>NC_134098.1:91114170-91431983 GCF_000715075.1 Nicotiana tabacum | reverse complement strand
GAATAAATAAATTTTATTTATAAATTAAAAAGATAAAAATAGTATTTAAGCATGTATAATGTTGGAATAATAAAATGTTGAGAATAGTAAAAATATTAATTAGAACAATTTGTTAGTAATGATATTTTTTATGTTAATAATGAAAACTCAAAATTTATTTACATAATTGAGAATGAATGAAAATAAATATTTTAAAATATATATATTCTATCAACGTAATATAAAAAATAATTATTTAAAATAAAGATATTATTATAATATGCATTATATATTCTTGAAGATTATGCTCAATTATATTATTATTCCGATATTATGTATGCTAGAAAACCTTTTTATTTTAAAAATAAATTTATTTGTTCTTTAGGTAAGTCCATAATGTAGATTAAAAAGATAAATGAATCATAATATTAAAAAAAGATAAGAGTTGATAATTTAGAGGGTAAAATAGGTATTTGACAATCAAAAGATTGAGAAATCTGGTCGAGTGACATTCTGAGTGTTATAGGCATAATTAAGTGATTTTTCTGTTATAAACAAAAGAAAGATGACTTTATTAGATAACTTTGGATAATTGAGTAACCATTTAAATAATGAACTCTACTATACAACTTTAATTTTTAGTTAAGTAGTGTAGGGTTTAAATTGGGCTTTTTTCACCAAAAGCCCTCCTCTCATATTCACGGACTAGCTCCTACCCCTCCCCCTCCCCCTCCCCCTCCCCTCCCCCTCCACAAAAAAAACCCCCTAAAAAATTATCTCTTTAAACTTTATAGTGTTACCATGGAATTACTTAATCGTAGCTAGTGAGATATGATGACGGTGGTAATAGAAAGTTAAAATGGCAACGACTTTTAGAGTAATTTTTATCAATCTGGGAAATATAGAGTATGTTTCTTTTTTAATTCGCTACAAGATAAATAATTTCACGCTTAGACTATGGAATTCGGAGATACTGCTTTATTCATTAATTGATACACATACCCACATTAAAACAACTTTTAAAAAAAATCTCATGGCCACACTTGAACTGCTAGTTTCGAAATAAGATACGCAAAGGACCTTAAAAGGGCCCAAAAAAAATAGATTACTTTAAATTTTAGCGGGCTACATGGTACAGAAAGCTGATAAAACTTACCATCAAATGATATATGGCTCTACAGAAAAATAAATATTTATAACTCTAATTTATTTCCCTTTTAACAACGAATCTATGCAAATAATTATATATTAAAACCAAAAAAAGTAAGCAAACTACCTAATAATTAATTTTTATGAGTAATTAGCATAATAGATCCAGTCAAACAAAGATTGTGTAATGTGATTGTGAACTTTCCCCAGTTGGTGCCACCTTAACTAAATTCTGTGCCACGAATTAGAGCTTAATTTCACGTATTATTACTGAGGTTTACCCATTGTAACAATAAATTTACAAAATTGTTACTAGGCACATTAAAATAACTAAAATTTTACCCCTATGAAAGTAAAATTCACAAAAATATTTTGTGTTACATTAAAGTAACTCAACTATGTATGTATTGCTCAAAAAATACAAATGATCATAGGTTCAAGTTTTTCACACGTTACTTGTTATGTCATGCAGTACATTTCATGTAAGAGAATTTCGTTTATCCATATTTTAAATAAAAGACAATTAAAAAAAACCTTTAAATCGAGCCAAAAGAATAAACAATTACGATATATAGATATCCTTCAGTTCCTAAACCAAACCCTTTTTTTATATTGTAGTTGTTGTTTTCCCTTTCAAACTCAATAATTAAGGAAGATTACCTGGTTGGTGGTATTTGCAACATCTAACTCGGTGATCCAAATTGGCAATCCAGCTGAAGCAAGCATATCAAGAGAAGATCTTATATAAGGCAAATTTGGGGTGACAAAATGTCCCTGGAGTCCAATTCCTAAAGGGCCATTGTAACCATGGGATCGAAGCTCTTTAATCTTTTCTAGGTACTTAGCTGGATTTGAAGTTCCATCAAATCCATGTTCAATTGTATTGAAATCATTCAAGAATGGAATTGCCTTGCTATCAATTTCATTAGCCTTTTTGTAGTAAACAGCAGACGCATTCTTCCCTAGAATCTGCTCTAAGAACGAGAAGTGGACATTTTCATTCACAACATCCCAATGAATAAGTTGGCCTAAATATCTATTCATTACTGAATTTATCCTTCTTGATGCAGCTGAAGATAGTTGTGCTGGTGAAAGATAGTGCGCCCACGAGGGTATATTCTGAGGATTATCCCAAAAGACATTGTGGCCGCGGACTTTAATGATATATTTTTGGACAAGACTAAGCATAGCATCGGCTACGTTGTAGTCTAGTTGGCCGGGGATTTTCTCGTTGGCGTACCATTTCATTTCGTTTTTGAAAACTGTGTATTTGAATCTTGAAGTAAACCAATCTTGATAGGCTTTGTTGTTTAGGATGTGTTGGCTTATTGCATTACCAAACGGGAAATTATTCTTCTGTTGTGCCAGGGAGACAGTTGTGTTTGGTAAAGATTGGCCATGAGAATCCACTGCTTGGATTTTCACTTTAGCTTTGCGTACCTGCGGCATTTTCTAGTGATTTTTTAGAATTTAGCTTACATAAACTAATTTTTTTTAATACTATCAGAAAAGTTACAAGATAATACATGCAACCTATAATAAGATTGTAACATGCTATAATATGTTAAAATCATTGACAGCATAAAAAAAATTATATTATTGTCAATATATATAAATTAAATCCATTTTAAATGAGAAATCTCGTGAAATAAAATTAAACATATCGTAAGAACTAGTTAAGTTATTTTCCTTCATATTTATATATTGTCACGACCTGGCGCTCAGCTGAGAGAACCCGGCCGAGCAAGCCTATTAGACTTCCTTCTACCCAAATTCATCCGTGAATAAAGAGGAGATGTACTCCATTAATCAATCACTGAAAAGATTTTATTAACAACTTCCTTTTCATTCCCATTAGCAGCTTCATTCATAATTTCCAAAACATTACGAGTTTATAGAATTAATGAAAAATATAATTTTCAAGTACCAACATTTCTAGTTCAATTCCCAACATCAACCATAACCCACAACCTGTCTACGGAACCTCTAAGTACAATAGAAAAGTAATATGGAAATGCTAGTAACAAGGCCCCGGCTATACCTCAAAACACAGTACATGAGAAACAAAAGATACATGACCCCGAAATGAAGTGGGGCTCACCAAACCAGCTGAAAAAAGTGCACTGCTACCACTGATCAATGCCGCCTACTGAAGAACCACCTGCATTCATTAAAGATGCAGCGCCCCCGGCAATAGGGACATTAGTACTGTCGAATAGAACTAGTATGTATAGCTAAAAATCCTCTTTCAAAATAGAATGCCCATATAAGAAAAGGCAACACATAGAAATAGCAAGTCACAATCAACAATATCCAAACGTCCAGTTATAACATAATAATTTTCAAAATATGAACTTCATATATAATTTTGGTTGGGAGATCATTAGCACCGATATACCACCGTCTTTGTTATCACGGAGTCCGATCACACCCGATCGGCTAGGCCATCTCCCCACGAACAATGTGGTTTGACATGTGATGCGAAAGAAAGTTGTTACCAAGAGTAGTACTACCATATGCGCAATATGGCGTCTGATCTCCACCCGATCAGCTAGGCCTCCTTCCCACATATGCCGTGCGGGTTGACTTTTCCAATCCACAAAGGTTCCAGTTTCATCCCAATTAAGGGGAATAATATCACAATCCACCCCTACACCGGCATGTGTAATTTCAGGTGTGGGCCTCATGACCCACCCTTCCTCAGTATTGCTAATGATGCTCCCAAAAATATTTTTGATTTGATTTGCAAACAGAAATATCATAAATATAATTGTACTCACCTCAACATCTTTCACATTGTGAAAATTCTCATTAGTATTCCCAGTCATTCTCAACGACAATATTTCCTTGGCTCATTAGGCCATTCACAAGATTCTTTATTCGTGGCACGATGGTCGTACTTCATATTCCACACTTTCACCTCTTTCAATTTCAAAGATCACCATTAAGTATCAACATATAGCTTATTTCAGAAATCGTATATTTGAAATCCATTTGAAATGGAAACTTCAAATACAAATGATTTCTTCCCATAGAATGAGTCATACCATCCAACAATAGAAACACACATGAAAATCATAAACAATCAATACATAATTTATTCTTACAATGCTCTTCCCTAACAATTGCAATGCACCAGTTCAACACATGAGTATATAGAACTCGAATCACACTAGATATATTTATAAAGAAAAGCATTAGTTAAAGCAACCACTAATGGGCATGAATTGAGTACAAAAGCTTTTAGGTAATTCTATCTTCAAAGTCATTTTTAAGCAATTGAGTCGAGGCTCATTTTATATTCTTTATCGCGCCTTCTCGAATAATTTGCACTATTAGACACAATCATAACTTAAATTCTTGGCATGTTGGCCACACTATATAGCCCCAATTAACTTATTTCACTTCCATCCATCTTTATAGATTATCAACAATAAGACATTTTCAAATCAAGACTTTAGGTACACAAATGAGCAATTAAGAGTCTTAAGAATATTGAGATATTCTCACACAATTTGGCATACTATCTTTCATTGAAACACGACTCAAGCCATAACCTTTAAATACGCAACCCATACTTTGAAACTTACGGAAACATTATGAAATTCAATTCCAAGAGAGAAAGTTTAGCCAACATACCTCAATTGAGCTTCCTTAATTCTAGAATGATCCGGAATTCTTAGCAATCCCTATCTATTTTGAGACATAACAAAAATGAACCATAAGTAGGAAGATATTCATGGTCATAGCTCATTTGAGCATTTTATCAACTACTAGATGTGTAAATTTAACCACAAGGTTCTTCTACAGGATTTTCTTCACTCCACAACCCAATCCTTACTTATTTCAGCTCAACAATCTCCCCACGATTCTTATTGATACATGCATGTATAAATAATAATCTCATACCCATGAATCATACTCCTAATCAACCATCTTCTACCCAAACTCGAAATTGAAAATTAGGGTATGGAACCTTACCTCTTAGATGAAGAACTTGTGGGTTTTCCTTGTTAATCTTCCAAGATTTGAGCAAGACTTGATGAATAATTAGCCTAGGGTTTTCTTCTCTCTTTAAAACACTCAGCCTTCTCTCTAAAACATCAGATTTTTGCTCAAAAATGACCCAAAGCGTGTATTTAATGAAGTAGGGTCGGGTTTTAAAAATCCAAAATGGAGCTCCGAAACTATTTCTGCGGTCGCATATGCAACCGCATATCGGTCGCATAATTATAGACCAAAACGATCAAAAAGTTGTCCGTGTATGCGGTCGCTATGCGGTCCGCATAACTGTTATGCGATCTCATAATGCACCGCATAACAGTTATGCGGTCGCATAGCCAACCGCATAATTGCCCCCAGACTGGCCCTTCTCCTGCTCACTTCTGCGGCCATTATGCGGCCCGCAGAGTGATTATGCGGTCGCATAATGGACCGCATAAATGCGCTTTTCCGCCAAAAAGTTTCCTTCACTTTCCGATGCATTGTTCAACCCAAAAAGTCCGAACCGTGGCTCGTAAGCTCGCCGCAAAGATTTTATACCATCCTCGAACACGTAAGCCTACTCTGGCACCACGAAACCTTGAATTCACTTGCGAAATTTACGGGGCTTTACACTGAAATACTTCAAAAAATTTTGGGGTGTTACAAAAATCTCACCTATCGTGATGGCGCCTATCCCAATTCTAGGCAAGCCGACAATCTCAAATAACCGCAATTTTGTCTAAGGTTGAAAACATAATATTTGATTTCAATAGAAAACCTCACAATCACAGATACAAAACACTCCCAAAACTCGGTGTCACTGAGTACATGAGCATCTGAATGAATACAAAGTCTGACTGATAAAAACACTGTCCGAAAGTATAGAACAATACAATAACTGAAAGAAAGAGAGTCAAGGTCAGCGGACGCCAGGCAGCTACCTTGATAGTCTCTAATTGATAGCACTCTGAAATTTAGTAGTCGCCGTGTCCGAAAGCACCTGGATCTGCACACGAGGTGCAGAGTATAGTATGAGTACAGCTAACTCAATAAGTAACAAGACTAACCTTTGGGCTGAAAGTAGTGACGAGCTCAGCAGGTGCAGTCCAGTATAGAAATAACAGTACAGAAATGTAGACATGCTTTCAATTTCAACAACTAGCTCCGTACAAGTAAAATAGATCAATACTGAATGATATGAGGAATATGACATCTCATGGAAAAACCTCGTGTACTCACGATCACAAATTACGTAGTCACTCAGTACTGTATAAGGTTAATCCAGCCCAGGGAAGTTCCATCCCATATATATATACCTCAACTGACAGTCAGCGAAGCAGTACCGTATAAGGACAAATCCATCCCAGGGGTAAATTTATCCCCAAATTATAATGATTTGGACAAGATCTATGTCGAGGAAAATTCATCACAAATATAAATAAGTAAGGCAAGTCCATGCCCTAGAAAGTCCACCCCGAATATATAATCATCTACACACAAAATATAAATAAGTAAGGAAATTCCATGCCCTCGGAAATCCATCCCGAATATATAGTCATCTACGCTCATTGTGTGGGGTGAAGACTCCGGAGGGGCTCCTTCAGCCCAAGTGTGATATAAAGCTGATGTGGCCTGTTATTATTTGCATATTCTCCACGTATTAGAGAAATTTAGCAGAGACTCGTATTAATGATCATGTTTAGGCTACGTGCCGATATTTTGGGACCCATATGGTCGTATTGCTGTTGAATTAATTATTTTAAAATGTAGATTTCATACTCAGTCATGCTCATCCATTGTGAGGATATTTATGGGATCGGGGTTGCCCGCCTGCAGCAGGCCATATATATATATAGCCGATATGGCCTGCTGCAGGCGGGCAACCCCGATCCCATAAATATTCTCACAATGGATGAGCATGACTGAGTATGAAATCTACATTTTAAAATAATTAATTCAACAGCAACACGAGCATATGGGTCCAAAAATATCGGCACGTAGCGTAAATATGATCTTTAATACGAGTCTCTGCTAAATTTCTCTAACACATGGAGAATATGCGAATAATAACATGATTCTTTAATTTTACAACATCACAGAATTTATTCAAATCACAACTTCTATGGTGCACGTCCACACGCTCGTCACCTATCGTGTGTGTCACCTCCAAACAATTTATAAAACACCAAATTCGTGAATTCATATCCTCAGAACCAAGTTTAGAAATGTTACTTACCTCAACCCGTACAATTCTTTACTCCGCAATGACTTTGCCTCGTGTATCAGCCTTCAAACGCCTCGAATCTAGTGATAAATAATTCTATTAGGTCAAAACAAATTATAGGAATTAATTCCATATGAAAATACAGATTTCACATCAAAATCTGAAATTTCACCCAAAAATCGCTTGTGGGGCCCACGTCTCGGAACCCGATAAAATTTACACAATCCGAAAGCCCATTCAACCACGAGTCTAACCATACCAATTTTATCAAATCTCGACATCAACTCGACCTCCAAATCCTCTAATCTTATTTTCAAATCCCTAGGTCCAAATCCCTGATTTATACCTCAAAATCATGTAATCTAGTCGGATTATTCGATGATAATTCAATATTATGGAGTAAAAATGATCACAAGTGACTTACTTCAAGATTTCCCGTGATTTCCTGCTCAAAAATCGCCCCAAACCGTGTTCTTTTGTCCAAAAATGTTGAAATGAGCTAAAAAACAACTGCTCAATAAAAACACTATTCTGGTCGCTAAAAGCCCAATTCCCGTCGCTACAAGTGCCTAATCTGTCGCTAAAGGTGCGCGATACACTAGAAATATTTATTTTCACTAAAAAGGCTCTAACTCCATCATATGAACTCAGAATTCGACGATTCGTGTTCCTATGAGTCACAAATAATAATATGAACCTAGTCCTTCAATCGAAACTCAATTAGAAGCTCATTTTCTCAATGCGGTACCAATTTCGCTCGTTAAACAATTAACTATTGTTTCACGCTAAAAACCCAATCGCGACTTGATCAAATTAGACCGAACTTTCCCACTCCACTTTCCACTCATTCTCCACTCCTTGTCCCTCACTCTTAGTCCCCCCACTCATGTCCCGCACTCCTTATCCCTCCACAAACACACACTGAAACTCACAAAAAGGGAGTTTCATATCCTCCCCAAAGACTAACAAAAACCCTCTATATAGTTGCTGCAAAAATCAGCCATAAAAGGCCATGAAAACCAGCAAGAAAACAGCCCAAAAAACCAGCTAAGAATGACTCCAAAATCAACATAAAAATAGAGCTGAAAAATACCATAAATATTAGCTGAAATTTCACTATTAGACTACCCCCTTTAACACTTGAAACCTTCGTCCAAATCGAGTCGAACCGGTTCTAAAGGCTACACTCAGCAAACTATAATCTAAAAAATTATAAGTACTTTGGGAAAAAGTTTTCGGTCATACCGAACCCCCGCGATACGTTAAACAAAATAATGTCGAAGGCTAGGTATGTTCGAACCTCCAAACATGTCCTAACTATTTCATGCTAAGGCATTTCGATCTTTGCAAACATAAAAAATAAAGCAAAGGAAAACAAACTTAGAGATTATCCGAAGGGAAAAAAAAAGCCTTATATATATATATATATATATATATATATATATATATATATAGTCTTTACAAAAAAAGAAGAAGTTATATTCCCTTATAACTTCCAAACTCGAAACTAAAATGGTTGGTGGAGGGTAATGGGGTGGATTTCTTGGGTTGAAGATAAAATCCGCCCTTCGGCGGTTCAAATTTTCTGTTAGTATTGCATTACGAATCCTTTCATAAGCACCAGCATCAATAGTAGAGGAGATGTAGTACACAACTTGTGGGTACCCATGCTCAATGGCAGCTTGGATGGTACTCTGAATACCTTGTTCCTTCTCAATACTAATTTTGAAGTAATCTCCCATATCTTTAATAAATTAGCAACAATATTTTTTCACTATAAGGAGCTCACGGCTCAATCACAATGAGTACAAAAATCTCACAAAATATTCAGCAAAAATAATATTTCACAAATTTAACACCTTGTCTAAATATCAAAATTTTAAATGTAAAATACTTCATTTTTAATAATATTTAAATTTAAGAAATTCATCCTTCAAATAATGCATAGAACAAAATAAACAGAGTTTCAACTAAACAGGTAACACACTTAGCAGGAACATGTCAGGCAAATTTAAGATACAAAAATATATAAAGGATGCTGAATATAACAGACCCCATGGCACACAATAAAAAAATATAAGGTAAAAGAAACTTCCCTGATAATCTAGTCGGGGTCTGAGTCGAAGTCGGACTCCATTCCTCGCGCCCGAACTAATGCACACATCCATGCGGACAACTTCTTCTCAGTCTTTTTTGAGTACACCCCACACTTATCTTTCTCGCTCACCGCAGCCTTCTCTTTCGATACCTTTAACTTCCACTCAACACTCGCAGCTGGTTTGTCCTTTTGTGCCCCATTTGCAATATCCATCTTAAAAGTCACAGTCTCCTCACCAACTCTAAGCATGAGTTTTCTCTCGTGTATATCTAATATAGCTCTACCATTTGATAAGAATGGTCTTCCTAGGATAAGAGATACCTCCTTGTTTTCATCACTATTCACCACTATAAAATCCACAAAAAAAAATAAACTTATCCACCCGAACTAACACATCTTCCACTATCCCCTCGGGTGTTATAGTCATTTGGTCTACTAGCTGCAAAGATATGGGTGCAGACCTTATCTCTCCAATCTCCTTCTACAGTTTTCTATAGATAGATAGAGACATTAAATTAATTGAAGCACCTGAATCACATAAGGATTTATCAAAATTAATAGTTCCTAAAGAGCAAGGTATAGTAAAACTTCCTCGATCTCCACATATTTATGGGAGTTTATTTTGCAATATCGCATTGCAATGCTCTATGAGCTTGACCACTTAGGTCTCCTATATTTTCCTCTTCTTCATAAGGATCTCTTTCAAGAATTTAGCATAAGCAGACATCTGTGAGAGCACTTCTGTGAATGATAAGTTTATATGAACCTGTTTCAGCACATCCAGAAATCTCTCAAACTGCTTATCCGGCTTTTCTCTACTTAGCTTTTGGGAAAAAGGTAGAGCATGCATATGCTTGCTCTCCTAAGGTTCCCCCCTTATCGAGTTTTCTCCCTTCTTTTTTTTTCTTATCTTCCATATAGCATTTCTTCTTCTTATAAACATCACTTTTCAGTTACTACCCACTTTCCTTTTCAAGTCTCATATCTTTCTGGGTTGGGGTGAGAACTTTCAACACTTGCCCACTTCTCAACGTTACAACATTCACTATTTCTTTGGTATTTCTTTCTGTATCATTCGGGACCCTCTCAGACATTAGAGTAGCTAGTTTACCAACCTGTCTTTCCAGGTTTCGAAAAGATATGCCTAGTTCTTTGATAGATGCACCATAGGCGCCAAGCCTCTCATATGTCTTGATAATGAAAGCCTTTATTAGATCTTCCATGCTAGACTGATTAGACTGTGGAGGCTGATATTGCTGCCTCTGCTGATTTTGAAAAACCGGAGCTCCTTGTCCCTGGGATATAGAGTTACTTTGTTGTCATGAGTTCTAGCTACCATTTTGTGAGTTCCACGAAAAGCCTGGGTGTCTCTGTCCCATATGATTGAAATTATTACCACTCTGGTAGTTTCCTATATCTAAACTTCCCATATAATTTACCACTTCATCTGCAGCTACGGCCTGACACTCATACGTTGGATGACTCATTCCACAGAAATCACAAACAGGTGATGGTTGACTCTAGATCTTGGCTAAGGTCAGTTTTCTTATCTCTTTGGCCATGGCATCTAGTTGGGCTTGCACCGCTGTATTGGAACCTACTTGATGAACCCCAACTGATTTTCGTCTATAATTGCTCTTAGAAGGCCATTGGTTAGCATCTTCAGAGTGCTCATCATGTATTGCCACAATCTCCTCAGGAGTCTTCTTCATTAAAGGACCTCCAACTGCAGTGTTCAGAGTTCATCGTGATGGAGGTGTTAGTCCATCCCAAAAATCTTGGAGATGCATCCACAATTCAATCCTATTATGGTGACACTTCCTTACTATCTTGTTGAATCTTTCCCAAGACTCAAAAACTGTTTCGGTGTCCGTCTAGCAAATGTTGTGAATTTCCCTTCTGAACTTCACTGTTTTTGCAGCTGAGAATTATTTATCAAGAAACTTTCTAGTCATATCTTTCCATGTCCTGATCGACCCTGTTGGAAATCTACGAAGCCAGTGCTTTGCGTTATCCTTCGGTGAAAAGGGGAATGCCCTTAAGTAGACCGCATCCTTTGATATTCCATTGCATTGGGAAGGTGTTCATGATTTTTTCAAAGTCCATCAAGTGAGTGTTAGGATTTTCGTTCACCTTTCCTCTAAAAATGCAGTTATTTTGGATAGTTTGAAGAAAGCCTTGCTTCAACTTAAAGTTATCCGTTGCTACTGGTGGAGGTCTGACACTGGACAATCCATGATTGTAAACTGGCTGCCTCAGCTGCTATCCCTGTAGCTTCTTCTCTCTGTTGTGCTGCTTCTCATGCAGCCGGATTTGCCTCATCTTCACCGTGATTAGCCATGTGTTCTTGGGTTGATGTCTGCCCCAAGAACTTTTCGGTGAGTTCTTTCTCTTTCCTCAACTTTTGCAGACTCTTTTCTACCTCTGGGTTGTATGGAATCAATTCCTTTGAAGATGATCGAGTCATACACCAAAGGAGTCAATATGTTGCCTGTACACGGAAGAGGAAACCCATGAAGAATAAAAAATAAAAAAATAAAAAATAAATTACTGAATTAGCACCAAAAACTATTTTGAACACTATTGATTGCCAATCTCCGGCAACAACGCCAAATTTTGACGAGCGAAAAATACACTTAAATTATGCTCGCTAATCAAAGATATCATAGTATAATATCGTATCCATAAGGATTGGATTTAAACAGTAATCTCGTAGCTTCTAGCTTTATTGCTATCCAGGTGGATCAACAGTTAAGATATATATGATTCATAATTAAAATTAACTAAGAATCTAAATCTATTGACTAGTGACTATCGAGACAAGGAATAAGCAAATAAGGTTATCAATGGGACAAGGTAGGGTCTTGATAGGATAGGTGCAAGATAATTGTTCGGGATCTAACTCTAGATAGTTCACTTCTAATGTTCAAGTGAGTCTCTCGAATTCACTCACTTATTGGTTCAAACGTTCAGCAGAAACTCATCTCCCTATTAAACCTTAACCTCACGAGACGAACCAAATTAAGCATTGTGAAGATATGCAAGAATGTGCAGTGTATTGGTCTTTAGGAAAATTTATTTCGATTATTCTCCTAACCAGTTTTAATCAATGATCCAACTAGCCTCTTCGAATACTTAGAAAAATCTATGAACTCAACCAACAATATAATATAAAGATATCACAAGTTATGCCTCTCTCGATTATATGAACTAGTGAATATAGATGCAACAATTAAATCTTCCAAAATAATTCAATACATAAATCTAGAGTTATAATTTACAAACAATCATCAATACACTAAATCCATCAAACCCTAAAGGAAACTACTCCATAGACATGGAGAAATTCATCACAAATATAATTAAAGTATAGGAAAATATAGTTTCGGTCCAAACTCGGGTCTTGAGTGAGGAAGGAATGATGAAATCCTTGTGTTTGTGTTCTTCCAACTCATCCTTAGCTTCCTTAGGTCGAAAGTATGTCAAACGTCCTCTCAAAAACGTGTTTCTAGTGTATTGATACCAAGTAGGAATGAACCCGGATGAAACTACCCTCTTTGAGCTGAAGTGAAAAAACCTACAAACTTTTTACACTTCATGTGTTGCACTATGCTACGCAGGGTGCGTAGCATTAGTGTATTTTGCTCGGTTGTAAACTCTCCGAGCTTAGCTTGTCTAACGAATTTTTGTACTAGTGTGACGCTTAATGCCACGCCTTATGCGACACACTAGTACTTTCTTTTGCTCCAGCCCTTACTCTTTCTTCCAACTTTCATATGCAACACCGGTCCACGAGCACCGGACGCGATTCCGGTTTAATTCCTTGGGCTTTTACTCGAATTTCAAAGCTCCAAATTATCCGATTTAGCTCCAGAACATCTTCTTAACTCGGCATCATCTCCTACAAAGCATAAAACATACAATCAGTGTAAAACACTATCAATTAAAGCTCAAACACAAGTAAAGTATAGTGAGTTAGCGTGCAAAATGCGGCTAAAACACGTGTTCCTAGCCTACCATCAATTACCATATACCTATTTTACCTTCTAAATTATCAACGTTTGTCTTCTTTTTATTTTTATTTTAAAAAAAATTAATATTATAATTTTTTCTCTCTTTTAATTTATATTATGGTTTTACTTATAGAATAAATAAATTTTATTTATAAATTAAAAAGATAAAAATAGTATTTAAGCATGTATAATGTTGGAATAATAAAATGTTGAGAATAGTAAAAACATTAATTAGAACAATTTGTTAGTAATGATATTTTTTATATTAATAATGAAAACTCAAAATTTATTTACATAATTGAGAATGAAAGAAAATAAATGTTTTAAAATATATATATTCTATCAACGTAATATAAAAAATAATTATTTAAAATAAAGATATTATTATAATATGCATTATATATTCTTGAAAATTATTCTCAATTATATTATTATTCCGATATTATGCTGCGGATAACTGTGCTGGTGAAAGATAGCGCGCTCACGTGGACATATTCTGAGGATTATCCCAAAAGACATTCTGGCCGCGGACTTTAATGTTATATTTTTGGACAAGACTAAGCATAGCATCAGCTACGTTGTAGTCTAGTTGGCCGGGGATTTTCTCGTTGGCGTACCATTTCATTTCGTTTTCGAAAACTGTGTATTTAAATCTTGAAGTAAACCAATCTTGGTAGGCTTTGTTGTTTAGGATGTGTTGGCTTATTGCATTGCCAAACGGGAAATTGTGCCAGGGAGACAGTTGCGTTTGGTAAAGGTTGGCCTTGAGAATCCACTGCTTGGATTTTCACTCTAGCTTTGCGTACCTGCGGCATTTTCTAGTGATTTTTTAGAATTTAGCTTACATAAACTAATTGTTTTTTAATACTATCAGAAAAGTTACAAGATAATACATGCAACCTATAATAAGATTATAACATGCTATAATATGTTAAAATCATTGACAGCATAAAAAAAAATTATATTATTGTCAATATATATAAATTAAATTCATTTTAAATGAGAAATCTCATGAAATAAAATTAAACATATCGTAAGAACTAGTTAAGTTATTCTCCTTCATATTTATATATATAGGATTAAAGCAGTCACAAGTTTGCTACATAATATTTTTTATATATATATATATATATAGTGTTTTCAATTAATTAACGGTTCAGTGAGATGTATAATATTTAATTTCATTCACCTTCTCAGTGCTTTGATCTTGATGAAATTTCCACTCATCTAGAGAAAATGGCTTTACTGATATGCTATCTGCCCATAGCTCAACGACTGTGTTGTTTGCCTAGGAACAGACAAGGGAATTAAGTGAAAATAAACAAATTAGGTCCAACAATCAGAATTTTGTGTTTGAAAACATAATAGTACTAGCTAGTACATTTTATTCT
This sequence comes from Nicotiana tabacum, assembly GCF_000715075.1. NCBI lineage: Eukaryota > Viridiplantae > Streptophyta > Magnoliopsida > Solanales > Solanaceae > Nicotiana > Nicotiana tabacum. Next base: position 91,417,145 of record NC_134098.1, on the reverse strand, counting down.
GTTTAAGTATGGTTATAGAATATGAACAATGACTAATAATTATGAAAAAGTGAAAACTCACTTCAAGATATAGCTCGACAGGACCAGAAATATTGAGCACAAAACCACCTTTTAGCATAGACCAGCAACCAGAACGAGCAATAGCCCATCCACTACGTTGGATGCCAAATGCTGTTCCGAATGCAAGAGCTACGTGAATCATGTCTCCTTGGCTCACTTGTACCCAAGCTGCAATTGAATTTCAATACATATACATTTTGACCGATCAGTAACAACCATCTCCTATAATATATATGCTACATCGACGACACGGCTTGAAAATAATGGTCAAAATTAAAACAAACAGTTGGGCAAAATCCTTGTGTACGCCGTATGCGAAAATACCTGAAGTTACGTAGTGAGTATCCTTTTGCAAGAAATATTTTTGGGTAAAACCATGAAGGGCTCCTTTCCTGTTGGTAGCCACAATGAAAGTGTTATTAGTACTGCTGGACATCCTAGTGGCCATATTTGCAAATCCAGATTTACTCCAGCCCTTTAGTCCCTCATTCATGTCTGGATTCACGACTATTCCTCCATTGTATTGAGCTCTGAGAGGATCTGCCAAACACTGGAAGCATATATATATGTTAAACATAGCTGAGCAAGTTATCTGTTAAATATGTTAAAATATAGTAGGGGTGTACATCACTACATGGATCGGACTGGATTGGTTCGATTTTTATCAAAACCAAACCAAACCAACTATATCGCTTTGGATTGGTTCGGTTTTGTCGTGTTTTTCGAGTTTTTCGTTATTAAATATTATTTCAATTTTATTTTCTTTAATTTTTTAAAAGTAATACTCTTTCTGTTCCAATTTATGTGAACCTATTTTCTTTTTGGTCCGTTCCAAAAAGAATGACATCTTTCTAAATTTGGAAACAATTTAGCTTAAACTTTCAATTCTACCCTTAATGAGAAGCTTTTATAACCACACAAATACTTTGGACCCCTTTTTGACTTCTTTAGGACCACAAATTTCAAAAGTCTTCATTTTTTCTTAAACTCCGTGCCCAGTCAAACAGGTTCACATAATTTGAAACAGAGGGAGTATATGTTTAGTAAAAATTTAAAAAACTACAAACATATTATCTATTAAAATATTTTTATGGGAGAATTTTCTTAGTAAGACATGATAGTTATTTTTTTTCGTCATCTGGCAATAACGTTTCGCTGATTTACACTTTTGAGGTTAATTGAATTTAGTAATTAAATATAGAAATCAATATGATACTTATTCAAAAAAGATATAAGAATTAAATATATCTTGACATATAAATATGGAAGAATGATTGACGCATTTCAGTAACACTTGCTAAGAAAGTGATCATACAATTCATTATTTAAGGTTAATAAATATGGAGCACTTCATATTCTATTAAATATTATATCCCATAAGAGAATCTCAAATATTTCTAGATATGTTGTAAAGAAAATTCTATATAAAATCTCAAAAGTATATATATATAAATTTTATATTTATATGTTGGTTTGGTTCGCGTTTTCTTTTTACTCAATACCAAACCAAATCAAACCAAACTTAGTAGGATTTTTTTAATCAGTTCGATTTGACTTTTCGATTTAGTTCGATTTTCCGATTCGGTTTGTACACCCTAAAATATAGTATATAAATTATTTGCATTGTAGGTATATTAAATCCTCTTCAGAAAATCTGGAGTTCAAATCCTCCAGGTTGTAAAATATTACTATAAAGATAGCAGTAGTGGAAGCTTGCTTCAACTGTGAAGCTATAATCGTAATCTTCAGCATAAACTTCAACCCCTACAAAAGCAAAGGCCCAAAAAGAGAAAATAGAGGATATATAAATCTATACGACCCCTCACAGAAAAGGCATGCATATATCAAAATTTAAAATTTGTGCTTGATTTTACTTCACCAAAATGTCAAATATTCCTTGAAGGAATATTATTCCTTTGCATTATTATTTTTGACTTAATCAGTGCATTTTTCGTTATATTGCAAGTAATTTCTTCTTTTACTCGTCTTGGAAAATGGAAAAAGAAATATATATTTGTTTGCAATTTAATTAATATGTTTCAACAGTGTATCAAATCAATTGGCTAGTAGTAACGAAAAAACAAAGGTCTTATATAATGATTTATCAAATAGGCTAGGCTTAATTGCAAACCTGGATAATAAACAAGGAAATAAATCACAAGCCAAGGTATAAAATTTTCCATCTTCACGGTTTCCATGGCCACGAGTTCCCTGTTTCAATCACAATAACACTAAAAATTAGACTATACAAAAATAAAAATAAAAAATAACATAAGACAAAAATTAAAGAGGATATGCATCTCCCAGAAAAGTATTGGCTGCAAAACCGCATTTTTCCAACAAAAATTCCTGATGCCTAATACTTTACTTTTGTTTATTACATGGATGATGCCCTTCAATATAAAAGAAATAAAATGAAAAATGTGTGATATCCTTCCATGTTTGATTACCTCTAGGTTTTAACTCTAGGATGGTGGAATGGAGATAAATAATATACTACTTTAAAACACTTGATATTGTGTTTGCTCGAGGTGTCGGATTAAGCTATGAATGCATGCATGCATATATATAGGACTATAGGTGAAGCCTCTACATTTTTGTATGTGTTACTGGAAAAAACCTCCTTTATCACTTCGGACTAAAAATTACCGGTGCCACCTACCAACGGCTAGTAAATCGGATGTTCGAGGAACAAATAGAAAAATCAATGGAGGTTTACATTGACGATATGTTGGTTAAGTTCCCGCGAGCAGAGGACCATTTGAAACATTTGCAGAAAACCTTCGGCATATTGAAGAAATACAATATAAAGTTGATTCAGAGAAGTGTGCATTTGGATTCGGGTCCGGTAAATTTCTCGGATTCATGGTTTCAAACCGGTGAATCGAGATCAACCCCGATAAGATCAAAGCCATCAAAGATATCATTGTTGTGGACAACGTAAAGGCCGTACAAAGATTAACCGGACGCATTGCCGCCATGGGGTGATTCATCTCGAGGTCTTCCGACAAGAGCCACCAGTTCTTCTCACTGTTGAAAAAGAAGAATAACTTCCGGTGGACCCCGGAGTGCCAACGGGCCTTGGAGGAGCTCAAGCGATATCTATCTATTCCGCCGCTACTCCACACGCCGAAGACAGACGAGCAACTATATGAACCTGTTTCAACACATCCAGAAATCTCCAAAACTACTTGTTCAGCTGTTCTATACTTTGCTTTTGAGGGAAAGGTAGATCAGGCATATGTTTGCTCTCCTCAAGTTCCTCCCTTCTCGATTTTTCTTCCTTCTTCTTTTTTTCAGCTTTTATCTGGCCTTTTTTATTTTTATCCACATCACTCCTCAGCAGCTCCCCACTTTCCTTTTCAAGTCTCACATCTTTTTGGATTGGGGCGAGATCTTTCAAAACATTCCCACTTGTCAGAGTTACATCATTGACTGCTTTTTTGGGATTTATTTCCGTATCAGCAGGGAGAGTTCCTATAATCCTCTTAGACAATAGAGTTGCTAGCTACCGAACCTGTCTTTCCAGGTTTCAAAAACCCGTGCTCAGTTCTTTGATAAGTTCTCCATGTTCCCGTATAGTTGAGCTAGGAGTTTCAAGCCTCTCAACTGTCTTCAGAATGAAGTCTTTCTTGAGATCTTCTATACAAGACTGAAAGGGTTGTTGAGGCTGAAACGACTGCCTCGGCTGATTCATAAAACCAGGAGCTCATTGTCCTTGGGGTATGGGGTTGTTCTATTTCCATGTATTCGCAGTACCCTATCACGACCCAAACTTCCTCCATATAACGTCGTGACGACACCTAGTCTCTATGACTAGGTAAGCCTAACAAATTGCGAAAAATAACAAAACGAAAGTAAAACTTAGCAACTATTATCAGAGATAACTGAAAAACTAGTAAAAATGCCACTTGGCATGTACAATAACCAATACCCTATAAATACACAGTCTTCCCAAAATCCGGAACATCATAAGTCACAAGCTACAGAAGGAAAATAGCATCTCTATACACCAGAGTCTAACAAGGGAAATATAGGAAATATTTGACATATGGGAGAATAGAGGGGGACTCCTAGGTATGCCAACGCGAGCATATGTACCTTGAAGTCTCTGGAACAGCAGCAAATGCACAACTAAAAATGAGGCTGGTATGACGAACCTGGTTCTGCACATGAAAACATGTGCAGAAGAGTAGCATAAGTACACCACAATGGTACCCAGAAAGTGCAAAGCCTAACCTCGGTCGAGTACTGACGAGGTAAGGTCATGGTAAATAATAAATAAGGCAGGAGAATACATAGTATAATAAGAGACTAGAAGTTAACAAAAGAAAATACATCAAGGCAACAGTATAACACACATGGGTAAGCAATAGGGTATCTCTCGAGATACCGTCTCGTAGTCCCAAAATAAATATACAGGGAGAACTCCCGAGGTACCGCCTCGTAGTCTCAAAAGTAAATATATAGGGAGAACTCTTGGGGTTCCGCCTCGTAGTCTCAAAAGTAAATATATAGGGAGAAATCCCGAGGCACCGCCTCGTAGTCTCAAAAGTAAATGTGCAGGAAGAACTCCCGAGGAACCTCCTCGTAGTCTCAAAAGTAAATGTGCAGGGAGAACTCCCGAGGAACTGCCTCGTATTCTCAAAAGTAAATGTGCAGGGAGAACTTCCGAGGAACCGCCTCGTAGTCTCAAAAGTAAATGTGCAGGGAGAACTCCCGAGGAACCACCTCGTAATCTCAAATGTAAATGTGCAGGGAGAACTCCCGAGGAACCGCCTCATAGTCTCAAAATTAAATGTACAGGGAGAACTCCCGAGGAACCGCCTCGTAGTCTCCAAAGTAAACACATATCTAAAACCGATGAAATACAACAATTAACAGTAATATTTCTACAGTTATACTGATAAAGAACAAGGAAAAACAGAAAATCAACTAGGCATGCTTAACAGAGTTCAGATAAGTAGTTAAAGCACATAGACATGCAATATTAGACTAAACAGGATAATTACACATATTGGAATTGCTCAATTAATAATGAAAAACAGACTAATACTCATTTAAACGGTATAACTCAAATTAAAGGAAAAACAGGTTGCTACTCAGTAAAATAAATCTGGTTTTACAACAAATAGCTCGTGTACGTACTCGTAACCTCATGTACACGACGCTCACATACCACCAAAGTACCAAATCATAAGGGTATTTCCCCCACACAAGGTTAGGTAAGCCACTTACCTCGAACCAAGCCCAATCAATCGGTAACAATGCCTTTCCACGAACATCCGGCTCCGAATGGCCCAAATCTAGCCAGAATCAATTACATACAATAAATACAACTATAAAGAACTAATTTAATTAATGAATCAAAGCTAAACCAAGAAATTAGAAGATCGCCCCAAAAAGCCTCCCCGGGGCCACGTCCCGGAATGGGATAAAAGTCACAAAATATGAACACATATTCACTCACGAGCCCTGTAATTTATTTTAGAATCCGACCTCAATTTGAGGTCTAAATACTCACTTTTAAAAAAATCCCTAATTCTATCCAAAACCCCCAATTTCCACAATGAAAACACAAGATGTTTGGTTGAAATCTTAGGAAATGTAGTGAAAGATTGAAAGGAACTAGTTTAGAATCACTTACCAATGATTTGGGGAAGAAAGGTTCTTTGAAAAATCGCCTCTAAGGTTTCTTTTTCTTAAACATTTGAGAGAATGAACCAAAATCTCGTCTAAGTTCCATTTTGATCAGTTACAGATGTCGCACTTGCGACCTGAGGTTCGCAAATGTGAATCCCGCAAATGCGAAGACCTACACATCTCTGCTTTCATCGCATTTGCGATGACTTGTTCACAAATGCAAACATTGATCTTCCGCATTTGTGACCAAATTGATCGCAAATGCGACCAAGCCTGCCCCAGCCCCACTTCGCAAATGCGAACTTTGGCCTCCCTGCAGTTACGATGCAAATGCGAACTCATGCTGACCCAGGCACTCTTTGCAAATGTGAAGAATTTATTCGAAAATGTGAGCCTGTCAGGATTGGGGAATGTTCGCAAATGCGAACACTGATCTCACAATTGCGAGATCAGATACCAGTTACCAGAAATTGCAGAACAAGCTGAGTTTTCTAAGTCCAAACCACTTCGTAGCCTATCCGAAACTCACCCGAGCCCTCGGGGCTCCAAACCAAACATGCACACAAGCCTAAAATCATCATATGAACTTGCTCGCGCGATCAAATCGCCAAAATAATGCCTAGAACTATGAATTGAACACCAAATCAAATGAAAGTTTCAAGAAAACTTTGAAACTTCTATCTTCACAACCGGACGTCAGAATCACGTCAAACCAACTCCGTTTCTCACCACATTTGACCTATACCAGGTTTCAAAACCAAAATACGGACCCGGTATCCAAAAATTAAAACATTGGTCAAACATTTCAAAATCATTAAGCCTTTAACTTTCAAATTTCAACAAAGTGCGATAACTCGAGCTAGGGACTTCCGAATTCGATTCCGGACATATGCCCAAGTCCCAAATCACGATACGGACCCACCGGGACTGTCAAAATACGAATCTGGGTCCATTTTCTCAAAACATTAACCGAAGTTAACTCAAATGGATCTTAAGGCAAAAATTTCATATTTTCTCAATTTTTAACATTAAACTTTTCGATAAAATACCCGGACTGCACACGAAAATGGAGAAAAGCTAAAATGAGGTATTTAAGGCTTTAAAGCAAATAATTAGGTTCTAAAACATAAGATGAACTATCGGGTCATCACATTCTCCACCTATTAAATAATTGTTTGTCCTCGAACGGACATAGAAAAGTACCTGGGCTGATGAAAAGGTGGGATATCTACTCCGCATGTCCGACTCGGACTCCCGCATAGATGCTTCGATGGGCCGACCTCTCCACTGCACTCGGACTGAAGAATAACTCTTCGACCTCAACTGACAAACCTGCCGGGCTATAATAGCCACCGGTTCCTCCTCGTAAGTCAAATCCTTATCAAGCTAGACAGAGCTAAAATCTAACACGTGGGATGGATCGCGGTGATACTCTCGAAGCATGGACACATGGATCACCGGATGAACTACTGATAAATCAGGTGGCAACGCAAGATGTAAGCCACATCCCCCACTCTCTCAAGAATCTCAAAAGGCCCGATATAACTAAGGTTGAACTTGCCCTTATTTCCGTACCACATAACTCTTCTGTCTGGACTGGGCTGTGCGAAGTCTATCCTGAATCATCTTAACCTTTTCCAAAGCATCCCCAACCAAGTCTGCACCCAATAATCTAGCCTCGCCCGGCTCGAACCAACCCACTAGAGACCGACACCGCATACCATACAGAGCCTCATACGGTGCCATCTGGATGATTGACTGATAACTGTTGTTGTAGGCAAACTCCTCAAGTGGAAAGAAATGATCCCAAGAACCTCCAAAATCTTTCACACACGCACAGAGAAAATCCATCTTCACGGCTTCCATGGCCACGAGTTCGCTGTTTCAATCACAATAACACTAAACATTAGAGTATATACAAAAATAAAAATAAAAAATAACTTAAGACAAAAATTAAAGAAGATATGCATCTCCCAGAAAAGTATTGGCTGCAAAACCGCATTTTTCCAACATTTGTTTATTACATGGATGACGTGCCCTTCAATATAAAAGAAATAAAATGAAAAATGTGCGGTATCCTTCCATGTTTGATTACCTCTAGGCTTTAACTCTAGGATGGTGGAATGGAGATAAATAATATACTACTTTAAAACACTTGATATTGTGTTTGCTCGAGGTGTCGGATTAAGCTATGAATGCATGCATGCATATATATAGGACTATAGGTGAAGCCTGTACATTTTAGTATGTGTTAATGGAAAAAACTTCCTTCATCACTTCGGACTAAAAAATACCGGCGTCACCTACCAACGCCTAGTAAACCGGATGTTCGAGGAACAAATACGAAAATCAATGGAGGTTTACATTGATGATATGTTGGTTAAGTTCCTGCGATGAGAGGACCATTTGAAACATTTGCAGGAAACCTTCGGCATATTGAAGAAATACAATATAAAACTAAATTCAGAGAAGTGTGCATTTGGAGTCGGGTCCGATAAATTCCTCGGATTCATGGTTTCCAACCGGTGAATCGAGATCAACCCCAATAAGATCAAAGACATCAAAAATATCACTATTGTGGACAACATGAAGGCCGTACAAAGATTAACCGGACGTATAGCAGTCCTGGGGTGATTCAACTCGAGGTCTTCCGACAAGAGCCACCGGTTCTTCTCACTGTTTAAAAAGAAGAATAACTTCCCGTGGACCCCGGAGTGCCAACAGGCCTTGGAGGAGCTCAAGCGATATCTATCGAGCCCGCCGCTACTCCACACGCCGAAGACAGGCGAGCAGCTATACTTATACCTAGCAGTATCGGAGATAGCAGTAAGCGGAGTCCTAGTCCGGGAAGATAAAAGTACGCAATTTTCAATTTACTATGTTAGCAGGATTTTAGGCGAGGCCGAAACTAGATACTTTCAGCTAGAAAAAATTGCGCTCGCTTTGCTAAGCGCCTGCAGGAAGCTGAAATCGTATTTTCAATGTCACCCCATATGTGTTGTGACTACTTAACCATTGAGGAATGTAATGCATAAACCCGAGCTCTCGGGACGGTTGGCCAAATGGGCCGTGGAGATTAGCGGGTACGATATTGAATATCGGCCCCGGACCGTGATTAAGTCTCAAATTTTAGTAGACTTTGTAGTCGACTTTAAGCCAGCCGTGATACCTGAGGTCGAAAGAGAGTTATTGCTGAAACCGGAGACTTTTTTGGGGATCTGGACCCTCTTTACGGATGGTGCCTCGAACGCAAAAGGGTCCGGACTTGGCATCTTATTGAAGCCACCAAAATGCAATGCAGTTAGACAATCTATTAGGACTATAAAATTGACTAACAACGAGGCCGAATATCAGGCCATGATTTCAAGTCTCGAACTAGCCAAAAGCTTGGGGACAGAGGTAATCGAAGCTAAGTGCGACTCCATCCTTGTGATAAACCAAGTTAATGGGACGTTCGAAATCAGATAGGAACGAATGCAAAGGTACCTGGATAAGTTGCAGGTAACATTACACCGGTTCAAGGAGTGGACTTTACAACACATACCTCGGGATCAAAATAGTGAGGCCAATGCCCTTGCTAACTTGGGGTCGTCGGTCGAAGACGATGAGTTCAACTCCGAGGCGGTCGTACAACTCATGATATCGGTAGTGGAAGAAGTCCACGCCGAGATAAACTCAAAGAGCCTGACTTGGGACTGGAGAAATAAATATATAGAATATCTAAAGACCAGAAAAGTGCCCTCGGATCCAAAAGAATCGAGGGCCATGTGTACGAAGGCAGCCCAATTTAGCTTGTCCGAAGACCGAACCCTATTCAGAAGAACATTCGATGGCCCACTCGCGATATGTCTAGGAACAGGAGATACCGAGTACGTTCTGAGGGAAATTTATGAAGGAATCTGCGGAAATCATTCAGGTGTCGCATCATTGGTTCGAGAGATAATCAGAGTCAGCTACTACTAGATCGGCATGGAAAAGGATGCGAAGGAGTTCGTACGAAAATGTGATGAATGTCAAATATATGATCTGATGATTCATCAACTTGGGGAGCTGCTGCATTTGATTTTGTCACCGTGGTCGTTCATGAAATGGGGGACATCGTTGCCCCCTTCCTTGGGCACCCGGTAAGGCTCAGTTTATATTTTTTATGACTGTTTATTTTTCTAAGTGAGTGGAAGCCCAGGCATACGAGAAAGTCAGGGAGAAGGAAGTCATCGATTTCATTTGGGACCACATCATATGCCGATTCAGAATGTCGGCCGAGATCGTATGCGACAATAGGAAACAGTTCGTCGGTAGCAAAGTAAGCAAGTTTCTCGAGGACCATAAGATCAAAAGGATCCTATCAACACCCTACCACCCTAGTGGGAATGGACAGGCAGAGTCCACTAACAAAACCATACTCCTAAACCTTAAAAATAGGTTGGTCGACGCTAAGGGAAAATGGAAGGAAATCTTGCCCGAAATCCTGTAGGCATACCATACGACCTCTAAGTCCAGTACCGGGTCCACCCCGTTCTCGCTGGTTTACGGCATCAAAACTCTAATACCGGTCGAAGTCGGAGAACGAAGTCTCAGGTTTCGATATGCAACCAAGGAGTCAAGCGACGAAGCCATGAATATGAGCCTAGATCTGATGGATGAAAGGCTCGAAGCCGCCCTTGTTCGGTTAGCCGTCCAAAAACAGCGGATCGAGAGGTATTACAATCGAAGATCCAACCTTCGACATTTCAATGTCGGGGACTTGGTGTTAAGGAAGGCCACGATAAGCACTCGGAACCCAAACGAAGGAAAGTTGGGGCCGAACTGGGAAGGTCCTTATCAAATTATCGAGATCACCAGAAAAGTATCATACAAACTCGGGACAATGAACGGTGAATAACCACTGAATAGTCTCGGCTCGATCGATAGGACTTACTGTAAGGGCCAAACGGTCGAATGAACTGTGCCCACATAGACTGCTCGAGTCCTGATATAAAGCTTGTACGCATGTGTAATCGTATATATTATACATAGAAATAAAAAGAAGTTTCTACCTTGCAGATAAATATCTTTCCCCTTAAAAATATTTTTATCTTAAGGAATTTCCTACATTCGATCCCCTAAAGATATCGAGCTCGAGGGATGCCTTTATCCAGGTTCAAAGGACCGCTCTCACTCGGGGACTGCCGTCCCATGACAAACTCGGATGGCACGGCCTCTCAGAGCCCGGGGGCACAAGACCTACTAGGCAGTGCCCGAACCTGAAAGGCTACGGCCATCCCCACTCGGGAACTGTTATCTTAGGCAAGCCTGGATAACTCGGGGTAACAAGCCCATTGGGCAACACCCGAACTAAAAAGGCTACTGCCATATTAAAACGGCTCGGAGACTGTGAACACTTAATTTTTGACCATGCTTGAATTTTTTCCCAGTCATCTCACAAATACCTCACTTCCCACTCCATCATTCTCGCTCCCATTATCCCCACGCGTGTCCCCACTCTACTTTCCCACACATGTCCCTCACTCTTTGTCCCCCACTCTTTGTCCCCCGACTCATGTCCCCCACTCCTTATCCCTCCACAAATACACACGTACACTCACAAAGAGGGAGCTTCATCTCCACCCCAAAGACCAACAAAACCCCTCTATATAGTTGTTGCAAAAATCAGCCATAAAAGGCCATGAAGTCCAGCAAGAAAACAGCCCCCAAAACACTAAAGAATGACCCCAATAAAACATTAAAATAGCTCCAAACCCAGCTGAAAAATACCATAAAAATTAGCTGAAATTTCACTATTAGACTGCCCCCTTTAACACTTGAAACCTCCGTCCAAACCGAGTCGAGTCAGTGAAGTTTTCGTTCGAGGTGATTGGTAGAGCTCGCTATTTGTTTGCAAGTTTTGTCGTGGTCTCAAGTAATCTTTGGAATCTTGTTTTCTCCTCATTAAATCGATAAAGGGAGCTGATTTATTAAGGTCCATTTTCTCACTTCTGTTTTATTTTTTAAAGAGTATTCTTGTTGGTTTGGTGAATGTTTAAGCTACTAGATTGTCACATTTGACTCATATATATTTTTTATTTGTTTCTTGAATGAATGGCGTAAACTTTATAATAATGCTCGAGTGTTTGTGATTGATATTTGTATGTTTTACTTGGGATGAACGTAGTACAATTTTATTTTATTTTTCTTCTTTCTTAGTTTAGCTCTCAAGATACGTGTTTTTTTGTTTTTGGTTTATATCGGGGAAAAGGTAGTACGTTAAACAAGTATGGCCAGTTAGTTAAGTAACAAAATGAGCCATTGAAACTTAATGCAAGATCTAATGAAATTAGGCCATAAAACGTTTACTGCTTTTTCTACCTCTCTTTAATTAAATATTTTATTATTTTTTTGTTTTTTTTATTTCCTTGTTTAGTTTTCTTTAAATATTTGTTGCTCTTAATTTGTTTGTTTCAATTAAAATAGTTTAATAAATATGTGAGTTTGTCTACATACGTTGTTCATAAAGTGTGACTAAAAGCATGACCTCATCGGGTCAAGTAGTTGAGAATCAAAATCTATTAGAGTTGGATAATCTCAATAATAGAATTAACAAAAATAAATAATTTTGTCTTAATCGATGTCTGAAAAGCTCGCTTCGGAATAAAGACATAAATAAAATGGCAAGGTTGTGAAGACGCGCCTTGTTCCAATTTTTTCCAAATAATTAAAAGTTTGTTATTTAATTAACTCCGAGTATGCTCCAATTTTAGGTGTGATACACAAGCTAAGGTCGGGGATACTCATCTTGGTTAGTGTAAGCTAGGGTTGGGGATACTCATCCTAGTTTGAAGGTTAATAAAATTATCAACAATACAAATAAGACATAGGCAAAACATGAAAATCAAATAAACCACAGTTTATCCAAAATTAATTCAATCCAAATTGTAGTCAATAAAGCGACTGTGCTAGAACCACAAGACTCGGGGAATGCCTTATACCTTCTCTCCGGTCAATAGAATTCCTTACCGAGTCTCTTATTTTTTCAGACCAATAAAAATAGAGTCAAACCTTCCTTTGATTAGAGATTCAAAATAAAAGGTGACTTGGAACACACAAAAATCAAATTTCAAGTGGCGACTCTGTAAATAAAATAATCTCTATTTCAAAAATATCACTTTAATTGGAAAAACTCTTTAACCGCACAATAATTCATAAAACACATATATCTTTTTGGGGTAGAAAAGGGATGTGACAGCTCTGTCGACTCCGCTGGGGAATTCAAGAATTCGAGCTTGTACATTAACTTCATTTGGCTTTATTATATTTTGTATATATTGTGATTTATTTGGGCCTAATGTCCTACTTGTCCACTTTTTACTGATTTGATATTGTTGAACTATACATATAAATAGTCTTCTCATGCACCCCCTCTGAGTCTTCTGAATATAACCCTTGGAATCGCGGATACGCGCCCCATTCCTTTTTGAGATAAAGGCGGTGGGCCTGAGCTCTCGGCGAAGGATTATTAGTCACCCATGTTTAAGAACGGGGAGGGTCCAGTAGTTAAGCCGGAGAAGTATTGCTCTTGGTACGCTACCCCTTCCTAACTCGAGTTGTCCGATCGTTTTATGGCGAGTCTAGATACACCTCATCTCCACCAGGATTTAAACCTAAAAGAATAAATCTCATGTCGGATATCCCTAGTAGGTTTGCTTTATTTGCATCATGTGCATTTGATTTAGCAGCGCTCGGCACAGGGGCCGAGTTCTGTTTTAGGACAAGTACCTTGTTGAGACTAATATGTTCACTTATGTACTTCTTGCTGCATCATTTCGAAGGCTTGCTTGCATTGTTGACTGGCTTTAGAAAATTAGTTAAGCGGAATTGAAAAAAAAAATCATTACCCCAGTTTTAACCGAACTATGCGAGTCTGATTCTCCCCGGGTATGAGATACGTAGGCAAAGCTCATCAGTTCCGGTCCCCAATTTTCAAAACCAAAATTCCATAAAAATATTTTCCTCCACTTCTTTCTTTAAAAAGTCTTTCTCCTTTAACAAGTCTTCTTTTCAAAAATTCCCAAGAAAAAATTATAAGAAAATGAGCTAGCTTGTGTACTTTGAACCCGATATTCCTGAACTACGTAATGATCTGATTCGTACGGCGTCATACGTAGGCAATCCCCATCGGATTCGATCATAGCTAGTAAATATACCGAGTGAAAAAAAAGAGTGACAAAAAATAACAAAGAAAACAAAGAGCGAAAAAAAGCATAAGTGAAAAAATCCAAAAAGAGAACTCTTTGTCCAATTTGAAAAAGAAAATTGCGAAAAATTTCTGTGAATATGCTGTCAAATGACGCGAGCAAGCCGCTAGGGTAAAGCCTTCAATGGATGAAGCAGAAATGGTTACTGTCATCCTACAGGCCTAAGAGGCGGACTACTTCCAGAACATGATATCCGCTATGGGTAAGTCATTCGCAGAGGCTATCAAAATTGGGGAGATGGTCGAAAATGGTTTAAAAACGGGCCGAATCTTGAGTCATGCTGCCTTTAAGGCCACATCACAGACCATTCAGAATGGTTCGGGGGGGGGGGAAGGGGAGGGGGTGTTGATGAACAGAAAAGGAGGGAAGAGAGAGCCATGATGGTTTCGAGCTCGAGTGGGCCCGCAGGTCATTCAACCAATCATATATGCTTCCTAAGGCCCCACAACACTATTATCCCCATCAAGATGCTGCTTATGCCGTGGCACTGCCTCACAATACAGTGATGAATGTGCAACCTTACACGCGGCCACAACATTATAGACAAAACCGAGCTCTACCTCTCAGAATTGCCCATCCCTACCAAGCTCTATATAATCCCCAACTAAATGTTCCCCAATATAATCCTCGCCCAAGAGAGCCCCTCATAAGGAATCAGTTCACTCCTATTGGTGAATCATACTCTAACTTATTCCAAAAGCTAGTCAGGCTAGGTCTGCTGCAGCCAGTGGCCCCAAACCGGCCAAACCCTGAGTCCCCCTCGCACTGAGCTAATGCTAGATATGAATACCACTCCGGAGCAGTGGGACATGATACATATGACTTTTGGACCCTAAAAAGGGCATTTGATGAATTGATGATCCATCATTGAAAGCCACGGTAGCCATTGTCGCAGCAGAACAGAAACCTAAAAACAGGCGCCAAACCTGAAAAGTTCTCTATCAGATGGGAGTCTCGGTAGCCGGTCTTGCTATCATTTTTGTGTCTGGGTTATTTCAGGGTGTTATCCAGATGTTTTACTTTATTGTCTTACTTTCTGATGCAAAACCCTCCTATCTTTACAAATTTAAAAAATATCAAATGAAATTAATATTTCATTGTACAAGAATGTTTGTTTTCTTAATCTTGTCATTTTTCTTATTCTCTTTTTAGTTCTGTTAGTGCAAATTTTAATGACATGACATGATTGCGAACTTCAAGCCCAGATCCTAAAACGTTGTGAGACCCTAAAATAATGAATCAAGAAAGAGAATGTTTTGACGACAAGGCTTCTAAGAAAATAAATAGAAAATTGAAACGAATTTGAGATTCCCTCCTTCGGATAATTGTTGAAGCCGAGATTGAGGATAAATATTGGTCAAGAACCGACTGGAACAATTGACATTGATTGATGAAGAATGAGTTTCCGTAATTTTCCACGGGCGGTTGTACCAACAAAGAATGACCCGCGTCTACAACAAGAAAGTGCGGCCCAGGAAATTTGAAATAGGACAACTCATTCTGAGACGTATCTTCCCACCTCATGAAGAAGCTAAAGGAAAATTGGCTCCAAATTGAAAAGGTCCATACATTGTAACGAGACTACTACCAAAAGAAAGCGTTGTACCTGGAAACATCAAAGGAAATGTCCTTGAAACAACTATCAACGCGGATGCAGTCAAAAGGTACTATGTTTGACCCTCTATGTAGCATTATTGTTCTCTGAATGGGATGACGAAAGCTTTCATTCTCGCTATCGAAACATCATTAACCCTTTTGCTAACCCTTTTGAGCCGGTTACTGATAAGTAGGGATTTTGACTACTTATTTGCACTCTTTTACTTTAGTTTTAGCTCAAAAATGCTTAAAGGTATTCCCAAAAACTGATAAAATATGCTTACTTGAAGGAGCATTGGAAAAAGAGCTAAAACAATAAAATTCAACTCAAGAAGGAGTATTTTTGGACAAGGACTAAAACCAAGGAAAACGAGCAAAGTGCGGACCGCACAATATTGAGTCGGTCGTAGACTATGAAGGACCTCTAACAGAATTCCGTTGCAAAGTGCGGACCGCACAATTATTGTGCGGCCGCAGAAGATGAGGTTCAGAGAGATGGAGTCTTGAGTCCATGAAGAAGTACGGACCGCACTATTATTGTGCGGCCGCAGAATTCAAGAGTGCGGCTGCACTAAAAAATGTGTGGTCCGCAGAAGTCCCTCATGTCAAGCTCAAATTCAAGAGTGTGGCCGCAGAAGTCCATCCTGTCAAGCCCAGCTTCAAAGTACGGACCGCACACAGAATTGTGCGGGCGCAGAACCTCCGCAGGGAAAATTTTGTCCGATAATTTCAGCTGGGTATAAATAGTTCTTTTTGTCAAATTTAGGTTAAGTTTTGTATTCCAAAAAGTAGATAGTCGTTTTTCCTTTACTGATTTGGGAAACTTTGTATTAGTTTATCATTTTAACATTGGATTTTCATCCCTTTATCATCTATTATGAGTTTAGTCTTATTTTCTTCCTTAGTTTCTTCATTTTTG
Organism: Nicotiana tabacum; assembly: GCF_000715075.1. Taxonomy (NCBI): domain Eukaryota; kingdom Viridiplantae; phylum Streptophyta; class Magnoliopsida; order Solanales; family Solanaceae; genus Nicotiana; species Nicotiana tabacum. Next base: position 91,400,696 of record NC_134098.1, on the reverse strand, counting down.
CCTATGAGTAGCTAAATCTCTAGCTAGGGTTGTGATCCAACCCTAGTGTGGGTACTTAATGCGTGTTTGATTTAGGGCTTGTTTAAGATTGGGTGTATGATATTTAGCCTAGTTCTTGCTTGAATTTAGGAATTAATGGTTGCAAAAATTGATACAGTCTCTACTTGAGATAGAGAGACTAAGTCTAGGAAAACTTGGCTAACAAGAAATTGGGGTGGACTCAAGAAATTGATAGCCCCAATAAAAGGGTTGAATCTAGAGATAGTAAGACCTGACTTGAGCATATATCAACAGTTTTGTGAAGTACACATTTGGACTTGAGAAAGCCAAATTGGGCAAAATCACTCTAACTACCGAGAGGTATCGAGTGGGTAATCGCGTGTCGATTGCTATATTACACCCAGACCAATGAAACATGCCCTAAAGCCCACAACCCGTTAGGTAACCACCTAGGTAGAAGTCACAACCCTAGATCTTTTATAAACTTGAAAAACAACAACACCAAAAATATCATTCTATAGCTTTACATTTACAAACAATAGCATAAATTTTAGAAGTAGAAAGAAACAACCAAGTACGTGGAAGTGCATTTTAGGCACGTCATACACCTATTCTAAGTATATACCTAACCCAATATAAGCTCTCTAAGGAATCAGCCCCGACTCAAAGTTGGGTAATTATAATTGTATCGATTGCTTCACAATCCCAATCAGTGGTATGAATTTGGGCGACATCAATTTTTGGCATCGTTGCCGGGGAGCCTAAAAATGGATTTAGCTATATATTTGGTTTTGTATGTGACTTGTCTTCTTTTCCTTCCGAGTTACTAACCTTTTTGTGAATCGGTTGTAGGTACAACAATGGCTCTCAACAATGATCCTCTCGGAAACTTGCCTTTCGGGGAGGAAGTGGACGATGACCAAGGTGATGAGGTTCCTCCTGAATCTCAAGCAAATAGGCGAGGCCGATCGCCTCATGACAATATTTCCGTCCCTCCCCCACCTCCACCAAGAGCGGCTCCACACCGGGTGTTGCCAAACGAAGGATACGTAAGTACCATAGTCCCGCCCCGCATTAGGGCGGTCAACTTCCAAATCACCAATGTTATGCTCACATTACTAGAGCAACGAGGATTCTTCAACGGGGTTCCGAGTAAAAATGCATACAAATACTTGAAGGGGTTTGTGGACACTTGTTGGGGGAGTAAATAGACCAACGTCTCCGAGGATGCTCTAAGGTTGAGGCTATTTCCCTTCTCTCTATGGTGGAAAGCCTTGGATTGGGTAGAAAGATTGCCAAACCATTCTATCCATACATGGGATGAATTGGCGAAAATATTCATTGCCAAGTTCTTTTCTCCCGGGCATATGGCTACTCTTCGAGACGAGATTATAGCATTAAAGAAAGAACCCAATGAGCCTTTGCATGAGATTTGGGAGAGGTACCGTACTATGGTAAAAGAGTGCCCGAATAATGACATGACTGAGGCTATGGTTCAACAAACCCTCTACAGGGGGATCAATACTATCAATCAATGCGTGGTCAACCAACTTGCTGGTGGAAATTTCATGACAACACCATATGCCGAAGCTTGTGAGACTTTAGATGTAATGGCGGATACTTCATCGACATGGCAAAGTAGAGCTAATGTTCCTCAAGGTGATCCAAATGTGATTCACCTACACAAAGAATTGCATAATCATGGGCCAACAATTGCCGAGTTGACCAGAATAATGAATCAATTAGCCAAAGCTCAACTTCAACAAGTTCAAGGTCCTAAGCAAGTAAATGCAATGGAATGTGTCAACATGATGGTGAACAAGCGAAGGCAAAAAGGGTCAACAAGTGCAAAACCGTGTGGAACCATTTGTGCAAGATGATAGTGGGTTTGACCAAGATGAATCATACAATGAGCAAGAGGAAGAAGTGCAATATGTGAACAACTACCAAGGGAAAAGAAACAACTCTCAAGGCCCGAATCAACAACAATGGCGATCTCAAGGAAATCAAGAAAATTAGAACAATCAAAACCACCAAGCCAATTGGAGTGGTGGTAACAACAATCAAGGTAATTGGAATAATAACAATAATCAAAGAAATTGGAATAATCAAGGCAACTAAGGCAATTGGGGTGGCAATAATCAAGGATATTGGGGAGGCAACAACCTAGGGGGTTGGAACAATAACCAAGGGAATCGGGGGTCGGGCTTTCAAAGCCTCCCGATGTATCAACAACCAAGCAACCCGCCTCTTTATCCGTCTCATGGTTCTAGCTATTCCAATAATGAGATGGGACGAATTGAAAATATGTTTAAACAAATACTAAAGAAAAATGCTGACTCCGATGCTCAACTAGCCTCTCACAACACTTTAATCCGTAATTTGGAGGTTCAATTAGGGAAAATCTCGCAAACTTTAAACACTCTTCCTAAGGGGGCACTGCCTAGTGACACAGTGGTGAACCTGAAGGGTGGGAACAACATGGGACATGCCATGGCCATAACCAGAAGGAGTGGAAAAGGTGGGGAGGCAACAACCTCAAACCAAAGAAGAATTGTGGATGATGATGTAGTGATTCAAGAAGATGAAATTCCAAGAAATGTGGTTCAAGCTAATGAAGAAGTGAGAAAGTGAACCCGTCTAAGGAACACGTGATTGACATACCAGAACCGGTAGTACCAAAGGCCAAGGCACCAATGCCAATGCCTCCTACTCCATACCCTCAAAGGCTCGCCAAGAAAAATAGAGAGAACCAATTTAAGAAGTTTATTGACATGATGAAGAGCTTATCCATTAATGTGCCATTGGTTTAGGCATGGAACAAATGCTCGGCTATGCAAAGTTCATGAAGGATTTGGTGACAAAGAAAAGATCAATGAATTGTGAGACTATCAAGATTACACATCAAGTGAGTGCTATTGTGCACTCAATGGCTCCGAAATTGGAAGATCCCGGCACTTTCACAATCCCTTGCACTATTGGGAGTGCCGACTTTGCCAAAGTTCTATATGATGTAGGGGCGAGTATCAACTTGATGCCCTACTCGGTATTCAAAACTTTAGGAATTGGGCAACCAAGACCCAGATCTATGAGGTTACAAATAGCGGATCGTACTATGAAGAGACCATTGGGTATTATTGATGATGTGTTGGTTCGTGTTGATAAGTTCATCCTACCGACGGACTTTGTGATTCTTGATTGCGAAGTGGACTATGAGGTACCTATTATCTTGGTTAGACCTTTACTTGCTATGGGGAAGGCTCTTGTTGATGTGGAAGCCGGTGAATTCACCTTTCGGGTGGGCGATGACAAGGTGGTTTTTTATGTATGCAAATATATTAGGCAACCGAATAGCAATGAAGTTTGTTCGTTTGTGGACTTAGTGACCGAGGTGATTGTTGATGATACTAGTGACGTGATGAATGTTGATGATACTTTGGAGGCCGTATTGCTTAATCATAATGATGATGAGAAGGAAGGCTATGTGGAATGTGTAAATGCATTGCAAGGAATGAGGTCGTACACTTATGAACCTCGAAAATTGTCCTTAGATCTTAAGAATCGGAAGACTCCTCCAACAAAGCCCTCAATCGAGGAGCCTTCCACTTTGGAGTTAAAGCCATTGCCTCTACATCTCAGGTATGAATTCCTTGGGCCATGTTCTACTTTACCGGTTATTCTTTCCTCTTGTTTCACTTATGTGCGTGTAGACTCTACTTTGGTGGTGCTGCAAAAGAGGAAGAAAGCTATAGGATGGACATTGGCGGACATTCGGGGTATAAGCCCCGCCTTTTGCATGCACAAGATTATTTTGGAGGAGGATGCCAAACCCTCTGTTGAACATCAAAGAAGATTAAATGAAGCAATGCAAGATGTGGTGAAGAAGGAGATCATAAAATGGTTGGATGCCGGGCTTGTTTACCCCATTTCCGATAGCTCGTGGACCTCTCCGATGCAATGTGTCCCAAAGAACGGGGGTATGACTGTGGTCACAAATGACAAGAATGAGTTGATACCCACAAGAACAGTGACTGGGTAGAGAGTGTGTATGGACTATCGGAAGCTCAACAAAGTCACTCGGAAAGATCATTTCCCACTTCCATTCCTTGATCAAATGCTTGATAGGTTGACCGGTCGAGCTTTCTAGTGTTTCCTTGATGGATATTCCAGCTACAATCAGCCGAGGAGTTTTGATACAAAAGTGCGGGCCAAAAAGCCCTTCTCATGGTACTCCTTTCAAGGTCCGGAAAACCCAAAGTTCAAGGGTAAGGCAACTACCACCGTTGGTCAGTCTAATGAGCCATCAGTGGTGGTTACAGAGTTAGCTGCTGAGCCTTCTATAACTCTTATGCCTTCTACAGCAGCTGGTCCTTCTACCGAGATAGCTGACATGCCACTACCTTTATCTTTTAGACCATCAGCATCAGTACCATTGCCTGCCTCATCCACATATCCACTCACTGCACTGCGAGTCTCCCAGACATTGGCGAGTCTCAACAACTAGATGTAGACAACTACTTCAAAGTTGTCTGACATATCCAGTGTTGTTGCAACACAGTCTTCTACACCAGCAGCACCACAGGTTCCTCCGTAAGTGGAGGAAACATTGAAGAAGATCCTGGACAACTAGAAGACCATTATGGATATACTGGTGGCACATGGGGGAGCTATTGAGGAGTTAGGAAAACAAGTGAAGAAGATGAGGAAATCCCAGGCCTCGAAGAAATAAGTGGAGAGATTGAGAAATGAGGTGACAAAGATTGCAGCAGCTGGTGATTTAACATTTGATCTACTGATAGAGACAGATCCATCAGTACTAGAAGACCTAGCAGCACCATTAGCAGAGGCACCAGCTGGTCAGTCTGACGAGCCAGGCCTTGCTGCCCATACTGCCGAGGAGGTGTTTCAGATGTTGACCAACCCCGTTGTTCCCCGAGCAGAGGATGATGAGATCCAGTTGGAGGAGACCGAGGGTGGTGATGCTGCCATGCACCCTGAGACCATATGGGGAGTTTTCTTTACTCTCTACCCTCTCTTATTTTGATTTTGCTAAGCATTGGAGACAATGCTTTTTTTTATTCAGGGGGGTGGTCTATTTTGGTTGGTTTGATTTGATGACATTGGCCTGTAATAACTTTAATACTATTTTTCTTTTATCTTTATTTTCTCTTTCATTATGTATATATTCTTTCCGTTGCTTATTTCATAGCTTCTTTATTTTGTTTTCTTAGTAGTCTAGCTTCTTATTTATGTTAATAGCTTCATTTTATGTTTAAGTGAGCAATGAGCCTTTGGTTTTCTTAATGCCACGGTTCTTTCCAAAGGTGGATTTTGTATGAACCAGGTGGCTCTTCCCAACGATAGATGGCTTAAGGGATTGAGCCCGTTTTTGATGTTTAGGCAGAAACAGTAGTGTTAATGAATAAAAAAAAAGGGTCAAGTATGTTTCACTTGGTACCAACACACTTAACTACACGCTTATGGTTAAAAACAAGCTTTTGGAAAGAAATGGCTCTAGTTAGTGACCTTGTGACTCTTGTGTTGACTTAGGCAATCATCGGGTGGTTTAGTTGAACCATTAGCGATCTTCAATCTTGAACACGGTTGTTGTGGGCCCTCGACCCTATCCTCTTTAACAATCTAGTTGTGTGAGAGGTGAGATATTTTGTTACAAGTCCAAGTACCCGTGCGAATAGTCTAGAACTTGCCCCGAATGTGTTTCTAGGCTAAATTCTAAGTTTGCTTGGCTTGAGAAGTGATTGTAGGCTCTCCTTCACCTGTTTTGAAACCTCCCATGGCCCACCAATAATGTTATCCTTAGTCAACCATTTTGAGCCTAAAGCCTTTTTCATTCGATAACCATGTTACAAGCCTTTACCCGTTTTATAGTGACCCTCTCTTGGCACCCGAGCTTTCCTTAGCACTCATGAGAAACAAATGGTTAAAGCATAAGATTGGGGTAGATATGAAGAGTTTGAAAGTGGTATCAAGGCACAAGAAGTGAAAATAAATGAAGAAAAGGAAAGGCAAAGAAAAAGAAAGAAATAAAGAACAAAAGAAAAACACAAAAAAGAAAGTGAACAATTTGAAGGGTTGAAAGGATTCAAAAGAAAGCAAAAGTGTAAAGCATGGAGAAAACAAAGAAGGAGAATATGATTATCATGATCAAGAAAGAGTGATGTCAAGTCTCTCTAGGTCCCCTAAGAAAAAAGAAAATGACTCAGAATCGGCAAAGTATGAGCCAAAAAGAGAAAATGGAGTGCTAAAGGGAAGATGAACCTGTTCTATCCCAACATTTCCCTCCTTAGTCCAAAAGCCTTCATTACATGCTGAAAACGCCCTACGTGATTTCAAGCCGAGTAAGCTTACATTAGTGGTGATCTACATGAGGAGCAAGCATATGGTACTTAGAGTCGTACTTGTGACATTCTTTTGAGAGTGATGAGCAAACCTTTCACGAATCATTGAATTGAGTGCTGCATTATTGAGTGAGATGAGCTTACAGAGAGTATAGGAGGAGGAGTTTGGGATCCACAGTGATCTACATGAAAGTGTGAACTTCCTTGATGAGTAAAGTCAACTCTTGATGCTCAAGTGTCACATTAGAGCTATTTGTGCTTTAACATTAAAAAAATAGCCTTGTTGATAATTCATGAGTGTGTGGGTAATTGTTGGTCCCAATTGAAGTGTGTTTGATGCAACTTAGGCCAGCTGAAATAGCTCTTTTCTTGTGAAGGTGGGAATTACCATATTAGCTTGAGGACAAGCAAAAGCTTAAGTTTGGGGAAGTTGATAAGTAGGGATTTTGACTACTTATTTGCACTATTTTACTTTAGTTTTAGCGCAAAAATTCTTAAAGGTATTCCCGAAAACTGATAAAATGTGCTTACTTACAGGAGTATTGGAAAAAGAGCCAAAACGATGAAATTCAACTCAAGAAGGAGTATTTTTGGACAAGAACTAAAACCAAGCAAAAAGAGCAAAGTGCGTACCGCACAATATTGAGTGCGGCCGCAGACTATGAAGGACCTCTGACAGAATTCCGTTGCAAAGTGCGGACCACACAATTATTGTGCGGCCACAGAAGATGAAGTTCAGAGAGATGGAGTCCTCAGTCCATGAAGAAGTGCGGACCGCAGTATTATTGTGCGGCCGCAGAATTCAAGAGTGCGGCTGCACTCAGAAATGTGCGGTCCGCAGAAGTCCCTCATGTCAAGCTCAAATTCAAGAGTGCGGCCACATTCAGAAATGTGCGGTCCACAGAATCTGAAGATGTGCGGCCGCAACCTAGAATTGTGCGGCCGAAAAAGTCTATCATGTCAAGCCCAGCTTCAAAGTGCGGACCACACACAGAATTGTGCGACCACAGAACCTCCGCATGGGAAATTATTTCCGATAATTTCAGCTGGGTATAAATAGTTCTTTTTGTCAAATTTAGGTTATGTTTTGAACTCCAGAAAGTAGATAGTCGTTTTTCCTTTACTGCTTTGGGAAATATTATATTAGTTTATCATTTTAACATTGGATTTTCATCCCTTTATCATCTATTATGAGTTTAATCTTATTTTCTTCCTTAGTTTCTTCATTTTTGCCTGTGAGTAGCTAAATCTCTTGCTAGGGTTGTGACCCAACCCTAGTGTGGGTACCTAATGGGTTTTTGATTTAGGGCTTATTTAAGGTTGGGTGTATGATATTTAGCCCAGTTCTTGCCTGAATTTAGAAATTAATAGTTGCAAACATTGATTCATGCCTAATTGACTTATTCTCTAACTTGAGAAAGAGAGACTAAGTCTAGTAAAACTTGGCTAATAAGAAATTAGGGTGAACTCAAGAAATTGATAGCCCCAATAAAAGGGTTGAATCTAGAGATAGTAAGACCCGACTTGAGCATATATCAACAGTTTTTTGAAGTACACATTTGGACTTGGGAAAGCCAAATTGAGAAAAACCACTCTAACTACCGAAAGGTATCGAGTGGGTAATCGCTTGTTGATTGCTATATTACACCCCGACCAACGAAACATTCCCTAAAGCCCCCAACCCGTTAGGTAACCACCTAGGTGGAAGTCACAGCCTTAGATCTTTTATAAACTTAAAAAATAACAACACCAAAAATATCGTTCTATAGATTTACATCTACAAACAATAGCATAAATTTTAGAAGTAGAAAGAAACAACCAAGCATGTGGAAGTGCATTTTAGGCATGTCATACACCTAGTTTAAGTATATACCTAACCCAATGTAAGCTCTCTGAGGAATCGACCCCGACTCAAAGTTGGGTAATTATAATTGCATCGACCGCTTCACAATCCCAATCAGTGGTGTGAATTTGGGCGACATCAGCTACCTTTCTTTAATTACCCTCTTTGAAACCTGAAAACAAAACAAACAAACAAAAAAAGAAGAAAAGAAAAAAAGAATAAGAAGAAAAAAAAAACAAAAATCTAAACAAGTTCATGTTAATTGAACTACGTTTGACTTGATTCCGAAATGATACATAGGAAGTCTCTCTCTGGGGTTCAGTCACACCAAAACAAAAATCCACATTCCCCCAAAAGATGTAACTGGGCAGAAATTATAATGTTTCAGCAACGGTATCGCTTGAAAGGTTCCAAAGTTGTAATTCAATCCAAATCTTTTTTACCCCAAATCATTTTCAAGTCCTTTCGATCAATCAACAAGAATGTTCAAAATTGGAAGATACAGTCACTTGGATCAGATGCAACCAAAATGAGAGAAGTAAAATGAGAGAATCTTATTGGTGAAAATCTTCACGGGCACCATAGGGCTGTGGCGAGCAGAGAAAAAAGAGATATGAGAAAGGTAAGTTGTTGAAAACCTGCAAAGGGTACTACTGATCGAAAAGAGGATCTTCACAGCCATTGGCATCGACACAGCCCTAGGCAAGGTTTCTCGGTTTTGAGGCAAAAGTTGTGATGATTTTCTGAGATTCGGACGGTTTACACAGATTAGTCATCCACTCTAAAAGGTATATCATGTTCATTGAAGTCCGCATGTACTCCAGATAAGTCTTTTCCTTTCCCCGAAAGGGATACCTCTTATTTAAATTCATTGTCCATTCCATTGTTTGTTGTTCTTTGAATCCCTTTCGGTCTAATTCTGTCCCAAAACTAAGCCGAAGAAGCGATGGAAAGACTAATTTATAGGGCTTTTGTTTGATATAAACTAATATTCAAGAGGCACCCAGCCTCGACAAGGGCATCAAGTCAACCCCGACTGGCCATGGTGGCTGATGCTTTGAAATCAAAAACTCCCGAAAGGAGGAAATCAAATTGAAAGTGCCTACAAGGGAAAAATGAAGTTGAAAAGGTCCCAAGTGGCTAACCGTTTTGGCAAAGTTTGAAAAGCCAAAGGTTCCCTAATGCTTTAAAATTGAAAGTTTTGGAGGAAAGAAGTCAAAAGTGAAATTCCACAAAGGCAAAATAAAGTTGAAAAGGTTAAGTCTCGCGCGATCAACCGTCATGTAAAAGTTTAAAAAGTCAAAGGCTCTTTGGGGCAAGAAATGCAAGTAGTATTTAGAAAACATCTAGTGGCAGGTTGAAATCATCATCAAAAGAAGATGGGCACAAAGCCTAGCTGCCAAAGACATCAAGGCCACAAACCGACCACCACTTTTAAAACTCACAATTTGTTTTTGTTTTGAAGTAGGAACAAAGCAGTGCGGAATGGCGATTCTTAAAGGACGAATGTCACCAAAGGTAACTTTCGCAAAATCTCCATTTTCTTTTATTTTCAGCATGCATCACTATTGTAGATTATTTTCATAGCTTAACCCAGGTAAGACCTTTTCGCTTATAGGGATCTAGCTCATAATTCCGGGTAGAAGTATTATTCGCTCAGGTTGCTTTTCGTAGCTTAACCCAGGTAGAACCTTTTTGCCTAGAGGGATCCAACTCATATTTCTGGGTAGAAATACTCTTCGCCCAGGCTTGCTTTTTATAGTTTAACCAGGTAGAACATTTTTGCTTAGGGGTATCTAGTTCATAGTTTCGGGTAGAAGTACTCTTCGCTCAGGATGTTTTACGTAGCTTAACCCAGGTAGAACCTTTTTGCCTAGGGGGATCCAGCTTATAGTTCTGGGTAGAAGTACTCTTCGCTCATGATGTTTTACGTAGCTTAACCCAGGTAGAACCTTTTCGCCTATGGGGATCCAGCTTATAGTTCCGGGTAGAAGTACTCTTCGCTCAGGATGTTTTACATAGCTTAACCTAGGTTGAGCCTTTTCGCCGAGGGAGATCCAGCTCATAGTTCTGGGTAGAAGTACTCTTCACTAAGGATGTTTTACGTAGCTTAACCGAGGTAGAACCATTTCTCCTAGGGGGATCCAGCTCATAGTTCCGGGCAGAAGTTCTCTTCGCTCAGGATATTTTACGTAGCTTAACCCATGTAGAGCCTTTTTTGCCTAGGGGATCCAGCTCATAGTTCCGGGTAGAAGTACTCTTCGCTCAGGATGTTTTATGTAGCTTAACCCAGGTAGAACCTTTTTGCCTAGGGGGATCCAGCTCATAGTTTCGGGTAGAAATACTCTTCGCTCAGGATGTTTTACGTAGCTTAACCCAGGTAGAGCCTTTTCGCCTAGGGGGATCCAGCTCACAGTTTCGGGTAGAAGTATTCTTCACTCAGGATATTTTACGTAGCTTAACCCAGGTAGAACCTTTTCGCCTAGGGCGATCCAACTCCTATTTCCAGGTAGAAGTACTCTTTGCCCAGGCTTGCTTTTCATAGCTTAATCGAGGTACTACATTTTCACCTAGGGGAATCCAGTTCATATATCCGGGTAGAAGTACTCTTCGCTCAGGTTATTTTTTTGTAGCTTAACCTAGGTAGAAACTTTTCGCCTAGGGGAATACAACTCATATATCCGGGTAGAAGTACTCTTCGCTCAAGTTGTTTTACGTTGCATAACCTAAGTAGAACCTTTTTCGCCTATGGGGATTCAGCTCATATTAGTAATACAGGGTGCCAACCCCTGGTTACATTTCCTTTTCAGTAATACATGGCGCCAACCCCTAGTTACATTTCCTTTTCAGTAATACAGGGCACCAACCCCTGGTTACATTTCCTTTTCAGTAATACAGGGCGTCAACCCCTGGTTACATTTCCTTTTCAGTAATATAGGACGCCAATCCCTAGTTACATTTCCTTTTCAGTAATACTGGGTACCAACCCCTGGTTACATTTCCTTTTCAGTAATGCAGGGTGCCAACCCTTGGTTTTATTTCCTTTTCAGTAATACATGGCGTCAACCCTTGGTTATATTTTCTTTTCAGTAATACAGGGCGCCAATCCCTGGTTACATTTTCTTTTCAGTAATACAGGGCGCCAACCCCTGGTTACATTTCCTTTTCAGTAATACAGGGTGCCAATCTCTGGTTACATTTCCTTTTAGTAATATTAGGTACACCACTCCTTAGTTGATTTGTATTTAAATGTAGGGTAGACCACTCCCTAATATTTTTATTAATATAAGTTACATCATTCCTTAGTCGCATTTCTCCAATATAAATTACACCAATCCTTAGTTGAGATATCATTTTGACAAGAAGGGTACATCATTCCCGATACTTTAATGCTTTTAATAAAGAAGTAGTTTAGAATTTTATTACAATAACTCACACAATTTTCTTAGTGAAAATTGGGGCAGAAAAATTCTGTTCGTTTGTTTGTTTTGGTGTTTGAGCAGGTTTTACCTAGAGGCACAGGGTTCAAGATGACAAAAAGAAGAAGTCTCAATCCAGAATAAAGAAAAAAAAAGAAAAAAGAAGTGAATCAAAAATGAAGAAGTGAATGAAAAGATGTAAACTGCTCAAAACATTACTGAAATCACGAGCATTGCATTTCCCGTTTCTTATCAGAAGAAGCCTTAGAAGAATAAACTAGCACTTGCAGCTAGCAAGCATCAAGGTTCAAATCAAAAGTCAGCATGATTCTCCATTCAAGACACAAGATCAAGTTTCAGAAGACTTATAAATAGGAATCTTGTAACTCATAGTTGATAGCTTTGTTTAGTTTCTTTTGATTTTGATGTAATAATAGGACCACAGACCGGAGCCTCGACGGAACCTCACTCGACTCTCCAACTCATCATTCCATCACTCTTATTTAAATACACACGAGAGTATTCCCTTATAATCCGGGATATGTAGGCCGTCTAAACCAAGACTCGGTTGCACTCTTTTCTCTTATCTCTTCCCTTTTGAATAATGGTATGGCCAAAATTTAGTCATATCGCTCATCTTTTCTTTGCCTGAAAACTCTTCATTTTTCCAAGCAAAGAGGGGCATGCTGTGAGCACCTAATTTTTGACCATGCTTGAATTTTTTCCCACTCTTCTCACCAATACCTCACTTCCTACTCCATCATTTTCGCTCTCATTTTCCCGCACGTGTGTCCCCATTCTACTTTTCCACTCATGTCCACCACTCCTTGTCCCTCACTCTTAGTCCCCCCACTCATGTTCCCCACTCCTTATCCCTCCACAAACACACACGGACACTCACAAAAAGGGAGCTTCATTTCCTCTCCAAAGATCAACAAAAACCCTCTATATAGTTGCTGCAAAAATCAGCCATAAAAGGCCATGAAAACCAGCAAGAAAACAGCCTAAAAAACAACAAAGAATGACTCCAAAAACAACATAAAAATAGCTCCAAATCCAGCTGAAAAATACCATTAAAATTAGCTGAAATTTCACAATTAGACTACCCCCTTTAACACTTGAAACCTTCGTCCAAACCGAGTCTAGTCAGTGAAGTTTCCGTTCGAGGTGATTGGTATAGCTCGCTATTTGTTTGCAAGTATTTTTAAATATTTGTTGCTCTTAATTTGTTTGTTTCAATTAAAATAGTTTAATAAATATATGAGTTTGTCTACATGCGTTGTTCATAAAGTGTGACTAAAAGGATGACCTCATCGGGTCAAGTAGTTGAGAATCAAAATCTGTTAGAGTTGGATAATCTCAATAATAGAATTAACAAAAATAAATAATTTTGTCTTAATCTATGTCTGAAAAACTCGCTTCGGAATAAAGACATAAATAAAATGTCAAGGTCGTGAAGACGTGCCTTGTACCAATTTTTCCCAAATAATTAAAAGTTTGTTATTTAATTAACTCTGAGTAGACTCCAATTTTAGGTGCGATACACGAACTAATCAGGGATACTCGTCTTGGTTAGTGTAAGCTAGGGTTGGGGATACTCGTCCTAGTTTGAAGGTTAATAAAGTTATCAACAATAAAAATAAGACATAGGCAAAACATGAAAATCAAATAAATCGTAGTTTATCCAAAATTAATTCAAGCGAAGTTGTAGTCAATAAAATGACTGTGCTAGAACCACGGGACTCGGGGAATGCCTTATACCTTCTCTCCAGTCAACAGAATTCCTTACCCAGTCTCTTATTTTTGCAAACCAATAAAAATAGAGTCAAACCTTCCTTTGATTATGGATTCAAAATAAAAGGTGACCTGAAACACCCAAAAATCAAATTCCAAGTTGCGACTCTGTAAATAAAATAATTCCTATTTCAAAAATGTCTTTTTAATTGGAAAAACTCTTTAACCCCACAATAATCCATAAAAACACATATATCTTTTTGGGGTAGAAAAGGGGTGTGACAGAGACGTCCGAGACCCGTAACAAAACAAAGCCTTCAAAATTTATAAACCGGTTCTAAAGGCTACCCTCGGCAAACTATAATTTAAAAAATTATAAGTACTTTGGGGAAACGTTTCCGGTCTTACCGAACCCCCACGATATCTTAAACAAAATAATGTCAATGGCAAGGCCTGTTCGAACCTCCGAATATGACCTAACGAGTTCATGCTAAGCATTTCGATGTTTGCAAACATAAAGAATAAAGCAAAGGAAAACAAAACTCAGAAATTGTCGAAGGAAAAATGAAGCCTTGTATTATATATACATAAAGTCTTTACAAAGGCCAAACGGCCTTGAAACAAAAAAAGAAGAAGTTATATTCCCTTATAACTTCCAAACTCGAAACTAAAATGGTTGGTGGAGGGTGATGGGGTGGATTTCTTGGGTTGACGATAAAATCCCCCCTTCGGCCGTTCAAATTTTCTGTTAGTATTGCAGTACGAATCCTTTCATAAGCACCAGCATCAATAGTAGAGGAGATGTAGTACCCAACTTGTGGGTACCCATGCTCAATGGCAGCTTGGATGGTACTCTGAATACCTTTGTTCCTTCTCAATCCTAATTTTGAAGTAATCTCCCATAGCTAATCTCCCATATCTTTAATAAATCAACAACAATATTTTTTCACAACAAGGAGCTCACGGCTCAATCACAATGAGTACAAAAATCTCACAAAATATTCAGCAAAAATAATATTTCACAAATTTAACACCTTGTCTAAATATCAAAATTTTAAATATAAAATACTTCATTTTTAATAATATTTAAATTTAAGAAATTCATCCTTCAAATAATGCACAGAACAAAAGAAACAGAGTTTTAACTAAACATGTAACACACTTAGCAGGAATAGGTCAGGCAAATTTAAGATACGAAAATATATTAAGGATGATGAATATAACAGAATAAAATATTTTAATTAATATGCAACAGTGCTCTATACAATTTAAAGACATAATCTTTCACATTTAACCAGTGTACACACTCGTCACCTCATGTACACGACTTTCAATACATCAATATTTCCATATCAATACCAATCCTAAGGGAAATTTTTCCCCACACAAGGTTAGACATGTCACTTACCTCGAACCACGCTCAACCAGTCAAGTAGTATGCCTTTTCCTCGATTTTTCAACTCCGATCGGCTCGAATCTAATCATAATTAATTTTATTCAATCAATACAAATTATAGGAATAAATTCCATAAGAAAATATAATTTTTCTAACAAAATCCGAATTTTAACCCAAAATCTCACGTGGGGCCCACATCTCAGAATCCGACAAAACTCATAAAATTCGATAACCCATTCAATTGCGAGTCCAACCATAGTAGTTTTACTCAAATCCGACTCCAAATCGATATCGAAATCTCAAAAATTCGTTTTATGAAATTTCTACAATGTTCCCCAGGTTTCCATCTCAAAACACTAATTAAATGATGAAAACAATAATATATTCATGTATATTGACCAAATCCGAGTTAGAATCACTTACCCCAATGTTTTCTTCTTGAAATTCTCTCAAAAATCGCCTCTCGCCAAGCTCCAATTTATCAAAAATGGAAAATGGGACGAAGTCCCCTTTTTATAACTTAAAGTTTCTATCTAGGCGTTGCCCTCGATTTCCTGCCCTCGATTTTCTGCCCTCGATTTCCAGCCCTCGATTTCCTGGCCCTGATTTCTAGCCCCAATTTCTAGCCTCGATTTCCAGCCTCGATTTCCAACCTCTATTTCCAACCTATTTCCAGCAGGAAATTTTCCAGTAGCTGTTTAAGTCCAATTTTTGATCCGTTAACAATCTGAAACTCACCCGAGGCCCTCGCGACCTCAACCAAATACACCAACAAGTCCTAAAATATCATACGAACTTAGTTGAAACCTCAAATCACATAAAACATCACTAAAATCATGAATCATACCCTAATTCAAGCTTAAGGAACTTAAAAATTTCCAACTTCTACATTCGATGCCGAAACCTATCAAATCAAGTCCGATTGACCTCAAATTTTGCACACAAGTTATAAATGACATAACAAAGCTATGAAAATTTTCAGAACTGGATTCCGACCCCGATATCAAAAAGTCAACTCCTCGGTCGAACTTCCCAAAAATTCAACTTTCGTCATTTCAAGCCAAATTCCACTACGGACTTCCAAATAATTTTCGGACACGCTCCTAAGTCCAAAATCACCATACAGAGCTATTCGAATCATCAAAACTCTATTCCGGGGTCGTTTACACATAAGTCGACATCTGATTACTATTTAAACTTAAACTTTAAACCTTGTTACTAAGTTTCATTCCTAAAACCTCACCAAACACAAACTAATCACCCCGGCAAATTACATAACAACTGTAAAGCATAAATTGAGCACTAAATAGGGGAATGGGGCTAGAACTCTCAAAATAACCGGTCGGGTCGTTACATCCTCCCCCTCCTAAACAAACATTCGTCCTCGAACGGGTTTAGAATTATACATGGAGTGGTGAAAAGATGAGGTAACAGCTGTGCATATCATGTTCGGTCTCCCAAGTCGCCTCCTCGACCGGATGACCCCTCCAATGTACTTTCACTAAAGCAATGCTCTTTGATCTTAGCTTTCTAACCTGTCTGTCCAAAATGGCTACTGGTTCCTCGACATAAGATAGATCCTTGTACAACTGGACTGAGTTGAAGTCTAACACATGAGACGGATCGTCATGATACTTTCGGAGCATGGAAACATGGAACACTGGATGAACTATAGAGAGACTAGGTGGTATTGCAAGTCTATAAGCCGCCTCTCCAACTCTTTCAAGAATCGCAAAAGGTCCGATCTACCTCAGGCTCAACTTGCCCTTCTTTCTGAATCTCATAACACCCTTCATAGGAGAAACCCGAAGCAAGACCCACTTACCAACCATTAATGCAACATCACGAACCTTCCAATCCGCATAACTCTTTTATCTAGATAGAACTGTACGAAGCCGATCCTGAATCGATTTAACCTTTTCCAAAGCATCTTGAACCAAGTCCGTACCCAATAGTCTAGCTTCGCCCGGCTCAAATCAACCCACTGGAGACCGGCACCGCCTACCATACAAGGCCTCATACGGAGCCATCTGAATACTCGACTGGTAGCTGTTGCTGTAAGCAAACTCCGCAAGTGGTAAGAACTGATCCCAAGCACCCCCCAAATATATCGTACACGCACGAAGCATATCTTCCAATATATGAATAGTGCGCTCAGATTGTCCGTCTGTTTGAGGGTGAAATGTTGTACTCAACTCCACATGAGTACCCAACTCCCGTTGTTTGGCTCTCTAGAACCGGGATGTAAACTGCATACTCCGGTCAGAGATGATAGATACTGGTACACCATGAAGCCTAAAAATCTCGCGAATGTAAACCTGAGCCAGCTGCTCTGAAGAGTAAGTAGTAACCACAAGAATGAAATTATCTGACTTGGTCAATCTATCCACAATCACCCAAACTACATCGAACTTCCTCTGAGTCCGTGGGAGCCCAACAACGAAATCCACAGTGAACCACTCCCATTTCCACCCTGGAATCTCTAACTTCTGAAGCAAACCACCCGGTCGCTAATGCTTATATTTCACCTGCTGACAATTTAGGCACCAAGCTACATATTCCACTATGTCTTTTTTCATCCACCTCCATCAATAGTGTTGTCTCAAGTCCTGATACATCTTCGTGGCACCTGGATGAAGTACCGCGAACTGTGAGCCTACTGGAGAATCAACTCATGCAAACCATCTACATTAGGCACACATAGCCTGCCATGCATCCGTAATACATCGTTATATCCAATAGTGACTTCTTTGGCGTCACCGTGCTAAACTGTGTCCTTAAGGACAAGCAGATGGGGGTCATCATACTGACGCTCCCTAATACGATCATACAGAGAAGATTAAGAAACCACACAAGCCAAAACTCAGCTCGGCTCGGAAACATCCAATCTAACAAACTGGTTGGCCAAGGCCTGAAAATCCAAGGCTAAAGGCCTCTCTACTATTGGTAAGTATGCTAAGCTGCCCAGACTCTCCGCCTTACAACTCAAGGCATTGTTCACCACATTGGCCTTTCCGGGATGATAGAGAATGGTGTTATCATAATCCTTAAGCAACTCCAATCACCTCCGAAGCTGCAAATTAAGATCCTTCAATTTAAACATATGTTATAGACTTTGGTGATCGTTATAAACCTCACAATGGACACCATACAAATAATGCAGCCAAATCTTCAAGGCATAGCTGCTAACTCAAGGTCATGGACTGGATAATTCTTCTCATGTACCTTTAACTATCTGGATGCATAGGAAATCACCCTACCGCCTTGCATCAACACTTCGCCGAAACCAATGCGTGACGCATCATAATACACAGTATAAGACTCTGAACCTGTAGGCAATACCAATACTAGGGTTGTAGTCAAAGCTGTCTTGAGCTTTTGAAAGCTCTCCTCACATTCCTTAGTCCACCTGAATGGAGCTCCCTTCTGGGTCAATTTGGTCATAGGTGAAGCAATAGAAGAGAAACTATCTACAAATCGGCGATAGTACCCAGCCAAGCCAAGAAAATTTCGGATCTCAGTAGCTGATGACGGTCTGGGCCAACTCTCCACTGCTTCAATTTTCTTCAGATCTACTTGGATCCCATTGTTCATTACCACATGACCCAAAAATCCTACTAAACCAAGCCAGAATTCACACTTTGAAAATTTTGCATACAACTTCTTTTCTCTAAAAGTCTGAAGCACAGTCCTCAGGTGTTGTTCATGACCCTCCTGATTTCGGGAATACACCAGAATGTCGTCAATAAACATAATGATGAAAGAATCAAGATAGGGCTGAAATACACTGTTCATTAAGTGCATAAATGCTACTGGGGCATTGGTCAGTCCAAAGGACATTACCAGGAACTCGTAATGGCCATACCAAGTCCTGAAAGTAGTCTTCGAGATATCTGGTTCCTGAATCTTTAATTAATGATAGCCTGAAGGCAAGTCGATCTTAGAGAACAGTATAGCACCCTAAAGCTGATCAAATAGGCCATCAATACGTGGAAATGGATACCTGTTATTCACTGTAACCTAGTTAAGTTGGCGGTGATCAATACACATCTACATAGAGCCATCCTTCTTCTTCACAAATAAGACAGGAGCACCCCAAGGCGATACACTAGGCCGAACAAAATCGTTATCAAGCAGCTCCTGTAACTGCTCCTTTAATTCCTTCAATTCTGCTGGGGCCATACGATATAGTGTAATAGAAATGGGTTGAGTGCCCGATAACAAATCAATGCCAATGTTAATATCCCTGTCGGGTGGCATACCTGGAAGATCCGTTGGAAATACATCAGGAAAATCCCTTACTACAGGAACTGACTCCGTAAGAGTATCAACACTAACATCTCTCACATAGGCTAGATACGCATCGCACCCCTTCTCAACCATTCGTTGAGCCTTAATAAATGAAACAACCATGCTAGGAACATGATCCAAGGTACCTCTCCACTCTAGCCGTGGTAGACCTGGCATAGCCAACGTCACTGTCTTGGTGTGACAATCAAGGATAGTGTTATAGGACGACAACCAGTCCATGCCCAAAATAATATCGAAATCTACCATACTGAGCAATAATAAATCAGCTCTAGTCTCAAAACCACTAATAACAATCAAACACGACCGATACATGCGGTCAACAATAATAGATTCACCCATGGGTGTAGATACATAAACATATGAACTCAAAGAATCATGGGATACACCTAAATACAGGGCAAAATAAGATGACACATAAGAGTAAGTGGAGCCTGGATCAAATAAGACTAATGCATCTTTATGACAGACCGGAACAATACCAGAGATAACAGAATCGGATGCAACTGCCTCCGTCCTACCAGGAAGGGCATAATATCTGGCCTGGCCTCCCCCTCTAGGGCGACCTCTACCTGTCCGACCTCCACCTATAGCTGGTTGTGTAGGTGGATTAGCAACTGGTGCAGTGATCATGGCCTGAGAAGCCTTAGGGCCCTGTGGAATGGGTGGGGCCTGAGAAATATGTGGAGGTGCACCCCTCCTAATTCTGGGGTAATCCCTCATTATATGACGAGTGTCACCACACTCAAAACAAGCCCTTGGAGGACGTGGCTACTGAGACTGACTCAGGCCTGGTCAGCTGGACTGACCTATGAAAGCACCCCATACAGGAGGTACAGTAGACACTGGCGGTGCATAATATGGAACCTAAGGTCTGGGAGTAGCTGGAATACTGTTGGAAGCTGGAAGTGCTAAAATACACTATTCATATAACCTCTACCATGACGGGCGATAGGTGGGGCACGAGAACTGTTATATGTGCCAGAATCTCGAGGTCTCTTAGCTTCCCTCTCTTCTCTCTCCTGAGTCTGCATACCCTCCAATCTCCTAGCAATTGATACCACCTGTTGGTATGTGATGTGCATCTCCAGTTATCGGGCCATACTGAATCTGATACTAGGGTGGAGTCCCCCAATAAATCGGTGAACCAGCTCTCGAATAGTAGTAACCAAGGCTGGTGCATGCCTAGCCAAATCACTGAATCAGACTGCATTCTCTGACATAGTCATAGAATCCTGGCGTAGTTGCTCAAACTCTGCGGGCCATATATCTCTAAGACTCTAAGGAACATACTCCCTCAAGAACATATCTGAAAATTGAGTCCAAGTTAGTGAAGTTGCCTTACCCAGACTATCCAACTTATATGCCCGCCACAACTAGTAGGCCGCTCCTCTAAGCTGGAAAGCCGTGAAAGAAACCCCACTGGAATCCACAATACCCATAGTACGGAGGATACAATGGCATTCCTCAAGAAAACCCTGAGCATCCTCTGAAGCTAAACCGTTGAAAGTGGGAGGGTGGTACATCTTGTACCTCTCAAGCCTGAGTTGCTCCCCTCTTTAAAATTGCTGCCCTAGCCTCGGGCCGAACTGGGATAACTGGATGTACTGGTATAACCTCTGGGGCATGGTCAACTTGGGCCCGTGGCTCTGGGGTACGGGCGGCAGGAGTCTGTGCTCCTCCCCCGACATGAGATGTAGCAGGAGCAAGTGACATTAACTGTGCCTGAGCTAGAGTGCCAAACATGCTCAAAACCTGGGCAAGAGTCTCCTGAAGTGCAGGAATAGTAACAGGCATCTCAGGTGCCTGTTCTCCAACTGGAGCTACTGGTGGTTCCTTTGCAGCAGCTCGTGTGGGTGCTCTGGCTGCACCATGTGGTTTTCCTCAGCCTCTAGCTTGGCCTCTGCCCCGGCCCCGGCCTCTTGAGGCTCCAACAGGGGGTGCGAGTGTCTGATCAT
Source organism: Nicotiana tabacum (assembly GCF_000715075.1). Classification (NCBI taxonomy): domain Eukaryota; kingdom Viridiplantae; phylum Streptophyta; class Magnoliopsida; order Solanales; family Solanaceae; genus Nicotiana; species Nicotiana tabacum. The sequence goes on along the minus strand of NC_134098.1, from coordinate 91,379,679 downwards.
CGGATCCAGTTGTGCGTGTCCTCACCATCTATGAGAGAATAGAAAGACAATGGTTTAGAACTTCGAAGTCAACAAACGCGCATGATAAGGAATCAAAGAAGTGAACATTTTCCTAACAGTTACATAGCCTCCCGAAGATAAGTACAGATGTCTTCGTACCGATCCGCAAGACTCTACTAAACTCGCTTGTGCCTCATAACACATATGAACCTAGAGCTCTGATACCAACTTGTCACGACCCCAAATTCCCTTCGTAGGATGTCGTGATGGCACCTAGCCTCTAAGACTAGGTAAGGCTATCAATGCGGAATAACGAAATATAAATTGAAATTTAATCCTCAACAGTATAATAAATAAGAACTGTAAATTTAACAATTTCAACTCCCAAAACCCGATAGGAATAAGCCACAAGCTTCTAAAAATTTATTCTCAATGTCTCTATACATCAGAGTCTAAAGAAAATAAGGAAGACAACATAATAAGATAGAATGGGACTCCGGAGTCTGCGAATACTGGCAGATATACCTCAAAGTCTCCTCGTACGGCTAATTCACTTATGCCTGGTCTGATAAGATTTACCTAGATCTGCACAAAAAGATGTGCAGAAGCGTAGTATGAGTATACCATAGCGGTACCCAGTAAGTACCAAGCCTAACCTTGGTAGAGTAGTGACGAGGTCAGGTCAGGCCCTACTGGAATAATAAAAGACAGGGAGAAAAGTTTAACAATATAATAACAATAATGACAATGGGGATAAATCAAGTAAGTAGTTTATCACAATTTAACTATACAGAATAAGGGCAATTAACACCTCGCGGAAGGAAAACAGAAATTTATAACTTTAAGAAAACACCAAAAATAACAAAAGGCAATGCAGCCATAAAGAAATATCAACAAGGGCACTCCCGAGGTACCACCTCGATAGTCCCAAATCATAAATAAATTCACAATATCTCATTTTCTTATATTACCGCGGGAGCCTTCACATTAAATTTTAAAGAAAATATTTTTTCCGAAATAGCATCCCACATTTTAGCCACCCTTATCACACTGCATGACTTCTTATAGTTCCCCTACTAGCCACGCGTATCAAGCCACCATTATCTCACCGCATGCGTTTCAACACCCAGACCTTATACCACCGCATGCGTATCAATATCACAATTTGCACCTCAAGTGCCCAAATATTTCCACTTATCAAAGTAAATCAACAACAACAATATTTTCAACAATAAGGATCTCACGGCTCATGCCGAAATAAATCAACAACAACAATATTTTTCCACAATAAAGAGCTCACGACTCATGCCAAAATAAATCAACAACAATATTTTTTCACAATAAGGAGCTAACGGCTCATGCCAAAATAAATCAACAACAACAATATTTTTCTACAATAAGAAGCTCACGGCTCAATATCAAAATTTTAAATGTAAAATACTTCATTTTTAATAATATTTAAATTTAAGAAATTCATCCTTCAAATAATGCATATAAAAAAAGAACCAGAGTTTCAACTAAACAGGTAACACACTTAGCAGGAACAGGTCAGGCAAATTTAAGATACGAAAATATATAAAGGATGATGAACATAACAGAATAAAATAATTTAATTACTATGCAACAGTGCTCTATACAATTTAAAGACATAATCTTCCACATTTATCCCGTGTACACACTCGTCACCTCGTGTACACGACTTTCAACACATCAACATTTTCATATCAATACCAATCCTAAGGGGAATTTCCCCCACACAAGGTTAGACAAGTTAGACATGTCACTTACCTTGAACCATGCTCAATCAGTTAAGTAATATACATTTTCCTCAATATTTTGACTCCGATCGGCTCGAATCTAATCATAATTAATTCTATTCAATCAATAAAAATTACAGGAATAAATTCCATAAGAAAATATAATTTTTCTAACAAAATCCAAAATTTAACCAAAAAATCGCCCGTGTGGACCATATCTCGGAATCCGGCGAAACTTACAAAATCCGACAACCCATTCAATTATGAGTCCAACCATACTAGTTTCACTCAAAACTGACTCTAAATCGACATCGAAGTCTCACAAATCTGTTTTATGAAATTTCTACAATCTTCCCAAATTTCCATCTCAAAACACTAATTAAATGATAAAAACAATAATATATTCGTGTATATGAACCAAATCCGAGTTAGAATCACTTACTCCGATGTTTTTCCTTTAAAATCTCTCAAAAACTGCCTCTCCTCAAGCTCCAATTTGTCAAAAATGAAAAATGGGACTAAGTCCCCTTTTATAACTTAAAGTTTCTGTCTAGGCGCTGCCCTCGATTTCCAGCCCTCAATTTCCTACCCTCGATTTCTTGCCCCCGATTACCAGCCTCGATTTTCAACCTATTTCCCGCCTCGATTTTCAACCTATTTCCAACCTCGATTTTCAGCCTATTTCCAGCAGAAAAATTTCCAGCAGTTGTTTAAGTCCAAATTTTGATCCGTTAACCATCCGAAACTCACCTGAGGCCCTCGGGACCTCAATAAAATACATCAACAAGTCCTAAAACATCATACGAACTTAGTTGAAACCTCATATCATATAAAACAATGCTAAAAACACGAATCATACCACCATTCATGCTTAAGGAACTTAAGAATTTCCAACTTCTATATTCGATGCCGAGCCCTATCAAATCAAGTCCGATTGACCTCCAATTTTGCACACAATTTATAAATGACATAACGGAGCTATGAAAATTTCCAGAACTGGATTCCGACCCCGATATCAAAAAGTCAACTCCTCGGTTAAACTTTCCAAAAATTCAACTTTTGCCATTTCAAGCCAAATTCGATTACAGACTCTCAAATAATTTTCTGGACACGTTCTTAAGTCCAAAATCACCATACGGAGCTATTGGAATCATCAAAACTCTATTCCGGGGTTGTTTACTCATAAGTCGACATCCGATCACTATTTCAACTTAAACTTTAAACCTTGGAACTAAGTGTTCCAATTCATTCCTAAAACCTCACAGGACCCAAACTAATCACCCCAGCAAATCATGTAACATCTGTAAAGAATAAATTGAGCAGTAAATGGGGGATTGGGGCTACAACTCTCAAAATGACCGGTCGGGTCATTACAAAATGAATACAAAGTCTAACTAATAAAAATATTATCCGAAAGTATAGAACAATACAATAACTGAAAGAAAGAGAATCAAGGTAAGCGGACGCCAGGTAGCTACCTTGATAGTCTCCAATTGATAGCACTCTGAAATCTAGCAATTGCCGTGTCCGAAAGCACCTGGATCTGCACACGAGGTGCAGAGTGTAGTATGAGTACAACCAACTCGATAAGTAACAAGACTAACCTTTGGGCTGAAAGTAGTGACGAGCTTAGCAGGTACAATCCAATATAGAAATAACAGTACAGAAATATATACATGCTTTAAATTTTAACAATTAACTCTGTATAAATAAAATAGATCAATACTGAATAATATAAGGAATATGAGATCTCAGGGGGAAACCTCGTGTACTCACGAGCACAAATTACTTGGTCACTCAGTACTGTATATGGCCAATCCAGTTATCACGACCCAAAATCTCACCTGTCGTGATGGTACCTATCTCAATACTAGGCAAGCCGACAATCTCAATAAAATACCATATCTTTTAAGCTTGAAAATATAATATTTAAATTCATCGGAAGAAATCTCACAAATATAGATATAAACACTCCCCAAAATACGGTGTCACTGAGTACATGAGCATTTAATATAAATACAAAGTCTGACAGATAAAAACACAGTCTGACAGTATATAGCAGTACAATAACTGAGAGAAAGAGAGAGTCAAGGTCAGTGGATGCCAGACAGCTACCTTGATAGTCTCCAACGGATAGCACTCTAAGATATAACAGTCGCCGTGTCCAAAAGCACCTGGATCTGCATACGAGGTACAGAGTGTAGTATGAGTACAACCAACTCAATAAGTAACAAGACTAAGCTCAGGGCTGAAAGTAGTGACGAGCTCCGCTGGTACAGTCCAGTACATAAATAATGGTACAGAAATGTAGGCATACTTTCAAGTACAACAGTTAAACTCAATACTAGCAAAATATATCAATTCTGCATGATATGAGGAATGTGACATCTCAGTGGAAAGACCTCATGTACTACTGGTCACTAATCATTCGGTCACTCTGTACTGCTTATGGCCAATCTAGCCCAGGGGTAATTTATCCCCAAATATAAATGATACAGACAAGATCCATGTCCAGAGAAAATTCATCACAGTATAAATAAGTAAGGCAAGTCCATGCCCTGGGAAGTCCATCCCGAATATATAATCATCTACACTCACTGGGGTTTATACAGACTCCGGAGAGGTTCCTTCAGCCCAAGCATAAATAAAGCCGATATGGCCTACTACAGGCGGGCTATCCCGATCCGTATAATAAATACGCCTATAAGGCCTGCTGTAGGCAGGCAACACCGATCCATATAATAATAAATCCTATAAGGCCTGCTGCATGCGGGCAGCCCCGATCCATATAATATTAAAGCCTATAAGGCCTGTTGCGGCGTGCAGCCCGATCCCATAATAATAATAATAATAATAATAATAATAATAATAATAATAATAATAATAATAATAATAATAATAATAATAATAATAATAATAATAATAATAATAATATATAAAGCCAATATGTCCTGCTATGGCGCGCAGCTCGATCCCATAAATATCCTCACAATAGATGAATATGACTGAGTGTGAAATGTACATTTTTAAAATAATTAATTCAACAGCAACACAACCCCACGGGTTCCAAAATTTTAGCATGTAGTCTAAACATGATCTTTAATAAGAGCCTCATCTCAATTTCTCAAACACGTGGAGGATACACGGATAATAACATGGTTCATACACGGATAATAACAAGGTTCTTTAATTTTTCAACTCCACAGAATTTATTTAAGTCATAATTTCTATGGTGCACTCCCACACGCTCGTCACCTAGCATGTGTGTCACCTCCAACAATTGATATAACACAACATTTAGGGATTCATACCTTCCGAACCAATGTTAGAAATATTACTTACCTCAAACCGTATAATTTCTTACTCCGCAATGCCCTTGCCTCGTGAATTGATCTCTGAAAGCCTCGTATCTAGCCACAATTAATTCGATTCAGTCAATAAAAATTATTGGAATTAATTCCATAAGAAAATACTAATTTTTCCAACAAAATCTGAAATTTAACTCAAAACTTGCTCGTGGGGCCCATGTCTCGGAACCCGACAAAAGTTACAAAATTCGAAGGCCCATTCAACTAAGAGTCTAACCATACCAATTTTACTAAATTCTTACATCAACTCGACCTCCGAATCCGCAAATCTTATTTTCAAATCCCTAGGTCCAAATCCCGATTTATACCTCAAAATCATATAATCTAGTCGGACTATTCGATGATAATTCAATATTATGGAGTAGAAATGATCACAAGTGTCTTACCTCAAGATTTTCCGATATTTCTCGCTCAAACATCGCCCCAAGCCGTGTTCTTTCATCCAAAAATGTTGAAATGAGCTAAAAAATAAAACTGCTCAATAAAAACACTATTCAAATCGCTAAAAGCCCAATTCCCATTGCTAAAAGTGCCAAATCTGGTCGCTAAAGGTGCGCACTAGAACCTGTTGGACCAACATTATATATTTTCACTAAAAAAGCTCTAACTCCATCATACGAACTCGGAATTTAACGATTCTTGTTCCAATGAATCACAAATAATAATACAAATCTAGTCCGTCAATCGAAACCTAATTCGGAGCTCAATGCGATACCAATTTAGCTTGTTAAATAATTAACTCATTTTTCATACTAAAAACCCAACAGCGACTTGATGAAATTAGACCAAACTTTCCAAATCATTCCTATAATCCATTATCAAACTCCAGGAACTATCGAAATCGAATTTTGATCTCTAGAACTAAAAATGGAGTTTGGATTATTACATGCTTATGATGTTCTGCCTCGTTTCGTATGCCAAAAATCCCGAAATTCTCCTTTGATGCCTCCAATGGATTCCTTATGAAATTTTAGTCATGTTAGGCTTTTTAATCACCCAATTTGGCCTTGATGTTTTGAAGATTTAAATGAAATTTGGAAATTTAAGGGATAAAATTGACTAGTGGTGCCCCAGGTATCTGAAGTCCCTGCACTACCTGCTCTAGAGTACTGGCAATAGGGGTATGAGTACCTCCCCCGGCCTGAGAAGTGGCAGGTGCGGCCTGACCCGAAGCCACCTGAGCTAGGCCAGTGCAAACAGTCAAAATCTGAACTAAAGCCTCCTGAAGGCCGTGAATCACAATGGGTAAAGCTGGTGCCTGAGTTGGTCTTGTCGGCTCAGCCATATTTAGAATCTGCTCCTGAGCTGGAGCAACGGGTGGTGCTACAGGTGCTGCTCCAACAGTTGTACGGGCTATACCTCGACCTCTACCTCGTCCCCAGCCTCTACCACAGCCCCGGCCTCTCGCGGCTCTAACTGGTGGTAGACTGTCCGATCTGGTAGTACGTGTCCTCGCCATCTGTGAGAGAATAGAATTGTAATTTCTGGAATCAACAAATTCGCACGACAGAATACAAGAAAGTGAAATATTTCCTAAGGGTTCGGCAGCCTCTCGAAGATAAGTACAGACGTCTCCGTACCGATCCGCAACACTCTACTAAACCTGGTCATGACTCGTGAGACCTATGTAACCTAGGCTCTGATACCAACTTATTACAAACTAAGTCGTGTCCTTAAATTGTGGTGAGAAAATATCTGATTTTGATTGTGCTAATTATTTCATGATTACAGAGGTTATAAGTAATTAAAAACACCTCTTCATATCTTATTTTGATTAAGAGAGTTATTTCATGATTTTGGAGGTTATAAGTAAAATCACGTCTTCATATCTCATTTTGATTCTGAAAATTATTTCATGATTTTGGAGGTTATAAAAGCACGTCTTCTTATCTGATCTTGATTATAAGAATTATTTCATGATTTTGGATGTCATAAAAGCTGTATCCTTATCTGATTTTAATTATGAGAATTATTTCATGAAATTGGAGGTTCTAAAAGCGCATATAATATAGGTTAAAAAGTTACCAAGATTGTACCAAATCTTACCATGAATCTGTTTTTGCGAGACTATTATCCAAGATTTATTATCATTCATAATAAGAAAACGGAACGAAAATATTTTCTTGAATCGGAACATACAAAAAGACCGGGTAATTTGGTACGTGTATATTTAGTCGTTGAGAAAAGAAAATTGCTAGTACTTATAGCACTCAGAAGGTCACTCAACTAGATTTTTTAAAATTTTGATTACTAACGAGCGCAAAACACACACTTAAATTATGCTCGCTAATCAACGATAGTATAGTATAATAACGTATCCACAGAGATTGGATTTAAACGATATTCTCATGGTTTCTAGCTTGATTGCTATCCAGGTAGATCAACAATTGAGATTTATATAATTTATCGTTAAAATTAACTAAGAATCTAAAGCTATTGACTAGTGACTATCGAGACAAGAAATAAGCAAATAACGTTATCAGTGGGAGAATGTAGGGTTTTGATAGGATAGGTGCAAGATAATTGTTTGGGATCTAACTCAAGATAATTCACTTCTAATTCAAGTGAGTCTCTCGAATTCACTCAATTATTGGTTCAAACGTTCAGCAGAAATGCCTCTCTCGATTAAGCCTTAACCTCACGAGACGAACCAAATTAAGCATTGTCAAGATATGCAAGAATGCGTAGTAGATGGGTCTTTAGGAAAATCTCTTTCTATTATTCTCCTAACTAGGTTTAATTAATGATTCAACTAGCCTCTTTCGATTACTTAGAAGAATCTATTAACTCAACCAACAATATAATGCAAAGATATCACAAGTTATGCCTCTCTCGATTACATGAACTAGTGAATATAGATCCAACAATTAAATCTTCCAAAATGATTCAATTCATAAAACTAGAGTTATAATCCACAAACAATAATCAATACACCAAATCCATCAAACCCTAATGGGAACTACTCCATAGACATGGAGAAATTCATCACAAATATAACTAACCTATAGGAAAACATAGATTCAGTCCAAACTCGGATCTTGAGTGAGGAAGGAATGATGAAATTCTTGTGCTTGTTTTCTTCCAACTTCTCCTTAGCTTCCTGTCACGACCCAAAATGCTAACTTGTCGTGATGGCGCCTATCTCAATACTAGGCAAGCCGATAACCTCAATAAATCACAATAATCTCTTACGTTTGAAAATATAATATTTGACTTCTGAAAGGAAAGAGAGTCAAGGTCTGCGGATGCCAAGAATCTATCTTGATAGTCTCCAACAGATAAATCCTCAAATTTGGTGACCGCCGTATCCGGAAGTACCTAGATCTGCACACGAGGTGCAGAGTATAGTGTGAATACAACCAACTCAATAAGTAACAAGACAAACCTCTAGGCTGAAAGTAGTGACGAGCTCAATAGGTACAGTCTAGTATAGAAATAATAGTACAAAAATGTAGGCATGCTTTCCAGTTCAACAGTTAAACTCAGTACAGGAAAAATAGATAAAATCTGCATGATATGAGGAATATGACATCTCTATATCTACATGCCAAGAGTGGGTTGCTCTAGTGGTGAGCACCTCTCACTTCCAACAAAGAGGTTGTGAGTTCGAGTCACCCAAAAGCAAGGTGGGGAGTTCTTGGAGGGAGGAAGCCGAGGGTCTATCAGAAACAGCCTCTCTATCCCAAGGTAGGGGTAAGGTCTGCGTACACACTACCCTTCCCAGACCCCACTAGTGGGATTATACTGGGTTGTTGTTGTTGTTGTTGTTGTTATTATTGTTGAATATTCACTATATCTACATGCCAAAGTATATGTTGTATGTGATGTACCACAATGGAAACCTCGTGTACTCACACTCTCAGAATACTCAATCACTCAGTACTGTATATGGCCAATCCAGCCCAGGGAAGATCCATCCCAAGTATATATATGTATATCCATCAACTGACAATCAGTCACTCAGTACTGTATAAGGCCAATCCAGCCCAGGGGAAGATCCATCCCCAAATATAAATGATTCGGACAAGATCCATGTCTAGGGAAGATCCATCCCTAAATATAAATGATTAGGACAAGATCCATGTCCAGGGAAAATCCATCCCTCGATATAAATACTTCGAGCAAGATCCATGACCAGGGAAGATCCATCCCTCAATATAAATCAACCGCGCTCACTGTGGAGGGTGCAGACTCTGGAGGGGCTCCTTCAGCCCAAGCGCTATAATAGCCAGATCCAGGCATAAATAAATAACACATGCTGCAGCGTACAATCTGATCCCATAAATATCACTCAAAATCTTCAGTCTCTCGGGCTCTCAATGACATGAAAATCAACCTGACATGATGATATGATGTATCGATGAATGACAACTGAGACTGGAATATGATATGCAAATGATAGATGTGACTGAGTACAAAATTACAATTCAAACAAGTAATTCAATAGCAATAAGACCTTTGTGGATCCCAAAATATCGGCACGTAGCCTAAACATGATCTTTAACATAAGTCTCAGCTCAATTTCCTCTAACACATGGAGGATATGTGGATAATAACATGATTATTTGATTATGCAACTCCATGAAATCAATCAAGTCACAATTTCTATGGTGCACTCCCACACGCCCGTCACCTAGCATGTGCTCACCTCCATACAATTCAGATAATACGTAATTCGGGGATTTATACCCTTAGAATCAAGTTTAGAAGTGTTACTTACCTCAATCCGAGCAATTCCTTATTCCAATAAACCTTTTCCTACTGATTCATCCTCCGTACACCTCGAATCTTAGTCAAAATAATTAGATACAATCAACATGAGGTATAGGAATCAATTCCATATGAAAATGCTAAATTTCACAATAAAAATCCGAAATTAATTCAAAAATCAACAGTAGGGCCCACGTCTCGAAATCTGACGAATTCAAAAAATCCGATAATCTATTCAATTACGAGTCCAACCATACTAATTTTACTCAAACCCGACTTCAAATCGATGTTCAAATCTCGAAAATTTATTTTATGAAATTGTTGGAAATTCTGCCGATTTCTCTTGAAAAATCAATAATCTAATGCCGAAAATGAAGATTAATTCATGGAATATAATAACAAGGGAGTGAAGAACACTTTCCCCAAGTTGTGTGGTGAAATTCCCTTTGAAAATCACCCAAACCGAGCTCCTCAACTCCGTTTTCGTCAAAAATGGCAAAAACCTCCCATTTATAGGGACTTTTAGTGTTCGGGTGCCACTGGTGGCGTGGGGCGCTGCCTGTGGCGTCGTTTCCATAACTTCAGAAGTTCCAGTGCCAGGGATAGCGCCCCATACTACCCTGGACGCTGACGACGACGGGAAATATTTTCTGACACGGAAATGGGCATAACTCTCTCATACGATGTCCGAATTTGACGATTCTTTTTGCTGTGGCTCCGAAATTTCAATACGGATCTAATGATTCAACCAAAACTGAATTTGGAGCTCATTTTATTAATGTGAAACAACTTAATCTTGAAGAAACAACGTCGGAACATTCTACATTCGATGCCGAAACTTAGCAAATCAAGTCCAATTGACCTCAGATTTTGCACACAAGTCATAAATGACATAACAGACCTATTTTAATTCCCAGAATCGGATTCCGACCTCGATATCAAAAAGTCAACTCCCCGGTCAAACTTTCAACTTAAATTTCTATTTTAGTCATTTCAAGCCTTATTTAACTACGGACTTTTAAATAATTTTTCGGACATGCTCCCAAGTCCAAAATCACCATACGGGGCTATTGGAATCATCAAAACTCTATTTCGGGGTCGTTTATACATAAGTCAATATCCGGTCAACCTTTTCAATATAAGTTTTCATCTTTGAGACTAAGTATCTCAATTCATTCTCAAAACCTCACCGAACCCGAACCAAGTACCCCGGCAAGTCACACAACAGCTGTAAAACACAAACTGAGCAGTAAATGGGGGAACGGGGCTGAAATATTCAAAATAACCGGCCGGGTCATTACACTTCCTTAGGTCAAAAGTATGTCAAAAGTCCTCTCAAAACGTGTGTCTAGTGTATTTATACCAAGTATGAACGAACCCGGACAAAAGTACCCTCTTTTAGCAGAAGTGGGAAAACCTGTAAACTTTTTACACTTCATGCGTCGCACTATGCTACGCAGGGTGCGTAGCATTTGTCATGACCCGAAATTCCCACCTTCGGGACCGTGATGGCACCTAACATTTCACTTGCTAGGCAAGCCAATGTTAGAATAATCTTAACCATTTTTTAAACAAATTAAATTAAACGGAAGTCAATTACTGAAATAAAGTGTGGAATACCATAACTACCGAATCATCAAAATACATCCCCGAATCTGGTGTCACAAGTGCACAGACTACTAGAATAATATAAATAAAGGTCTGAATAAAATTCAAGTTGTTTGAAAGATAATACACATCTAAGATAAGATAGAAGGGGACTTCAGAACTGCGGACGTTGTGCAGTTATACCTCAAGTCTCCTCTGGGTAGCTGAATCCGAGCAAGTCTATGGTACGCCGCTGGGACCAACTTCAAAATTTGCACAAAAAGTTCAGAGTGTAGTATGAGTACAACCGACCCCATGTACTCCGTAAGTGCTGAGCCTAACCTCGACGAAGTAGTAACGAGGATATGACAAGACACGTACGTAAACAACTTGTACAACTATAAACAAATACGAAGCAACAATAAAACAATAAATAACAATTTATAAATTTGGGAAGGAATATGCGAAGGGGAATAAATATAATAATTTCAGCAGGAGAAGTATAACGTAGCAGCCAATTAATTCATCAACAATAAAATGAGCAGCTGATAATATGAAAATGGCACGGCACCACCCTTCGTGCTTTTACTCTCATTCTTCCCACAAACTGATAAATAAATCATAATAATTGATACGGCATCACCCTTCGTGATTTAACTCTCATTTAAAATGGCACGGCATCACCCTTCGTGCTTTTATACTCTTTCTCACCATAGCAAGGATAATATAAATAATATAAATGGCACGGCATCACCCTTCGTGCTTTTACACTCTTCCTTATCATGAAAAAAATAATACAAATTCAGGAGAGTATTTAAATGCGGGGATATATACTTATCAATCAATTCAATACCAGAATACCGACCTCACCTTCCAAAATATTCAACAATAATTAAACTAATAATAATCTTATACAAAATGATCAAATAAAAAATAATAACTTAAGCAGGAATATCTTAATTAAATAGGCAATTATTCACAATAAACAAATTCCACCCGCATGCTTTGACTCAACCACAACACATAAGTACTCGTCACCTCACATATACGTTGTACCTGCACATTAAATCATGTAGCAAATAGACAAATAAGTCATACTCCCTCAAGTCAAGGTTAACCACGACAGTTACCTCGCTTCGCAACCAAATTCAAGATTCCAATAAACCTTTTTCTCGCGAATTGATGTCCAAAAGTTTCAAATCTAGTCACAAACAAGTCAAAATACTCAACACGAATCATAGGAATTAATTCCATATGAATTTACTAATTTTTCGGATTAAAATCCGAAATTTATTTTCAAAATCGACAGTGGGATCCATGTCTCGAATCTTGGAAAAACTCACAAAATCCAAACACCTGTTCCGATACGAGTTCAACCATACAAGAATTATCGAATTCCGACATCGGATTGGCTTTCAAATCCTAAATTTTTATTTTTGGAAAGTTTTACAAAAACTCCAATTTATTCCATTTAAATCTGAAATAAATGATGAATATAGACATGAATTTATGAAATATCATCAATATATGATAATGAACACTTACCCAGTTCGAGGTCGTGAAAAACTCCTTCAAATCGCCCAAAAACCGTGGTTTTAAAACCCAAACGAAATGAAGAAAAATGGCCATTTTCAACCCCTTAATGTTCTGCCCAGTCTCGCATTTGCGAGAAAAGGGCCGCATTTGCAAAGACAAGCAGCCAGGAAAGTTCCGCATCTGCATAAAATGGGCCGCATTTACGGCTGCGCAGAAGCGCAAGATGGAGTCGCAGACGAGGTGCGCATTTGCGATCGGCTGGCCGCAGAAGCTTTAGCCTTTAGATTTCTAGTTTCCGTTAAATGGTAATAATTTGATTTAGAGACCTCCGAATTCAATTTCGGACATACACCCAAGTCCTAAATCACGATACGGACCTACTAGAACTGTCAAAATACTGATCCAAGTTTGTTTGCTCAAAATGTTGATCAAAGTCAACTCAGTTGAGTTTCAAAGCTCTATTTCGCATTTTAATCCATTTTTCTCATAAACATTCTCCTGAAAATTATACAGACTGCGCACGCAAGTCGAGGAATGATAAATAGTACTTTTTAAGGTCTTAGAACACGGAAATGAATAATTAAATTAAAGATGACATTTTGGGTCATCACAACATAGTGTCTTTTTCTCGGTTGTAAACTCTCTGAACTTAGCTTGTCTAACGAAATTTTGTATTAATGCTGAGCTTAATGTCATGCCTTATGGGACGCACTAGTACTTGTTTTTGCTCTAGCCCTTGCTCTTTCTTCCAACTTTCGTATGCAACGCCGGTCCACGAGCTCCAAATTAATTCTTTAAACTTTTACTCATATTTCAAAGCTCCAAATGATCCGAATTAGCTCTAGAACATCTTCTTAACTCAGCGGCATCTCCTACAAAGCATAAAATACACAATCAGTGCAAAATACTACTAATTAAAGCTCAAACACAAGTAAAGTGCAGTAGATTAGAGTACAAAATGCGACTAAAACACGTGTTCCTAGCGTACCATCAACACCCCACACTTAAACCATTGCTCATCCTCGAGCAATCAAACTACACTTCACGTATACACGACCCTTTTACACAACTCTCATAACTCATCATACCAAGAATATTTAGAATAGACTAAGCACCCTAACGTGACGTCCTTGCCTCAAGATTTGACTCAAATGCACCACGCATTTTTTACAACTTACTCACTTACTCTAACACAGAGATCAACAACATTACCTTTCCTTCGTGAATCAAGTGGCCTCACACAACAATAGAGATTAGTTCCATACACACTAAAATTCAAGAACAAATAGGAACTCAAGATAGAAAGAATTCACTCACTCTCAGAAATAACATTCATATTGTAAATATCTATTTTTTGCTCTTTCTATTTCTCCTATATTACATTATTTTTAGGTTTATTGTGTGTATTTATATACTTTAGCATTAGATTATTAATTAATTGATTAAGGGGTTTAAAGGTTTGGATTAATGTTATTTTTCAGTTGAGTTATGCACAAATCAAGCCCAATTATTTAGCCTAATTCGACCGACCCAGTCCAATTGTTGGCTTGCCAAGACCCGGATAAAACAACATAGTTTCAACATAAAACTACATCGTTTCACTACATGAAGCAGGATCAAATCTTACCCATCCATTCCATCTTGATCCAATGGCTCTCATTCACTATCTGCCTAGGTATTTAAAGCCTCAAAAATCTGAAAATTGCCCCCATTTCCACCCATTATTCTTTTTTTTTCCTTCCTCTATCTTCTCTCTCTCTCTCTTCACTCTCTCTTTCTCCCTAGCTGCCGCCCCTCCTTCGTTGCCGAAAACTGCCCACCGGCAGTGGACCACCTCCAAACACCCCAAATTCACACCATGTAATCTCCATAACCTCTTCTTTTCATATCTCAAAACAAAATCCTTCAAAAAACTTTCATACTCCTTGAATTTTAGATCTAGGAAACTTTAGCCGCCACTTCTTTGCCCAAATTCTTGAAACTCCGGCCACTACCACCTCGCATTACCTATATCAATAGATAGAGCTCCTCACGACCTACCCATTGATGTCAATTTCACCCCAAGAACACCACTGCCGCCGGAGCGGTACCGCCGCCACTGCTGCCCGCCGCCATCAATACCTCACCTCTCCTTAGGCTAGCCTCGAACTCAAAACATGACTCTGTTGTTGATGATATCGTGAATGATCCTCGGCTCACCGGAGTTTGCGGTCACGATTTATCAATAAGAAAATTGTGCTCGAAGTTCAAAGGTCTACCGAGTTGGCATACCGCCATTGTTTCGGCCACTTGAATTGTAAAATGGTAAAAATTCTATTCTTTTATCATGGCTGATTTTTTTTTAATTATTATTATTATTCAGATTTTATTTTTTCTCTAATTAATTATTTTAGTATTAGTTTTTGAAGTTTGAAATGCTAAATTTTCTATTTTTGTACTTGTTGAAATAGTATAATGGTTTTGTATTGATGAACGATGAGGTAATGAAGGAATACTTGAGAGTATAGGGTACTTGTTTGGTTTCTTATTTATTACTTCAGAGATATTTTGAGTAAAAAAATCTCAAAAGTCAATTGTTTGGTAAGAAAATATATACTTTTGGATAGTTTTTGAACAAAAATCTGTCTTTGAATAATGAAGAGCAGATTTATTTTGGAATACTCTCTTTAGAGCAGATCTTGTTGGAAAATCTATCCAAAAAAAGAGACAGATTTTTAATCATGAAATGTCTGGTTTTTCTCCGACAAAAACACATACATCTTTAGAGTAGCAGGGAGATCTCTACTAACTAGAAAAAAAATGAGAGAATTTTGAGAGAAAAATTTCAGTAAAATCATATTTAGTAGTGAAAATTGGGAGCTTTGTGAGTGTCTCTTAGAGTGCAAAACCTTTGAGAAATAATAGAAAGACCCTTCAGGTAATTTGTGAAGTTGTTTAGCCACTAGTTTCAAGCATCTTTATTGGTTTTCTGGGCTGTCTTAACGCCATTTTTACTGCTGTTTTTTGCTGCTATTCTTGCTAATTCTACGACTGTATATTTACAATTCTGCGATCCAGGTATTATTTTTACTTTGTATTGCATACATTCAGAAGTAATAAAGATTTGAATTTAGTTTGGATTGCTGGAACATGAATATGTTTAATTTTGTCTAAGAATAAATATTATGATTGTGATTGAACCTGGAAACGTGCTAGAGGTGAGTTAACATTAACTTTCTTTTACATGGGTAGTTGAAACCATTTTATTTTTTGTATGTTTATGGAGGTTAGTTTTGAATGCTTTATGTTCAAAATATTGAAAATTGATTAGTGCTGAATTTTTGGCCTGCCACTCTGATTTAGATCTTAATTAAGATAAAAGTGATTGTTTATGCAACCATAACTTCGTAGATATGGCTATAGTAAAATTGGTTGGGTCGATAATCTGGCCTTCAGGTTGATGTCTATGCAAACCCCAATTTCAAAGTATCCTAGGCCAAAACATAAATTTCTGCATGCCCAACTACAACAAGTTAAGGGCTGCCCCAATGTTAAAGTTATCCAAAATGGGCTAGCACTGTAAATGCACCAAATTGGCCCAGCTGCCCAAATAATAAAGAAAGTGCCCCAATGCCATTTTAAACCCAATAAACAAAGCTGGTCAAAATTTCCAATTATCAGCTTTTCTAATAATTTAATTGTCATATTTTCTTCTAAATTATGTATATTAATTACCTATGTAACTTAATAACATTAGTAATTAATTTAAACGCTAGGAAATTAGTAGGCGCATTGTAACCTTTTCGCTCACAGATTCGCTTGCGTAGTGTGATATTTAATATTCAATAAATAAATTCAATAATCATATAACGTATCTATTAGCTTCAATAATTTCTAAATTAATCAACCCTTGGCTAACCGCTGATTCGATTGTGTAGCGTAGTAGTAATTCTTTTTATTAATTTTCAAAATTAATTTTCTCAAAGCACAATTGTAATGACCTTTTTCCCAAAAATTAAAATAAAAATAATAACGTGCTAATAATCCTTTGTCATGACTGCGGATTTACTTGCGTAGCACTATTATGATAAAATTAATTAATTTTGTCTCAATCACGCATTCACTTGCGTAGTGTGGTTATGGAATCTTATCATTCCAATTTTTTTTAATTTTTTCAATAATCAAGCAATAAAAGCGGATAAGCAAAATATGAAAATCTTATAAATCACAATTTGACAAAAATTAATTCAAGCCAAGTTTAAGTCAATAAAGCGACCGAGCTAGAACCACGGGGCTCGGGGAATGCCTTACACCTTCTCCCCTGTCAACAGAATTTCTTACCCGAACTTTGTTTTCACAGACCGATAAAAATAGAGTTAGACCTTTCTTTGACTATAGATTCAAATAAAAGGTGACTTGGAACACCGAAAAAAAATAATCAATTCCAAGTGGCGACTCTGTAAATAAAATAATCCCTACTCAAGTTTGTCACTTTAATTGGAAAAACTCTTGAACCCACAATCCATAAAGCACATATCATTTAGGGGTAAAAAGGGGTGTGACAGCTCTGGCGACACTGCTAGGGACCTAACCAGAATTCGAGCTTGTACATTGACTTTATTTGGCTTTATTAATTTTTTATAATATTTTCAGAAGTCTTTCTCTCAAAAATATAAAAAAATCCAAAAATATTTTCTTCCTTTTTTTAGAAGTCTTTCTCCAAAAATTCAAAAAGAATCCAAAAAAGATTTTCTTTCTTTTGAAATTTACAAAAACAAAAATGAAAATCCAAAATATTTTCTTACTTTTTAGAAGTCTTTCTTTTGAAGATTCCAAAAAAAAATAACAAAACAAAAAAAAGCGAAGTAAAAAAAACATCTTTCTTCTTTAGAAGTCATTCTTTCAACAATCCCCAATTTTCAAAAATTCAAAAATATTTTTCTTTGAATTTTGAGACATCAAATCCATAAAAAAAACATTTAAAAAAAAATTGAATTTCAAAATATTTTCGTTCTTCTTTAGAAGTTTTTCTTTCAAAAATTATAAAGAAAACTCTTAATCCAAAAATATTTTTGGAAATTCAAAATCCAAAATTATTTTTTTTCTTCTTTAGAAGTCTTTCTTGCACTAATTCAAAAAAATAAAAAAAATAAAAAACAAATCGAAATCCAAAAAAACAATTCTTTCTTCTTTAGAAGGTTTCTTTCAACAAAAAAAAATCCAAAATATTTTCCTTGTTAGGAGCTTTTGTGGGATTATTTGTATATGAGTAAAAGAAAAAGAGTTAGTTTATTTACTTTATTTTTGTTCCCCTCGAACTGCGCAAGATATGATTCATTTTCCCACATGATACGTAGGCAACCCAAATCAGGTTCGATCGAATGATTTTGAAAAACAAAAGTGAAAAAAGAAAAGAAAAGAAGAAGAATTAAAAAGAGAAAAAGAAAAAAAGAAAGAGCAAAAGAGTGTGTTCATTCTAACATGCTTGTTGTTTTGAAATAAAACCTAGTTAAAGGTGGTCGGTTTGTTGGTTTGCAGTGGTGAAGCACGAAAATAATCCAGGATCACTCTATCATCTTCTCAACCAAGGGAATAAGCACCGCTATTGTTGATCCAACTAAGATCACAAAAAGGCAAGTACACAATTTGGTGGTTAAAAGTAGAGGCAAATGTTGGTTGACTTTTAATAGGTTTGAGCAATAGGACATGCTTTGTGTGAGACGATCTGTGATGATAGGGACATGAGAATTCTTCCAAATCTTTTGGCAAATTGGTTGCTATGAAATTTCTCATGCTGCCAGTCCTGAAATCAGATAGCCAATATTAGGAAACGGTTTGATCAAAAAGTTAAAATTTGAATGTTGATTCCAAAGCAATCTTATTGAATTCCGTAGTAATGCTGATGTGCAAATGGGTAGCTAAGATGTCAAGCTTGGTAATTGGAAAGCCACTCCCCCCTTGTCGGAAAGAAGTCTTGGTAACTTATTTTGTCATAATTTCTATCATCTAGACTACTTCGAGGCTGTGATCCAGATGTTGCTTTTTTGTCCTGTCATCAAACCTCTCTATCCTTTAATCAATAAAATATAACTTTTCGTTTTGTGTCATTTTAATCCATTGTGTTTAATTCTTCTTGCATATATGTTTCTTTTCACGCCAATTTTATTGATATGACATGCATGCAGAGATTTCGGCTAGATTTTAGAAAGCCTGTCCAATCTTAAATTGAATCAAGAAAAAACACTTTGAAGATAAGGAAAAGGCTGAAACATTTTGATGATAAGACTATGTCAAGTTCACGAGGAACTAAAATAGTTATATCAGTAGAGGTTAAAGATCTTCATCTCAATCTATCATGAAAATCGGTCTTAAGCAATATTTGAATGGGTTGAAGTTTTGTTGGACTAATCAATGAAAAAGGTTTTTTGCCACGGCCTGACGTAATCTAATCATAGCAGGGTAGATGACCCAAATCTCCAGAGAAGGTGTATTCTAGGGAATTTTAAATGGATTAGCTGGTACTGGAGTGCATCATTTCACATAAAGACAAAGACCAAGAAAATGTAGCTCCAAATTGTCAAAGGTCATTTGTTGGAAACAAGATATTGATGATGGAGCTATACAACTGACAAAACCAAGAAGACATTCATGTCCATCAATGTCGAGCCTGAGAAGAGATAGAATGTTTGGCATTCTTGAGGCTGGGAGGCCTTTTTTCTACTACCCAAACACTTTATATCCTTCGTCATCCCTTTTTAGCCTGTTTTAATTTTTCTTTGACCTCCCTCTTTTGGAATCAAGTATTGTCACGACCCAAAAACCAACCGCCGTGATGGCGCCTATTGTGGTACTAGGCAATCCACTACTCAACTATCTTAACATAGTAGAAGCTTTGAAATTATAGATGGAAGCAATAAATATTTAAGAAAAACCTTTGGGGAACAGAAATAAACTCGCATCACAATACAATCTATCCCAAAACCAGGGTGTCATCAAGTACATGAGTATCTATACCAGGAACAGTCTAATACAATGTCTAAGGAATAAGAACTGAAATGCGTTAAAGATAATGAAGGAGATCTAAGGCCTGCGAACGCCACGCAACAGTCACTCAGTCTTTCTCAATAGCTCATCACTCGGCTCTCAGCCCTCAACACTCACACTCAATAGGTGTATACGCTCACTGGGGTGTACAGACTCCGGAGGGTCTCCTTCAGCCCAAGCGCTATTTCATTGAGGCGTGCAGCCCAATCCCATAAAAATAGCCATAAGGCTCGTTGCGGTATACAACCCGATCCATATATATATATAGCCCTAAGGCTCGTTGCGGCTTGCAACCCGATCCATATATATACATATAGCTCAAAACTCGGCACTCAGGCTCTAACTCAGTCACCAACCTCTCCAGTCTCTCGGGCTCTCAGAAATCATAAAAATCAGCCCAAACAAAGATAATATAATGTATCAACAAGAAATAAGAAGAGACTGAGATATGATACGCAAGTAAACTGTGACTGAGTACAAAACAGAAATTAGCAATTAATTCAACGAGTACACGACCTCTGCGGTCTCAATAGTGTAATCACATGGCTTAAGCATGACTCCTAACATGATTTGCGGTCAAATTTCTATAACACAGGGAGAGCATATAGCTAACAACAAGTTATTCAAATTTACAGTTCCACGGAATGGACCAAGTCACATTTTCTACGGTACACGCCCACACACCTGTTACCTAGCATGTGTGTTACCTCCAAAAAAATTGTATAACAACAAAATCCAGGGTTTTATACCCACAGGACCAGATTTAAAATTGTTACTTACCTTAATCCGAGCCAAAACTCTACTCCAAAATTCACTTGCCTCACGAATCGGCCTCCAAATGTCCCGAATCTATCAACAAGCAATACAATACAATTAATACGGCTAAAGGAATTAATTTCATAAGATAAATATAAATTATAAGCAAAAAATCCAAAATTGGCTCTAAAACCGGGCCCCTGGGCTCACATCTCGAAATCCGACAAAAGTGAAAAAAACCCGAAAGCCCATTCACTCACGAGTCTAACCATACCAAATTTATCAAAATCCGACATCAAATGGCCATTCGATTCCCCAAACTTAACTCTCCAAATCCCTAGCCTCAAACCCCCAAATTGTACCTCAAAAACACACCAACTAGGTGGGAAATTAGTGGGGAAACATCATTATTGAAGGAAAATGAACACAATGAACTTACCTCAATAATTTTTTCAAAAACCCTCTCAGAAACCTCCAAATTCCGAGCTCAAAATGATGAAAATGGTGAAAACTCTAGAAGTCTCGCATTTATAGGTTCTGCCCAGGTCTTCCGCACCTGCATCAACTTAGCCGCTTCTACGGTCTCGCAGGTGCGCCGCAGAGCCCGCTTCTGCGTCTAGCTCCACACCTAAGTCCCTTTTTCCGCTCCAGCCGACACACTTCTGCGAGACAAATATCTGCTTCTGCGGAGTCAAGCTTCAAGGCCGAATCCGCTTCTGTGATCCTTCTGTAGCATCTGCGGTCATGCAGATGCGGGAACACCATCGCACTTGTGACCTTCTGCTGCATCACTCCCTTGGCCGCTTCTGCGGCTTACCTCCCACTTCTACGAGCATGCACCTGCGGTTCCCACTCCGCAGGTGCGATTACACCAGTAGTGGAAAACTTTCAGCAAGCTTACAACTTCAAAACTTGATCAGTTAATCACCCGAAATAAACCCGAGGCCCCCGGGATTTCAACCAAACATATCAACAGGTCTTATATCCCAATACGAACTTAGTTGAACCCTCAAATCACCTCAAACAACGTCAAAAACATGAATTGCCCACGGATTCAAGCCTAATGAACTTCGAAATTTCCAAATTCTACAAGCAATGCCGAAACTTATCAAATCGCGTTCGATTGACCTCAAATTTTGTACAGAAGTCACAAATGACCCCACGAACCTACTGCCACTTCCAGAATCGGAATCCGACCCCGATATCAAAAAGTCCATTCCCGGCCAAACTTTCCAAAATTCCAACTTTCGCCATGTCAAGCCTAATTCTACTACGGACCTCTAAATCACAATCCGGACATGCTCCTAATCCAGAATTACCCAACGGATCTAACAAAACCATCAAACTTCAAATCCGAGGTCGTTTATCATAAGTCGACATCCGGTCGACTTTTCCAACTTAAGCTTTCGATTAAGAGACTATGTGTCTCAACTCACTCTAAATTCTCTCCGGAACTTGAACCAACTAACCCCGATAAGGCGTAAAGCAATAGTGAAGTACAAAAATGAGCAAAAAGGGGGGAACGGGGCTACAACTCTGGAAATGACCGGCCGGGTCATTACATCCTCCCCCTCTTAAACAAACGTCCTCGAACGGGTCTCGAAACATACCTGGAGTCTCAAATAGGTGTAGATATATGCTCCACATCTCCCGCTCGGGCTCCCAAGTAGCCTCCCCAACCAACTGACCTTTCCACTGCACCTTTACTAAAGCAATATCCTTTGACCTCAACTTCCGAACCTGCCAACCCAGAATAGCCACCGGCTCTACATCATAAGTCAAATCACCATCCAACTGGACCGTGCTGAAATCCAAAGCATGAGACGGTTCGCCAACATACTTTCGGAGCATAGAAACATGAAATACTGGATGCACACTCGATAAGCTAGGTGGCATGGCAAGCTTGTAAGCCACCTCCCCAATCCTCTGAAGTACCTCAAACGGCCCAATGAACCGAGGGCTCAACTTGCCCTTCTTCCCGAACCGCGTAACACCCTTCATGGGTGAAACCTTTAGCAAAACCTTCTCCCCAACCATGTAAGACACATCATGGACCTTCCTATCGGTATAGCTCTTCTGTCTAGACTGCGTCGTATGAAACCGCTCCTTAATCAATTTAACCTTGTCCAATGCATCCTGAGCCAATTCTGTGCCCAAAAGCCTAGCCTCACCGGGCTCAAACCAACCCATCGAAGATCTACACCACTTCCCAAACAAAGCCTCATACGGGGCCATCTGGATGCTCGACTAATAACTATTATTGTAGGCAAACTCCGCGAGTGGCAAAAACTGGTCCCATGAACCCCCAAAATCAATGACACACGCACGTAGCATATCCTTCAATATATGAATAGTGCGCTCGGATTGCCCGTCCGTCTGAGGGTGAAATGTTGTACTCAACTCCACCTGAGTACCCAACTCTCGCTATACGGCTCTCCAAAATTGCAATGTAAAATGTGTGCCTCTATTTGAAATGATGGAAACTAGCACACCGTGAAGCCGCACAATCTCTCGAATGTAAATCTCAACCAACCGCTCTGAAGAATAAGTAGTACCAATTGGGATGAAGTGTGTGGACTTGGTCAGCCGATCCATTATCACACAAATAGCATCAAACTTCCTCGAAGTCCGTGGGAGCCCAACTACGAAATCCATGGTGATCTGCTCCCACTTCCACTCTGGAATCTCTAACCTCTGAAGCAAGACACCCGGTCTTTGATGCTCATATTTTACTTGCTGACAGTTAAGGCACCGAGCTACAAACCCCACTATGTCCTTCTTCATCCTCCTCCATTAATAGTGTTGCCTCAAGTCCTGGTACATCTTCGCGGCACCTGGATAAATGGAATACCACGAACTGTGGGCCTCCACAAGAATCAACTCACGTAGCCCATCCACATTGGGCACACAAATCTCATCCCCAATAGTCGCATCTTTGGCATCACCGTGATGAACCCTGTCCTTGAGGACAAGCAAATGAGGATCATCATACTGGCGCTCTATGATGCGATCAAATAAGGAAGACCGAGAAACCACACAAGCGAGAACCCGACTGGTTTCTGAAATATCCAATCTCACAAACCGGTTGGCCAAGGTCTGAACATCAACTGCAAGAGGTCTCTCTCCAACGGGAAGAAAAGCAAGACTACCCATACTCACGGCTTTCTTACTCAAGGTACCGGCCACCACATTGGCCTTCCCTGGATGATACAGAATAGGAATGTCATAGTCCTTTTGCAGCTCCAACTATCACCGCTGCCTCAGAATGAGATCCTTCTGTTTGAACAAGTGCTGGAGGCTCCGATGATCCGTAAATACCTTACAAGAAACACCGTATAGATAATGCCTCCAAATCTTCAGTGCATGAACGATGGCAGCTAGCTCCAAATCATGAACACGGTAGTTCTTCTCATGAGGCTTCAACTGGCGCGAAACATAAGCAATCACTCTACCCTCCTACATTAACACACACCCAATGTCGATCTGAAAAGCATCACAATACACTGTATAAGAGCCCGAAACTGACGTCAAAACTAGAATTGGAGTTGTGGTCAAGGCAGTCTTGAGCTTCTGAAAGCTCTCCTCGCACTCATCCAACCACCGGAAAGGAGCACCCTTTTGGGTCAATTTGGTTAAAAGTGATGCAACAGATGAAAAACCCTCCATAAAGCGACGATAATAACCGGCCAAGCAAAGAAAGCTCCAAATCTCCGAAGCTGAGGACGGTATGGGCCAACTCTGAACCGCCTCTATCTTCTTCGGATCCACATGAATACCCTCACTGGATAACACGTGCCCCAAGAATGCCACTGGAAAACTTGGCATAAAGTTTCTCCTCCCTTAACTGCTACGACACAACCCTCAAATATTGGGTGTGCTCCTCCTGACTACGAGAGTAAACCATGGTATCGTCAATGAACACAATAACAAATGAGTCGAGATAAGGCTGAAATACACTGTTCATCAGATGCAAGAACGTTGCTAGGGCATTGGTCAGCCCAAAAGACATCACAAGGAACTCTTAATGACCATAACGGGTCCTGAAAGCTGTCTTAAGAATATCTGAGTCCCGAATCTTTAACTGGTGATGCCCAGACCTCAAATCAATCTTGCAGCATACCCTCGCTCCCTGAAGCTGGTCAAATAGGTCATCAATGCGCGACAAAGGATACTTGTTCTTGATTGCGACCTTGTTCAATTGCCTATAATCAATGCACATTCTCATAGTACCATCCTTCTTCTTCACAAACAGAACAGGTGCACCCCAAGATGACACACTAGGCCTAATAAACCCCTTATCAAGGAGTTCCTGAAGCTGCTCCTTCAACTCAGTCGGTGCCATGCGGTATGGAAGAATAGAAATGGGCTGAGTGTCCGACACCAAGTCAATGCCAAAGTCAATATCCCTGTCAGGCGGCATGCCCGGCAGGTCTGCAGGAAACACATCCGGGAAATCTCGCACCACCGGAACATAATCAATAGTAGGGGTCTATACACTAACATCCCTCACAAAGGCCAAATAAGATAGACAACCCCTCTCAACCATTCGCTAAACCTTCAAGTATTAAATCACTCTACTGGAACATAGTCTAGAGAACCTCGTCACTCAATCCGTGGCAACCCCGGCATCGCCAATGTCACGGTCTTAGCATGGCAATCCAGACAGCATGACATGGGGATAACCAGTCCATACCCAAGATCACATCAAAATCAATCACACTAAGTAACAAGAGGTCAACTCTGGTCTCCAATCCCCTAATAATCACTACACACGACTGGTATACCCAGTCCATAACAATAGTGTCGCCTACCGGCATAGATACATGAACAGATGAAACTAGAGACTCACGGGGCATATCCAGATAATGGGCAAAATACGATGAAACATATGATGGAACGACCCAAAATCCATTAAAGGTCATGATGGTGCCGGACACCGCTGTTAGGCAAGCCAACAATAATTAGTTAATCTGGTTCTCCTTTTAATATCTTTGAAATCATAGTTTTCCTTTAATTAAATAATAGAAGATAGGAATTTCAGAGTAAATAATAATATTTTCACAATCTCAATACTTAATAACCCATAATCATCCCAAAACCCGGCGTCACAAGTGCATGAGCTTCAACTAGGAAAATAAAATAAAATACAGCATCTGTCCGGAATACAAATTTGGACAGGAAAATAAAATACAAATACTGTGAAGGAAACTCTGCTGGCTGCGGATCGTAACATAAGATACAGCTCGCCTAAGTCCCTGCATCGACCACGCCACTGCCCCCATAGGACCACTAAATATATAAGTACTTGTACAACAAAATGTATAGCAAGTGTACTATGAGTACGAAAATAACGTGTACCCAGTAAGTATCCAAGCTAACCTCGAAGAAGTAGTGACGAGGGGTCGACTTCGACACTTACTAGTGGTCCAATTATATCAGGTGCAGTAAAGAAGTGAATGAATATGAGACAGAGTAAATATATGAAATAAACAAGTATAAAATACGTGGTACAATTTCCCTCTTTACAATTTACTCAAGCTCTCAACTAGCAAGTTCCCTCCATAACCGGAGCATATATATATAGTGGATTTCATCAAAGAGGTTGTCATAATTCAAATCAGGAAAAAATCCACAGATACACTGGCTTCTTGCCAAATGTTACGCATGATTCCATGAGGATAATATATATATAGGAAATACCTAGGCGTATAATATATATATATATATATAGGAAATGCCGAGGCGTACAACCCGATCCAACATAAAAGTAAATTGTGCACTGTCGAGGGTCGAACGACGTGAACCATAGATGCATCTATTAACCTGCCGAGGCGAACGGCCCGCTCCCATGAGAGTGTGGTAC
The DNA here is from genome assembly GCF_000715075.1 of Nicotiana tabacum. NCBI lineage: Eukaryota > Viridiplantae > Streptophyta > Magnoliopsida > Solanales > Solanaceae > Nicotiana > Nicotiana tabacum. Next base: position 91,353,079 of record NC_134098.1, on the reverse strand, counting down.
ATAAATCCTGCCGAGGCGAACGACCCGATCCCATAAGAGTAGTAGAAGGAAATACCCTGCTAGCGAATCATACGTGCGACGCGGTCAAATATAAACTTAAGGAATTTCCCCCCCCCCCCTCCCGCTCGTGAATCATACTTGGGATGTGGTTACACATACATTTCTTAAGTTATTATGGTGTTCCTCAATTCTTTTCTAAAATACGAAGTTCAAATGAAAACTTTAAGTTCCCAACTTTTCCTCAATTTCAACTCCTTTCGAAACATTTAATAAGCTAACTCAATCTCGCTTCCTTTCAAGACAAACAATAAACATAAATTTAACAACAATAGCAACAAGGTATGATGTAAGCCTATAACTACCCGGACATAGGCATAGTTAGTAGCTACGTACGGACTCTCGTCACCTCGTGCGTACATAGCTCCCATAAATAGAAGCACATAATAATTTAGTTCACCTGTGGGGTTAATTTTCACTTACAAGGTTAGAAAAGGAGACTTACCTTGCTCCGAAGTTCTATAACCGGCTCCCAAGCCCTTCCGACGACTTTAATCGATGCCCAACGCTCCAAAACTAGTCAATAATTATGAAAACCCATTAATATATACTCAAATACTCGTTATAATCCTATTTACAACAATTCCCAACTCCGTTTGAAAAGTCGATAAAATCACCCTCGGGCCCATGTGCCCGGATTCCGAAAATTTTCGAAGATAAACTTTGCCCATGATATCACGGACTCAAATATATAATAAATTATCAATTCCATGTCCAAAATGCGTGGTCAAAATCCAAATATACAAGATTCTAGATTTTTCCACCAAAGCCCCAATTTCTACTAATTCATGTTCAAATCCATATAAACTCATGCATTTAACTTAAAATTGTGAAGAAAGCACTTACCCCATTATGATTGATGAAGATGGAACTCCAATGTGCTCCAAAATTGGTTCCCATGGGCGAAATGAAATGAGATAGAGCCAAACCCTCGTTTTAAAGAAGACACTGCCCATCCCCGACTTTCGCACCTGTGGTCACTTGACCGCTTCTGCGGTTTCGCAGGGGCGGCCCAACTACCACTTCGGCGGTCTTCCACTAGACCCCTCAACTCCGCATTGCGACCACTATCTGCTTCTGCGGCTCCACGCGCGCAGGTGAGGTTCAGCTTCTGCGGATCTTGACCGCATATGCGGTCCACGCCTCCCCTAGCAAAATACGCTTTTGCGAGTCCTTTCCCTTATATGCGGGCTCGCACCTGCGGCCCTCTTCATGCAGGTGCGATTAAAAATGCTCCCAGGGCATCCAAGACCCAATCTGAACATATACCCAAGTCCGAAATCATCATACGAATCTGCTGGAACCTTCAAATCCCGTTTCCGAGGCCGTTTACTCAATTCTTCCAACTTAAAGCTTTCGAAATGAGAATTTTCTTTCCAATTCAACTCTAAACTTTCCAAAATTCAATCCCGACCATGCGTACAAGTCATAATACCTGAAGTGAAGCCACCGAATGACGCGCTAGATCTCAAAACGACCGGTCGGGTTGTTACATATGAGTAAGTGGAACTAGGGTCAAATAATACAGAGGCATCCCTGTGGCAGACTGATACAATACCTGTGATCACTGCATCGGAAGCAACGGCACCTGGTCTGGCAGGAAGAGCATAGAATTGGGCATGACTGCCACCTGATTGGCCTCCTCATCTAGGGCGACCTCTAGCTGACGGGTCCCTCCCCGAGCTGGCTAAGCGGGTGGTGAAATAACTGGTGCTGAAGCCGTATCTTGACTCTTCTGATGAGCTGGATCTCCCGTAAGCCGGGGATAATATCTCCTAATATGGCCAAAGTCTCCACACTCATAGCAACCCTCTAGTGCGGGTGATGGGGATTGAAGGGAGCCCCGAGCACCGGGATAACTAGTAGAAGGACCTGGCATATATGAGCCCTGACCCGATAGAGCACGGACGAACTCTGAGCTGGAAGGGCACTGAGAGATGAGTGACCCTGCTGATAACTGTGTGAACCATGGCCAGATGATGCACCACGGTGAACTGGCCAAGCAGTCTGAGCATGCATGTAAGGACGACCCCTGCCGTGGTAGAATTGAACTCTAGAAGGAACACCGCCGAATCCACCCTGTCCACAAGGCCTCTTGGCCTCCCTCTCAACCCGCTCATGACTGCGGACCATCTCTATCTGACGAGAAAAGTCGACAACCTCATCAAAGGTAGCACCAGACTCTCTCTCTCTCTCTCATCATAAGCAACCACAGCTGGAATGTGAGACCATCAATGAACCTCCTGATCCTCTCCCTATCTATGGGAACCAACTAGACTGCATGACGGGCCAACTCAGAAAACCCTATCTCGTACTGCGTCACAAACATATCACCCTAAAGAAGGTGCTCGAACTGCCTGCACAGCTCCTCTCTATGGAACTGGGGCACGAACTTCCCCAGGAAGAGAACGGAGAACTCCTGCTATGTAAGGGGTACTACGTCAATTGGCCTGCGACTCTCATAAGCTTGCCGCCAATTGAAGGCAACCCTAGAGAACTGTAAAGTAGTGAATGCGACCCCACTGGTCTCCAGAATACCTGCTGTACGGAGAATCCTCTGACACTTGTCCAAGAAACCCTAGGCATCATCCACCTCTGTACCGCTGAAAGATGGAGGCTGGAGTCTCACAAACCTCTCCAATCTCCGTTGCTCATCATCAAACATAACAGGAACCACATGGGCCTGAGCAGCTGCAACCGGCTAGGCTGGTAGTGCTCCCGGTATCTAAAGTCCCAACACTACCTGATCTGGAGTATGGCAACAGGGGTATGAGTACCTTCCCTAGCCTGAGAAGTGGCAGGTGCGGCCTGAGCCGAAACCACCTGAGCAAGGCCGGTGCAAACTGTCAAAATCTGAGCTAAGGCCTCCTGAAGGCCCGGAATCACAATAGGCACAGCTGGTACCTGAGCTGTCCCCACTGGCTCACCCGCAACTGAAACTTGCTCCGGGACTGGGGCAACTGGTGGATCTGCGGGTGTGACCCCATCTACTATGACAACTGCACCTCTGCCCCTACCGTGACCTAGAACTCGATCGGCTATGACTGGTGGTACTGGTGGCTGTCCATCCTGCTCAGTAGTACGTGTCCTCACCATCTGTGAGAAAATAGAACAACATAAGTTTAGTTACCAAAACCAACAGATTCGTACGACAAGAATTCAAGAATGTGAAGTTTCCTAAGGGTTCGACAACCTCTCGAAGATAAGTACAGGCGTCTCCGTACCGATCCGCAAGACCCTACTAAACCTCCTCATGACTCGTGAGACCTATGTAACCTAGGCTCTGATACCAACTTGTCACGACCCAAAAATCAACCATCGTGATGGCACTTATCGTGGTACTAGGCAAGCCATTACTCGACTATCTTAACACAATAAAAGCTTTGAAATTATATACGAAAGTAATAAATATTTAAGAAAAACCTTTGTGGAATAGAAATAAACTCGCATCACAATACAATTTATCCCAAAACCGGGGTGACATCGAGTACATGAGCATCTATACCAGGAACAATCTAATACAATGGCTAAGGTATAAGAACTGAAATGCGTTAAAGATAATGAAGGAGAGCCAAGGCCTGCGAAAGCCATGCAACTACCTCGATAGTCTCCGGGATCAGCTGCTCAAATATCACCACCCGCTATGACCGGGAACACCTGGATCTGCACACGAAGTGCAAGGTATAGCGTGAGTACAACCAACTCAATAAGTAACAATAATAAATAAGTAACTAAGAGATAGTGACGACCTACACAGTTATAGTTTATTTTTCAGTAATCTCAACAAGAAAGTAGACATGCTTTCAAATTCGGCAATTTAAGTCAAATCAATTTATAAATGCCAAGTTCAAGTAAAATCCTAATATAATATCCCTTAGAAGTTTCAAAACAATGATATATAACAACTATGTGCAACAACAATGGAAGAAAATACCGCCTCTCAGGGCAACAGTCACTCAGTCTTTCTCAATAGCTCATTACTCGGCTCTCAGCCCTCAACACTCACACTTAATAGGTACCTACGCTCACTGGGGGGTGTACAGACTCCAGAGGGGCTCCTTCAGCCCAAACGCTATATCAAGCGTGCAGCCAGATCCACATATATATATATATATATATATATATATATATATATATATAGCACTAAGGCTCATTGCGGCATGCAACCCGATCTATATATATACATATAGCTCACATCTTGACACTCAGGCCCTAACTCAGTCACCAACCTCTCCAGTTTCTCGGGCTCTCAAAAATCATAAAAATCAGCCCAAACAAAGATAATATAATGTATCAACAAGAAACAAGAAGAGACTGGGATATGATATGTAAGTAAACCGTGACTGAGTACAAAATAATAATTAGCAATTAATTTAACGAGTACACGTCCTCTGCGGTCCCAACAGTATAATCACATAGCCTAAGCATGACTCCTAACATGATTTGTAGTCAAATTTCTATAACACAGGGAGAGCATATAGCTAACAACAAGTTATTCAACTTTACAGTTCCACGGAATGGAACAAGTCACATTTCCTACGGTGCACGCTCACACGCTCGTCACCTAGCATGTGCGTCACCTCCAAAACAATCGTATAACAACAAAATCCGAGGTTTCATACCCTCAGGACCAGATTTAAAACTGCTGCTTACTTCAATTTGAGCCAAAACTCTACTGCAAAATGCCTTTGCCTCGCGAATCGGCCTCCAAACATCCTGAATCTAGCCACAAGCAATACAATACAATCAATATGGCTAAAGGAATTAATTTCATAAATACGAATTATAAGCCAAAAATCCGAAATTGGCTCCAAAACTGGCCCCCGGGCCTACATCTCGAAATCCGACAAATGTCTCAAAACCCAAAAGCCCATTCACTCACGAGTCTAACCGTACCAAATTTATCAAAATCTGACATCAAATGGCCATTCAATTCCCCAAACTTAACTCTCTAAATTCGTAGCCTCAAACCCCCAAATTTCACCTCAAAAACACACCAACTAGGTGGGCAATCAGTGGGGAAACATCATTCTTGAAGAAAAATGAACACAAGGAGCTTACCTCAGTAATCTCTTCAAAAACCTCCAAAGTACGAGCTCAAAATGATGAAAATGGTGAAAAATCTCAAAGACTCGCATTTATAGGTTCTGCCCAGGTCTTCCGCACCTACGGCAACTTAGCCGCTTCTGCGGTCTCGTAGATGTTCCCCAAAGCCCGCTTCTGCATCTAACTCCACACCTGCATTCCTTTTTCTGCTCCAGCAGACTCGCTTCTACGAGACAAATCTCTGCTTCTGCGGAGTCAAGCTTCAAGGCCAAATCCGCTTCTGCGGTCCTTCTGCCGCATCTGCGGTCACGCGGATGCGGGAACACCATCCCACTTGTGACCTTCTACTGCATCTCTCCCTTGGACGCTTTTGTGGCTTACCTCCCGCTTCTGCGGGCACGTACCTACGGTTCCCACTCCGCAGGTGCGATTACACCAGTAGTGGTAAATCTTTAGCAAGCTTAAAACTTCAAAACTTGATCCGTTAATCACCCGAAATCAACCCGAGGCCCCCGGGACCCCAACCAAACATACCAACAAGTCTTATATCCCAATACGAACTTAGTTGAACCCTCAAATCACATCAAATAATGTCAAAAACATGAATTACCCACGGATTCAAGTCTAATGAACTTCGAAATTTCCAAATTCTACAAACGATGCCGAAACCTATCAAATCACGTCCGATTGACCTCAAATTCTTCACACAAGTCACAAATGACCCCACGAACCTACTGCAACTTCCGGAATCGGAATCCGACCCCGATATCAAAAAGTCCACTCCCGGCCAAACTTTCAAAAAATCCACCTTTCGCCATTTTAAGCCTAATTCTACTACGGACCTGTAAATCACAATCCGGACACGCTCCTAAGTCCAGAATTACCCAACGGAACTAACAAAATAATAAAATTCAAATCCGAGGTCATTTACACATAAGTCAACATCCAGTCGACTTTTCTAACTTAAGCTTTCAATTAAGAGATTAAGTGTCTCAACTCACTCTGAATTCTCTCTGGACCCGAACCAACTAATCCGATAAGTCGTAAAGAAACAGTGAAGTACAAAAATGAGCAGAAAAGAGAGAACGAGGCTATAACTCTGGAAACGACCGGCCGGGTCATTACAAGTATAGAGGCAAAAAATCGAATATCCATGCCACTAGAAAATAGGAGTTAGGACAATTGGATTATATAAAAAAAAATAAAAAATAAAAAGGAAAATAGAAAAATGAAAAAAAAACAAAGAAATCTTTCGTGTTAGTTTGAACTACATTTGACTAGATTCCTTTAAAGGATATGTAGGCAGCTCTATTCTAGGGTTCAGTCCAACCAAAAATAAAATCCAATATCTAAAATTGGGCATGAGTTTATTTTAGTTTTTCTTTTAAAGAGTTGATTCCAAGAGTTGTAAGTGTATAACCCCATCATATTGAGTCTATTTTGAGCCTTCATACAATTCGTTCTTTCTAACCATATCCAAAAGCCTTCCAAATAAAGACCTCTTGATAAACCTTCAAGAATGCCAAGATAAGCATGCAATGAGTAACAATTGTCACGCGACATAGAACACTATCAAATTAATCACACAAAAGAAGAGAGAGAGCCTTACTAGTGAAAACCTTCACGGACACTTTAAGGTGACGATAAGTAGAGATAAATAAATAAGAGAGACTTTTTGGTAAAAATCCCTTGGGGAACCACTAGTTGAAAGTGAGTCGTGAGTCTGATGCAAAATAATTGGCACAAATATGCTCAGTTTCAAAGCTCGAAGGAATGACAAGAGGAAAGGTTAGATTGGTTTGAAAGATCAGGCCGTTAAGTCCAAAATGCATGTCATCAACACTAAGGTCGGCTACCACACTCACATGAGCCCCTTCTTTCCTTCCTTAAAAATTTCTTCATTCTATTTGTGCATAGCTTTGTCTTTTTGCTTTTGAGTCAGTCCTCATCAAAACAAGCAAGAAAGGATTTCAAAATCTACTACCAGCTTTTCAGTTGCACAAAGCAAATTCTGGCTAAAACGTTAAAGATAACACTGTCCAGGGAGCAACATGCACTCAGTTGTTATAATCGACATATCTTGAGGATTCGTGCAATACAAAGGTTCCTCCCAAAAATACTCATGTTGGCCTACTTGTCAAAAGCAAGCAAAGAAAAGACCGCAAGATTAATCATGGATTTCTTGTAGTATCGAACAACGACTATGGTGTATGCACATTATGCAAAAGGCACATATCCAGTTGTGATTTGCTCTAATAGACAAATTTCTTTAAAGAAAAAGTCATGCAAGATATCAAAAAAATGGTTTAAAAAAATGTGTGTTCCTTTTGGGATAAGGCGAATTGAGTCACAAACACAATCAGGGTTGGTACAGAGAGCAAAAGTCTCTTGAAAGAAATAACAAAGTCTACCAGCAGTGTAACTAACTACCAATACAGTCAGTCTTCCAAAAGCGAATGGACACAAAGCCAAGCTGCCAAAGACATCATGGCCACAAACCGACCACCACTTTTAAAACTCACAATTTTTCTTTGTTTGAAGCAGGAACAAAGCAGTGTAGAATGGTGATTCTTAAAGGACGAATGTCACCAAAGGTAAGTTTCTGCAAAACCTCCATTTTCTTTTATTTTTAGCATCCATCACTATTGTTCATATAGACCACTTTTGTAGCTTAACCTAGATGGAACATTTTCGTCTAGGGGGATCCAGCTCATATTTTTGGGTAGAAGTACTCTTCGCTCAGGTTGTTTTACGTAGCTTAACCCAGGTAAAACCTTTACGTCTAAGGGGATACAACTCATATTTTTGGGTAAAGGTACTCTTTGCTCAAGCTTATTTTACATAACTTAACCCAGGTAAAAGCTTTTCGCCTAGGGGGATCCAACTCATATTTTCGGGTAGAAGTACTCTTCACTCGAGTTTGTTTTACGTAGATTAACCCAGGTAGAACCTTTTCGCTTAGGGGGGTCTAGCTCATATTTTCGGGTAGAAGTACTCTTCGCTCAGGCTATTTTATGTAGCTCAACTCAGGTAGAACCTTTTTCACCTAGATGGATTCAACACTTTTTCAGTAACACAGGGTACCAACCCCTAGTTACATTCCTTTCGGTAATACAGGGTACCAACCCCTGGTTACATTCCGTTCAGTAATACAGGGTATTAACCCCTGGTTATATTTCTTTTAGTAATGCAGGGTACCAACTCCTGGTTACATTACGTTCAGTAATACAGGGTACCAAACCCTGGTTACATTTCTCCTTAGTGATACAACGCGCCAACCCCTAGTTACATTCCTTTCGGTTATACATGGTACCAACCCCTGGTTTACATTTCTCCTTAGTGATACATGGCCCAAACCCCTGGTTAGACTCCTCCTCAGTAAAACAGGGTACCAACCCCTTGTTACATTCTTTCAGTAATACATGATACCAACCGCTGGTTACATTCTTTTCTGTAATACAGGGTACCAGCCCCTGATTACATTTCCTTTTGGTAACACATAATACTAGCTCATGGTTGCATATCCTCTCATAGCTAAGTTATACTGTTGTCTTTGTCTTCCTTTCAATAAGTTAGATAGTTTATAGCTTTCTCTAACAACTAACAAAATTTCCCTAGTCCAAACTGGGGCAGAGAAATTTTGTTCGTTTTGTTCGTTTTTGATGGGTTTGCAGGCCCTGCCTTATGTACAAGTCAAGATTGAATCTTGCAGATTCAGTTTCTCATCAGAAGAGAGAAGTCATTCGATCACAAGATACTTGGAGTTAGCTTTGATACTGTGTCAGTAGCCTATCATCTCAAGTTTTATTTTCTCAAATTCTGATCGATAAATCAAGCAATTGATAATGAGCCATAATCGTTTTTTCAAAGGGCGTCAAGATACAATCTAAGGTCAACGCAAGCGAGCAGACCAATAATCAAGATTTGACTCCAGAAGACACATAGATAGAAATTTTGTAAATCTTAGCTTGCAGACATATGTAGTTATCTTCTCTTTTCCTTTTGAAGTAAGCAACAAGCACTACAAAAAAAACAGCGTTTAGCGACGGCCGCATTCCATCGCTAAATCAATATTTTCCGTCGCTATAGTTGTTTAGCAACAGATTCAAGTTTGTTCCTAAAATGCTCGTAGCTAGGCTTACAACGACGTAAAATACCAAACCGTCACAGAATTAGCGACGGATTAGCGACGACATATATCTGTAGCAAAGTTTAGCGAGGGAAATAACCATCGCTATATTGCTTGTTTCTGTCGCTATTTTGACGCCTTTCGTCACTGCAATACATAACAAAATTCATCGTTTGTTCTTATAGCGACAAAATCGTCTGTCGCTAGACGTGTTATAGCTAATTCTCCCTGATTTTTGCAACAAAAACCTTTTGTCGCCAATTCGTCGAAAGATTTAATTTTACGCGATAATTTTAGCTATGGAAAGTATCCGTTGCTAATTTCTTTTTAATATATTGCTATTTTTTAAAATTCTTTTTATTTATTATTTTAAATGTACTCTGTTCAAGCATATTACATAAAAGCTATTAAATACACTTAATAAAAAGTCACTGATATTAATATAAATTAACAATATATTCAACAAGGTCCAAAATATATAGCATAATGCATATAACAGTACTGTTAAGTACAAAAAATCCACAAGGACCAACAATAAAGTCCAAACAAAGTAGGCTAACTATGCAAGGCTGGAGAGTTACGGTCATCATCAGAACCCAATGCATAAACCTCATCAATGTTAGCAGCATGTTAGCAGCAGTAGAAGATGTAGGAACTGTAGGTGCCACATCTAATGGGTGGTTGGTAAGATCAGTATTTGCCTAATGCGAGGGTAAGGAAACTAATTCGCGTACCCGCTCAACGATTACAGGAACTATATCATCTGTCAGTGCAGGAATCAATCGCATCACTAACTCATCCAGATTTTCTGTCGGTGTTGATTGAGCATTTGGAGGTGTTGGTAATGATGTAGCATCAGATAGAAAAAGAGCCATGAAGATTTGGCCCGTAGTAGCATTTTGCTTGAGATCCAAGACCATATACTCTTCTTTTCTTTTCTCCTCCCCCGGCTTGATAATATGCTTTACATTGATCAATATGAGATTGAGTTTGTGTTTGTTGTTATAATATCTCCTGATATTTTTCCTGTAGAAGAGTTAATAATTAGTGAAATAAAAAGACTAAATAATATTGAGCATTCAATTTACAAAATGAAAAAAATATATGAAAGTAAAGTCAATAAAATTATTTAAAAAGTTATCTTACATGTACGATTCGGGATTTCTCAGCAACAAAAGATTTTCCATTATTACCATGTGTATGGACGTGCAAATGCAACTCACTTGGTGTTGGATCTCGACCCTTTTTAACAGCCTATACAAAAGTTATTCAATTAAGAAGATAGAGCAACAAAAGCAAATGCTCAAAACTGATATGCATACTGTTGAAACACCAAGAAAACCAACCCCTTTAAAACCCATAGCTCATGCTAGTCTACAGAGCTAGATTCTAATTTATCAGAATCAGATTGTGACTAGTTAGAGTAGTATTCTGATTTATTAGTTCAATTCTGCAGCTAGATTCAGAATATGAAGTAGATGTGGCTCAAGGAGAGTTCAAACTAGATTGCCTCAAGCACATTCCAGTAGAACAACATATTCAAAAAGGTAAAGATTCAAAAATAACAATACAGTATACCATCCCAGCACTTTCAGCAGTATACTGCTGAAAGAAAAAAGCTAGTAAGTATTACCTTTGAACCTCAATAAAGGGAACCTTAATGATCATTTCAGACAATACAAATCCAGAGAATAACATATTCAAAAAGGTAAAGATTATGTGAAGACTGAACAACATATTCACCTAGCATTTCATCCCATAGACTTATAAAAATAATAAGTTCCAATGTTGCATACTTACTATAAAGGGTAGCCTAGCACATGAAGCTAAACAAGTGTGAAACATTTGCCTGAAACTTATATATGGGCAGAAGCAAATTTCAGAATGTATAAAGAGGAAGAGTATAGGATTTTCATTTAAAAAATAGTAACATAAATGTTACTCGCCGTGACTACAGTAATCCCACTTCAGAAAGTCATATGCATCCCACTAATAATTTCATCCCAATTTTTTCTAACAATAACAAGCACCAAACAGTATACCATCCCAGCACTTTCAGCAGTACAACGTCAATCTAGTACTGAAGCACAAGTCCTATGCATCACACTAATACACTCTTTGCAGTCTTTAATACCATATGTATTATCTGGCTACTTATGGCCTAAGTTGTTCGTCCAAGCAAGTGCTAAGTTACAAATAACTTAATTACTAACTCTCAAGGACATGAAGCCTAAAAGAGAATGTAAGAAGGACAGCATGCAACTGGAGCACCAGTTTAAGCAAACCCAATACAGACTACTTTCTCCAACTCCAAAGGAACTTAGGCTACCTAAATCATGAATCATTATAATCCATAATGCAATCATCTCAACAGAATCCACGGTTTTGCAAGGAATCAAGTCACAATGCAATCATTCAACAATTTACAAAAATGTCAGTTAACAAGTTCCACAACAAGAAGATCATCCAAATTCTTAACCACCATAACCTGACAACACAAATGAAATGAAGTGTGCATTACTAACAAGAATGAATGCTCTAGCCACCAAGAAACTAGTACAAAATTATCAGCAAAAGTTTTCTACTACAGATTGGTGCAGGTGAGCTTATGTCATGAATTCTCAGGTGAGCCTTCACTACTCTATCTAACTTAATTACGGCTCAGTTTTAGAAAATGTAGAATGACTATGTTTTTATTAGATACTAATATTAAACAAGAGTTTACCATGGAAGTTTATGTAAAAGTGAAAAGGTGACAAAGTAAGAAATATAGTTTCTGCTTTTGGAAAGAAGTGCAAGTGAACTGGATAGATGAAAAAGAAAAAGAGAATATAGGTCAAGTAAGTAGACATGGACGGCGTAAAAAAGATCATAAGATATTATCATCCAAGAAAATAGATTAGCCTATAGCTAAGTCATCAAGAAAGGTGGCACTCTTGTAAACAGAAATCTCAACAGCTAGCAAGAAAGAAATCAACACCTAAAATCCCTTTATCCAACTGCTAACTATAATTTCGGCACACGTTGACAACCCAAATTTTTCGAAAAAAAATTCTCAAACAATAATTTCAAGCACAGTATATTAAAAACAGAACAAGAGACAATCCACAACTCATAACTTACCGAACTTAAATAAGATTTTCAGATTCAAATTAGTGCAAACTTAAATGAGATTTTGAAATATTTTATATCCACTTACAAGTCTCTTGCGATGCTCCCCAACACTGATAGAGCCACCTGTGTGAGTCCCAGTGGCAACTCCGCTCCCAACACAACGATTTTTTGCATTTATTTCTGACTTTTCAACACATTTAGGATCTTTCCAAAGTCTAAACCAACTTTTTCACACATTATTTGGAATAGTGTCTGGTTGCACCCCATTTGATTTTAGTTTGCTAACAAAATCACTATATCGTTTTGCTGCCCTACGCTCCCATGCTGGAAATTGATGTTCCAACGTCAAAAGAGCTCAAAAGCAGTTCTCCTAGGAAAGGGAAATACATTTTGAGGAGGGAAATCTAATAATAGTTGGTCTCATAAGGGCAAGACAGTCAAGTCAGAAATTTTATCCTTCTTAACTATCTCAAATTAAAAAAATAAATTTGTTCTTTAATAAGTTTGTAGTGAACTCAGGCATCCAGCACTATAGATTTGCAGAAATCATTGCTACATGGGAGAAGATTGTGAGGTCCTACATCCTAGTCAGATGTCAATATAGACCAAAGGAAGCACTAACAATCCAGAGAAGCTTGAACATTCTAGAGAACATGGTCCAAAAATTAGAGAGGAACTGTGGACCTCTAGTTCACAAATTTTGAGCTTGGAATAATCATGGAAACAATCAATTAACACTTTGGCTAGTTGACAAAATTCTAATAATTCTAACATGGTTTATTCTTGGAAATATTGAGAGTTATGGACTAAAAAGGCCATCAATTGGACCATTAACACTCAAGAATACACAAGGAAAAACCCTTGTACTTGACATTGGTGCACAAAATTTTTCCAGCGCAACAAATATTTCTAGCGCACAAAATTACAGGCAGACATGGTTATTTCTGCAGAATTTTAAGCTCAGTGAAAGCATATAAAATTACCAACATTTCTCTTTAATAAGAAAAACAGTGTACCGAGGGGAAAAAACAATAACAAAGAATAGAGAAAATCTGAAATAAAGATAGAGAAACTTTGAAAAGAAAACACCATAATAAAGAACAAGACAAGATGAAATCACAAAGAAGCTTATTTATCAAGGACATACAATCCCTAAAATCAACGCACGACTTCGAATTTCAGAATTCTGCAAACACACGACTTCAAATTTTAGATTTCCGCAGTAAAAAAAATGCAATTTCAAAGGTTTTCTTCTATTTTTCAGATAGGTAAGTAATAACCTCCTACCATGGTAAGATAAGTATAAAAAATCACTTTTTAACACAAGAAAAGTAACGAAATTGTCAAAGATTTGACACTTAATGTGAACACTTAATTTGTCAAGGATCAGAAGAAAGCTAGCCCATACCTCTGAGAACAAAACCCTTTTGCAAAAACGGAAAAACAGCCCGCCACCAGATTAAAAAAATGGTGACCTACGCTGCTGAGGTCTCAGCGTTTGTTGAGGACCGTCGAGGCGTCAACTGAAAAATATTAAGGACCAAGCATTTCTGCCTTCGAAGAAGAGGAAGAGAAGAAAGAGGAAGAAAAGACGGAAGAAATTGAGATGTTTGTGCCGTAATGGTTGGAATGTCTTTTACCTAGGGTAATTTCATTTTTGGGAGGGAAATTTAGCAACGAAATAGCGACGGACCGAAATTCTATTGTTAATAATAATTAATGAAATTTTATTTTAGGAAATTAGCAACGGAATATTTTATCGCACATAACTTTCGAATGCCTTGATAAGTAAAATGAATTCTGCGACGGATTTTTTGACGTTAAATTCGTCGCTAAGTTTTAATAATTTTTGTCGCCCAACTTTCGTCGCTACTTTTATAGGTAAAATAAAGGCACTAATATTTAGCGCCAATTTTAGCTATGAATATAAGTTTTTTTTGCTAATCCGCCACTATATTTGATACGAATTATCTTATAGCTTATTTGGCAACAAACTACAAATTTCGTCGCTAATTCATCGTTATTTAGCTACGGAATATCTCTTGTCGCGAAATTCCATCACTAAACGCTGCTTTTTTTGTAGTGAAGTGACAACAATAACAACAACAACAACAACAAAAACAACAACAACAACAACAACAACAACAACAACAACAACAACAACAACAACAATCTTAAATCCAGTGTCCGGTAGTCCCAGCTACCAAACTTTTCTCAGAACTACACTGGCCTGATTACTTTATAGCCAAGGATATGTAGGCAAACTCGGAAGCAAGGTTCGATCACGTTTTTCAAACAAAAATGCATTCATTGGAGTTACACACGAGCAAAATTAGCTATGGCATTCATTTTCTTTGCACAAAAACTCTTCGTGTTCTCGAACAAATAGGGGCAACTGTAAATATCAAATTTTAGCTCTTTATATTTCTCCTACATTACATTATTTTTAGGTTTATTGTGTGTGTTTATAGACTTTAGCATTAGAATATTAATTAATTAAGGAGTTTAAATGTTTGGATTAATGCCATTTTTCAGTTGAGTTATGCACAAATCAGACCCAATTGTTTAGCCGAATTCGGCCGACCCAGTCTAATTATTGGCTTGCCATGAATCAAATCAAAATGACATAGTTTCGTAATAAAACTACATCGTTTTACTAAATGAATCAAGATAAAATCTTACCCATCCATTCCATCTTGATCCAATGGCTCTCATTCACTATTTACCCAGGTATTTAAAGCCTCAAAAATATAAAAATTGCTCCCATTTTCACCCATATTTATTTTCTCCTTCCTCTCTCTTCTCTCTCTCTCTTCAATTGTTTGGTTTCTTATTTACTACTTCGAAGACTATTTGAGTACAAAATGCAAAAATCAATTATTTGATAAGAAAATATATACTTTTGGATAATTTTTGAACAAAAGTCTGTTTTTGAATAGTGAAGAGCAGATTTTGTTTGGAATACTCTCTTTTGGACAAGATTGAACTTGAAAGTCTTGCCTTTTGAATTTTAGAGCAGATCTTGTTGAAACATTTGTCCAAAAAAAAAGGAGACATATTTTTAATCATGAAATGTCTGTTTTTTTCCTAAAAACATACATCTTTAGAGTAGCAGGGAGATCTCTACTGACTGAAAAAAAAGGAGAGAATTTTGAGAGAAAAATTTCAGTAAAACTATCTTTAGTATGTGAAAATTGTGATCTTTGTGAGTGTCTCTTAGAGTGCAAAATCTTTGAGAAAAAATAGAAAGACTCTTGAGGCAATTTGTGCAGTATGAAATACCTCCCTATGCCCACATATGAATGTGTGTAAAAAGTCATGAATGACGTGATAATATACAGCATGAGGAAAAATGCATCTCTATGCCTTTATGTCATGTGTGCATGCCAATGCCATATATCTCAGAGATGAATCATGTGCTCACACTCTCAGAGTACTCAATCTCACTGTCTCACACTTTCCATTCATCATGCTCAACCACTCGGTACTGTATATGGCCCATACGGCCCAGGGAAATCCATCCCGAAACCTATACAACACTGACTATAAGTCATCCAGTACCGAGGAAAAAGGGCAATCTAACCCTGTGGAGAAATCCATCTCCAGATATCAAGTACTTCGGACAAATCCATCTTCAGGAAATCCATTCCTCTATAATATCATCCGCGCTCACTAGGTGTGTGTACAGACTCCGGAGGGATTCCTACAGCCCAAGCGCTATCATAATCTAGATCCAAGCATAAATCAATATAACATGCTGTAGCGTGCAACCCGATCCCATAACTGTCACTCGTAATCAGGCTCTCAGCCTCACTTAGTCATCAAACTCTCCAATCTCACTCACGGGCTCACAATGTCATAAAACTAGCCCGACAACAATGATATGATGTATCAATAAACGACAACTGAGACTGAGATATGATATGAATGCATGAATATGACTGAGTGCGAAATATCAATGAAATCGGTGAGATGACAGCAAGAAACGACCACTATGGGTCCTAACAATATCATCCTAAAGCCTAAACAGGTTATCTAGCATGATTGACAGCTCAGTTACTTAATCACATGGTGATAACATGGCCGATTTTGGGCTTTTGATTAAATATTCGACCTTTTTCGATTGGGATTGGTTCCTTTAGCATCGTTTGATGTATTTGAGTTATTTTTGGTTAGTTTCGAGCCCTTCGGAGGTCGGAACGTGCGGGATGGCATTTTTGGAGCATCGTTTGGCTTGCTCGGTATTGGAATTGGCTTGTTCAAGGTAAGTAACTCTTCTAAACTTAGTGCTGAGGGTATGAAACCCGAATTACGTGCTATGTGATTGAAGATGAGGTGATGCACATGCTAGGTGACGGGCGTGTGGGCGTGCACCCTGTGAATTGTGACTCTGTTGTTTTCATGGCATTGTTTAGTGGCCATATTTTGTTGATATCACACTAGTTTCAAGCATCTTTGTTGGTTTTCTGGGATGTCTTAACGTCATTTCTGCTGCTATTCTTGCTCATTCTACGACTGTATTTTTACAATTCTACGATCCGGATATTTTTTTACTTTGTATTGCAGATACTTTCAGAAGTAATAAAGATTTGAATTTAGTTTGGATTATTGGAACAAGAATATGTTCAATTTTATCTAAGAATAAATATTATGACTGTGATTAAGCCTAGAAACGTGGTAGAAGTCAGTTCTTTTACATGGGTAGTTGAAATCATTTTTTTGTATGTTAATGGAGGTTAGTTTTGAATGCTTTATATTTAAAATATTGAAAATTGATTAGTGCTGGATTTTTGGCCTGCCACTCTGATTTAGATCTTAATTAAGATAAAAGTGGCAGTTTAATAAAGTGGTTGTTTATGCAATCATAACTTGGTAGAAATGGCTATAGTAAAATTAGTTGGGTCAATAATCTGGCGTTCAGGTGGCTGTCTATGCAAACCCCAATTTCAAAGTATCCTGGGCCAAAACCTAAATTATTTTAGGCCAAACTACAACAAGTTAAGGGTTGGCCCAATGTTAAAGTTGTCCAAAATGGGCCAGCAGTGTAAATGCACAAAAATTGACCTAGCAACCCCAATAACAAAGAAAGTGGCCCAGTGCCATTTTAAACCCAATAAACAAAGCTGGTTCAAATTTCCAATTATCAGCTTTTCAAATAACTTTCAATTTGTCATATTTTCTTCTAAACTATGTAGCTTAATTATCTATGTAACTTAATAACCTTAGTAATTAATTTAAACGCTAAGCAATTAGTAGGTGCGTTTTAACCTTTTTACTCATAGATTCGCTTGCGTATTGTGATATTGAATATTCATTAAATAAACTCAATAATCATATACCGAATCTAATAGCTTTAATTAATTTCTAATTTAATCAATCCTTGGCTAACCGCATTTTCGCTTGCATAGCATGATAGTAATTTTGTATTAATTTTAAAACTTAATTTTCTCAAAGCACAATTCTAGTAACGTTTTTTCCAACAAAATAATAATAATATTAACGTGCTAATAATCCTTTGTCATGACTGCGGATTCGCTTGCGTAGCACTATTATGACAAAATTAATTAATTCGTCTCGAGCATGCATTCGCTTGTGCAGTGTCATTATGACATCTTATCATTCAAAAATTCTTCAGTTTTTTCAATAATCAAGTAATAAAAGCGGATAAGTAAAACATGAAAATCTTATAAATCATAGTTTGTCAAAAATTAATTCAGACCAAGTTTAAGTCAATAAAGCCACCGTGCTAGAACCACAGGGCTCGGGGAATGCCTTACACCTTCTCCCCGGTCAACAAAATTTCTTA
The DNA here is from genome assembly GCF_000715075.1 of Nicotiana tabacum. Lineage (NCBI taxonomy): Eukaryota > Viridiplantae > Streptophyta > Magnoliopsida > Solanales > Solanaceae > Nicotiana > Nicotiana tabacum. The sequence continues at coordinate 91,334,927 of NC_134098.1, read as the reverse complement.
CCCGAACGTTGGTTTCACAGACCGATAAAATAGAGTCAAACCTTCCTTTGACTAGGAATTAAAATAAAAGGTGACTTGGAATACCAGAAAAAAAAATCAATTTCAAGTGACGACTCTTTAAATAAAATAATCCCTACTCAAGTTTGTCACTTTAATTGGAAAACTCTTTAACCTGTAATCCATAAAATACATATCTTTTCGAGGTAAAAGGGGGTGTGACACATATGCCACAAGAGACGTACCATAGGCTTGCCCGTAGTGTAATACTCTAATAATTGAGCTCATTCAGTCAAGGATCAAGTAGAACTTTATTTGGTTCTAATATAGGCTGCGGGATGGGTAGGATACATTTAGATATAATGCCTACACCTCCCTAAGAACTTTAATACATATAAATTAACAATTCAAACCCCACACCTATGTTGAACCAAACCCCAACCTTCATTCATAAGAGCACCAAGCTCCCAATTTCTTTAAGCACAGACAAAGCAAGATTTACCACTAGCAAGGAATAATTTTCTTTATAATATATACACACCAACATTTTTTTTTCTTTTTCTAGATTCTGATTTTGTCTTCTTATTTTTTCAATTCCCTACAAGTGGCTCTCACAATATTTTTTTTCAAATAGTGCACCTTTTTCCTTCTCTGTAGTTCCACTCAAAACCCCAACCATACATCCACTTAGATTTTAACAAGCTCATAAATATATTAAGTGCACAAGAGAGATAAAAAGTTCAAACATATAGTTAATTCAAACAAAGTGGATCAGGCTTGCAGTGTGGTTGCCAAAGAAATAGGATCACGAGATCAACGGGATTAACTAGGATACACAACAATTAGACGGGTCACAGACATATAATTGTCTCAACAAAGAAATGTCTATATCACTTCCTAGACTGAACAAGACTACTATTTCTCTTTGCAAACATACGGGGCAACTTCTAGATATCACTGAATTGCACAAAATTTCAACAAAAACTTCACTCATACATTGGCACATAACTCACTTAGGATTGGATCTATCCCGACTCTCTAGTCAAAACAGTTAAGCAAAGTTACAATCACAAAATTTAAGGTGCTTATTTAGGAGTCAAGAACTGATCCTAGGCGTCACAAATAAGGCACTCTTTTCTCAAGACACAACAAAGTCAAGGAAAGTCATCTACATTCAATACATAGCACAAGACTACACTACTCCTAATAAAAGAAAGAATAACTACACCCAGTTTAAGCAAAACCCTTGAAAAAAAAATGCGACATAAAGATAAACCAAGGAAAAATTATTACACTACCTACGGAAAAAAATAAAACAAACCAAAAGAAAATCTTTTTGTTCTTTTTCCTTAGACTTTAATCCCTCAAGAAACCCGTCGATGATATCCTTCGTCGGAAAAAATCGAAAACTTAAAAAAACAATTCAACTTTTCTATCTCTAACTCTTACAACTAACAAAAAGGAAAACTAATATACACACATACATATATACATACATACATACATACATACATACATACATACATACAAATATCTCCCACCCCACACTTTAAGTTGTGGCATGTCCCCATGGCACCTTATAAAAAATATAAGGTAAAAGAAACTTCCCTGATCATCTAGTCGGGTCTAAGTCGAAGTCGGACTCCATTCCTCGCGCCTGAACAAATGCACACATCCATATGGACAACTTCTTCTCGGCTTTTTTTGGGTACACCCCACACTTATCTTTCTCGCTCACCGCAGCCTTCTCTTTCGATCCCTTTATTTTCCACTCAACACTCACAGCTGGTTTGTCCTTTTGTGCCCCCTTTGCAACATCCATCTTAAAAGTCACAGTCTCCTCACCAACTCTAAGCATGAGTTTTCTCTCGTGTATATCTAATATAGCTCTACCATTTGATAAGAATGGTCTTCCTAGGATAAGAGATACCTCCTTGTTTTCATCACTATTCACCACTATAAAATCCACAAAAAAAAATAAACTTATCCACCCGAACTAACACATCTTCCACTATCCCCTCAGGTGTTATAGTCGTTTGGTCTACCAGCTGCAAAGATATGGGTGCAGACCTTATCTCTCCAATCTCCTTCTACAGTTTCCTATAGATATATAGAAGCATTAAATTAATTGAAGCGCCTGAATCACATAAGGATTTATCAAAATTAATAGTTCCTAAAGAGCAAGGTATAGTAAAACTTCCTGGATCTCCGCATTTTTATGGGAGATTATTTTGCAATATCGCGTTGCAATGCTCTGTAAGCTTGACCACTGAGGTCTCCCCTATTTTCTTCTTCTTCGTAAGGATCTATTTCAAGAATTTAGCATAAGCAGGCATCTGTGAGAGCACTTCCGTGAATGGTAAGTTTACATGAACCTATTTCAGCACATCCAGAAATCTCTCAAATTACTTGTCCAACTTTTCTCTACTTAGCTTTTGGGGAAAAGGTAGAGCATGCATATGCTTGCTCTCCTAAGGTTCCTCCCTTCTCGAGTTTACTCCCTTCTTCTTTTTCTTAGCTTCCATGTAGCATTTCTTCTTCTTATCAACATCACTTTTCAGTTACTCCCCACTTTCCTTTTCAAGTCTCATATCTTTCTGGGTTGGGTGAGATCTTTCAACACTTGCCCACTTCTCAACGTTACAACATTCACTATTTCTTTGGGATTTCTTTCTGTATCATTCGGGAGCATTCCTAGGACCCTCTCAAACATTAGAGTAGCTAGTTTCCCAATCTATCTTTCCAGGTTTCGAAACGATATGCCCAGTTCTTTGATAGATGCACCATAGGCGTCAAGCCTCTCATATGTCTTGATAATGAAAGCCTTCATTAGATCTTCCATGCTAGACTGATTAGATTGTGGAGGCCGATACTGCTGTCTCTGCTGATTTTGAAAACCCGGAGCTCCTTGTCCCTGGGGTCTAGAGTTACTTTGTTGTCATGAGTTCTAGCTATAATTTTGTGAGTTCCACGAAAAGCCTGGGTGTCTCTATCCCATGTGATTGAAATTATTACCACTCTGGTAGTTGACTATATCAAAACTTCCCACAGAATTTACCACTTCATCTGCAGCTGTGGCCTAACACTCATACGTTGGATGACTCATTCTACAGAAATCACAAACTGGTGATGGTTGACTCTGGATCTTGGCTAAGGTCAGTTTTCTTATCTTTTTGGCCATAGAGTCTAGTTGGGCTTGCACCGCTGTATTGGAATCTACTTGATGAACCCCAACTGATTTTCTTCTATAATTGCTCTCAGAAGGCCATTGGTTAGCATCTTTAGAGAGCTCATCAAGTATTGCCACAATCTCCTCAGGAGTCTTCTTCATAAAAGGACCTCCAACTGTAATGTTCAGAGTTCATTGTGAGGGAGGTGTTAGTCTATCCCAAAACTCTTGAAGATGCATCCACAATTCAATCTCATTATGCTGGCACTTCCTCACTATCTGGTTGAATCTTTCCTAAGCCTCGAAAACTATTTTGGTGTCCGTCTGGCAAAAGTTGTGAATTTCCCTTCTAAACTTCACTATTTTTGCAGCTGAGAAGTATTTGTCAAGAAACTTTCTAGTCATATCTTCCCATGTCCTGATCGACCCTGTTAGTAAGCTACAAAGCCAGTGCTTCACGTTATCCTTTAGTAAAAAGGGGAATGCCCTTAAGTAGACTACATACTTTAATACTCCATTGTATTGGGAATGTGTTCATGACTTTTTCAAAGTCCATTAAGTGAGTGTTAGGATCTTCGTTCACCTTTCCTCCTGAAAATGTAGTTATTTTGGATAGTTTGAAGCAAGCCTTGCTTCAACTCGAAGTTATCCGTTGCTACTGGTAGAGGTCTGACACTGGACAGTCCATGATTGTAGACCGGTCTGGCGTAATCACCTAATGCTCTACCAGGCCTGGGTACCGCATTCTCGAACGGATATTCAATCAAGGGTCGATTCAGATGGAACCTTCGACCCCCATCATCGTTGACGGTCTCATCAGCAGCTCTACGGGTTGCCTCGGCTACTATCCTTGTAGCTTCATCTCTCGGTTGTGCTGCTTTTCTTGCGCCAGATTTGCCTCATCTTCACCGTGATTAGTCATGTGTTCTTGGGTTGAAGGCTGCCCCATGAACTTTCTGGTGAGTTCTTTCTCTTTCCTCAACTTTTGCAGACTCTTTTCTACCTTTGGGTTGTACGAAATCAATTCCTTTGAAGAAGATCGAGTCATACACTAAAGGAGTCAATATGTTGCATGTACATGGAAGAGGAAACCCATGAAGAATAAAAAATAAAAATAAAATAAAATAAAATAAATTACTGAATTAGCACAAAAAATTATTTTGAACACTATTGATTGCCAATCTCCGGCAATGGTGCCAAATTTTGACGAGTGCAAAATACACTTAAATTATGCTCGCTAATCAAAAATATCATAGTATAATATCGTATCCACAAGAATTGGATTTAAACAATATTCTCTTAGCTTCTAGCTTGATTGCTATCCAGGTGGATCAACAGTTGAGATTTATATGATTCATAATTAAAATTAACTAAGAATCTAAAGCTATTGACTAGTGACTATCGAGACAAGGAATAAGCAAATAAGGTTATCAATGGGACAAGGTAGGGTTTTGATAGGATAGGTGCAAGATAATTATTCGGGATCTAACTTTAGATAGTTCACTTCTAATGTTCAAGTGAGTCTCTCGAATTCACTCACTTATTGGTTCAAACGTTCAACAGAAACTCCTCTCTCTATTAAACCTTAACCTCACGAGACGTACCAAATTAAGCACTATGAAGATATGTAAGAATGCGTAGTGGATTGGGCTTTAGAAAAATTTATTTCGATTATTCTCCTAACCAGGTTTAATCAATGATTCAACTAACCTCTTTCGAATACTTAGAACAATCTATGAACTCAACCAACAATATCATGCAAAGATATCACAAGTTTTGCCTCTCTCGATTATATGAACTAGTGAATATAGATGCAACAATTAAATTTTCAAAAATAATGCAATACATAAATCTAGAGTTATAATTTACAAACAATCATCAATACACTAAATCCATCAAACCCTAAAGGAAACTACTCCATAGACATGGAGAAATTCATCACAAATATAATTAAAGTATAGGAAAACATAGATTCGGTCCAAACTCGGGTCTTGAGTGAGGAATGAATAATGAAATCCTTGTGCTTGTGTTCTTCCAACTCATCCTTAGCTTCCTTAAGTCGAAAGTATGTCAAAAGTCCGCTCAAAAACGTATTTCTAGTGTATTGATGCCAAGCAGGAACGAACCCGGATGAAACTACCTTTCTTGAGTTGAAGTGGAAAAACCAAAAAACTTTTTACACTTCATGCATCGCACTATAGCATATTTTGCTCGGTTGTAAACTCTCTGAACTTAGCTTGTCTAACGAATTTTTGTACTAGTGCGACGCTTAATGCCACGCCTTATGCGACACACTAGTACTTTTTTTTTTGCTCTAGCCCTTGCTCTTTCTTCCAACTTTCGTATGCAACGCCTGTCCACGAGCCCCGGATGCGATACCGGTTTAATTCCTTGGGCTTTTACTCGGATTTAAAAGCTCCAAATTATCCGATTTAGCTCCAAAACATCTTCTTAACTCGGCATCATCTCCTACAAAGTATAAAACACACAATCAGTGGAAAACACTACCAATTAAAACTCTACAAGTAAAGTATAGTAAATTAGTGTGCAAAATGCGGCTAAAATACGTGTTCCTAGCCTACCATCAATTACCATATACCTATTTTACCTTCTAAATTATCAATGTTTGTCTTCTTTTTATTTTTATTTTAAAAAATTTTAATATTATAATTTTTTTTATTTTAATTTATATTATGCTTTTACTTATAGAATAAATAAATTTTATTTATAAATTAACAAGATAAAAATAGTATTTAAGCATGTATAATGTTGGAATAATAAAATGCTGAGAATAGTAAAAAAATTAATTAGAACAATTTGTTAGTAATGATATTTTTTATATTAATAATGAAAACTAAGATATATATGATCTACCAACGTAATATAAAAAAAAATTATTTAAATTAAAGATATTATTATAATATGCATTATATATTCTTGAAAATTATGCTCAACTATATTATTATTCCGATATTATGTATGCTAGAAAACTTTTTTATTTTAAAAATAAATTTATTTGTTCTTTAGGTAAGCCCATAATGTAGATTAAAAAGAGAAAAAAATCATAATGTTAAAAAAAGATAAAAGTTGATAATTTAGAGGGTAAAATAAGTATTTTACAATCAAAAGTTTGAGAAATCTGGTCGAGTGACATTCTGAGTGTTATAGGCATAATTAAGTAATTTTTCTGTTATAAACAAAAGAAAGATGACTTTACTAGATAACTTCGGATAATTGAGTAACCATTTAAATAATGGACTCTACTATATAACTTTCATTTTTAGTTAAGTAGTGTAGGGTTCAAATTGGGCTTTTTTCACCAAAAGCCCCCCTCTCATATTCACGGACTAGCTCCCCCCCCCCCCCCCCCCCCCCAAAAAAAAAAAAACCCCCCTAAAAAATTATCTCTTTAAACTTTATAGTGTTACCCTAATAATTAATTTTTATGAGTAATTAGCATAATAGATCCAGTCAAACAAAGATCGTGTAATGTGATTGTGAACTTTCCCCAGTTGGTTCCACCTTAACCAAATTCTGAGCCACAGAGGTATTATATGTTACTTGAGGATGGCTGATTTCAACTTCATATTCCCCATGAAAAAGTGAAGCTTCAAAGAAACCATTTTCATCGGTATTCCCCGAAAAATCCTGGTGATTCCATTCCTTAATAATTTTGTCTACAACATCTCCAGTAGGCAAATTCTTGAAATTATTATCAGTCAAACACATCCTGTAACATCCTTTAGGATTCCATGGTGCCCACATCATTATCCCTTTCACTCCTGGATGTGTATGTACCTCCCTTATTATCTCCTCCAAATATATTTCCTGTCCAAATTGAAGATCACCAACTCATGAATTAGAGGTTAATTTCACGTATTATTACTGAGATTTACCCACTGTGACAATAAATTTATAAAATTGTTACTAGGCACATTATCGTTCAGTTCCTAAATCCAAACCCTTTTTTATATTGTAATTGTTTTTTTCCCTTTCAAACTCAATAACTAAGGAAGATTACCTGGTTGGTGGTATTTGCAACATCTAACTCGGTGATCCAAATTGGCAATCCAGCTGAAGCCAGAATATCAAGAGAAGATCTTATATAAGGCAAATTTGGGGTGACAAAATGTCCCTGGAGTCCAATGCCTAAAGGGCCATTGTAACCATGGGATCGAAGCTCTTTAATCTTTTCTAGGTACTTAGCTGGAGTTGAAGTTCCATCAAATCCATGTTCAAGCGTATTGAATTCATTCAAGAATGGAATTGCCTTGCTATCAATTTCATTAGCCTTTTTGTAGTAAACATCAGACGCATTCTTCCCTAGCATCTGCTCTAAGAACGAGAAGTGGACATTTTCATTCACAACATCCCAATGAATAAGTTGGCCTAAATATCTATTCATCACTGAATTTATCCTTCTTGATGCAGCTGCGGATAACTGTGCTGGTGAAAGATAGCGCACCCACGAGGGCATATTCTGAGGATTATCCCAAAAGACATTGTGGCCGCGGACTTTAATGTTATATTTTTGGACAAGACTAAGCATAGCATCAGCTACGTTGTAGTCTAGTTGGCCGGGGATTTTCTCGTTGGCGTACCATTTCATTTCGTTTTCGAAAACTGTGTACATGAATCTTGAAGTAAACCAATCTTGGTAGGCTTTGTTGTTTAGGATGTGTTGGCTTATTGCATTGCCAAACGGGAAATTGTTCTTCTGTTGTGCCAAGGAGACAGTTGCGTTTGGTAAAGGTTGGCCTTGAGAATCCACTGCTTGGATTTTCACTTTAGCTTTGCGTACCTGCGGCATTTTCTAGTTATTTTTTAGAATTTAGCTTCCATCTCAAAACACTAATTAAATGATGAAAACAATGATATATTCATGTATATTGACCAAATCCGAGTTAGAATCACTTACCCCGATATTTTCTTCTTGAAAATCTCTCAAAAATTGCCTCTCCCCAAGCTCCAATTTGTCAAAAATAGAAAATGGGACGAAGTCCCCTTTTTATCACTAAAAGTTTCTATCCAAGCGTTGCCCTCGATTTCCTGCCCTAGATTTCCTGCCCCCGATTTCCTGCCTCGATTTCCAACCTAATTCCAGCAGAAAATTTTCCAGTAGCTATTTAAGTCCAAATTTTGATCCGTTAACCATCCGAAACTCACCCGAGGCCCTCGGGACCTCAACCAAATATACCAACAAGTCCTAAAACATCATACGAACTTAGTTGAAACCTCAAATCACATAAAATAATACTAAAACCACGAATCATACCCCAATTCAAGCTTAAGGAACTTAAGAATTTCTAACTTCTATATTCGATGTCGAAACCTATCAAATCAATTTTTAGAACTTTATTCCGACCCCGATATCAAAAAGTCAACTCCTCGGTCAAACTTTTCAAAAATTCAACTTTCATCATTTGAAGCCAAATTCCACTACGGACTTCCAAATAATTTTCCGGACACTCTCCTAAGTCCAAAATCACCATACAATGAGCTAGACGATGCTTTGGCTACTTTAGCCTCGATGCTCCCTTACCCGGGAAACACTCATATAGATCCACTAGAAATGTCTGATATATACCCATTGTTGAACTTTCACGCATGATTTTCTTAGATCGAGATGACGAAGGATACCATTGCTCGCTATTCCAAATAAATGTCACCCTTTTGTTACCCCTTTTAAGCTGTATTTGTCTTCCTGGTTTTCCACTTTTTTGGAACATGTGCACTTACAAAAGCAAAAAACGAGAAATAAAAGAAAAGTCAAACAACAAATTTTCTGAGTCATTGAACTACGTCCGACCTGATTCCGAAAGGATACGTAGGCAGCTTTACCCTGGGTTCGGTCCCATCACAACAAAAAATCCATATTCCCAATACTCCAAAACTAGGGTAGAAGTTTGTTTTATCTTACGGTTTTTTTCTGTAGAAACGATTCCAAAAGTTATTATTCAGTTCAAGGTTATTTTCGCCTTTTCCTGTTAAGAACTTCTTATCGATCTTTGAGAATACTTGAAGTCCCTATGCTAGGGGCATTGGGTAACCTTCCGCATGTCGTATCTTAGTTAAAAAAAAAAAGATAAGAAGAAATGAGAGAGTCTTATCAATAAAAACCCATATGGGCACTGTAAGGCGACAGTGAGCAGAGAAATGAGAGTCTTATTGGTGAAAACCAGATGGGCATCATAAGGAGCGTGTCCGAAAAATTATTTGAAAGTCCGTAGTCGAATTTGGCTTGAAATGGTGAAAGTTAAATTTTTGGGAAGTTTGACCAAGCAGTTGACTTTTTGATATCTGGGTCGGAATCCAGTTCTGAAAATTTTCATAGCTCTGTTATGTCATTTATGACTTGTGTGCAAAATTTGAGGTCAATCGGACTTGATTTGATAGGTTTCGGCATCGAATGTAGAAGTTGGAAATTCTTAAGTTCCTTAAGCTTGAATGAGGGTATGATTCGTGGTTTTAACATTGTTTTATGTGATATGGGGTTTCAACTAAGTTCGTATGATATTTTAGGACTTGTTGGTATATTTTGTTGAGGTCCCGAGGGTCTCGGGTGAGTTTCGGATGGTTAACGGATCAAATTTTGGACTTAAACAGCTACTGGAAATTTTTCTGCTGGAAATATACTGGAAATCAAGGTTGGAAATCGAGTTTGGAAATAGGCTGGAAATCGAGGTTGGAAATTGAGGGCAGTGCCTGGACATAAACTTTAAGTTATAAAAAGGGGACTTAGTCCCATTTTCTATTTTTGACAAATTGGGGCTTTAGGAGAGGCGATGTTTGAGAGATTTTAAAGAAAAAACATCGGGGTAAGTGATTGTAACTCAGATTTGGTCCATATACACAAATATATCATTATTTTCATCATTTAATTAGTGTTTTGAGATGGAAACTTGGGGAAGATTGTAGATATTTCATAAAACGATTTTTTGAGATTTCGATGTCGATTTGGAGTTAGATTTGAGTAAAACTAGTATTGTTGGACTCGTAATTGAATGGGTTATCGGATTTTGTGAGTTTCGCCAGATTCTGAGATGTGGTCCCCACAGGCGATTTTTTGGTTAAATTTTGGATTTTGTTAGAAAAATTATATTTTCTTATGGAATTTATTCCTATAATTGGTATTGATTGAATTGAATTAATTATGATTAGATTCGAGCCGATCGGAGCCAAAAAATCAAGAAAAAGGCATATTACTCGACTGATTGTGCGTGGTTCCAGGTACGTGACATGTCTAACCTTGTGTGGGAGAAATTTCCCTTAGGATTGGTATTGATATAAAAATATTGATGTGTTGAAAGTCATATACATGAGGTGACAAGTGTGTACACAGGCTAAATGTGGAAGATTATATTTTTAAATTGTATATAGCACTGTTGTATATTGATTAAATTATTTTATTCTGTTATATTCAGCATCCTTTATATATTTTTGTATCTTAAATTTGCCTGACATGTTCCTGCTAAGTGTGTTACCTGTTTAGTTGAAACTCTGTTAATTTTGTTCTATGCATTATTTGAAGGATGAATTTCTTAAATTTAAATATTATTAAAAATGAAGTATTTTACATTTAAAATTTTATATTTAGACAAGGTGTTAAATTTGTGAAATATTATTTTTGCTGAATATTTTGTGAGATTTTTGTACTCATTGTGATTGAGCCATGAGCTCTTTATTGTAGAAAATTATTGTTGTTGATTTATTTTGGCATGAGCCGTGATCTCTTTATTGTGGACAAATATTGTTGTTGTTGATTTATTTTGGCATGAGTCGTGAGCTCCTTATTGTGGAAAAATATTATTGTTGATTTATTTTGGCATGAGCCGTGAGCTCTTTATTGTGAAAAAATATTGTTGTTGTTGATTTATTTCGGTATGAGCCGTGAGCTCCTTATTGTGAAAAATATTATTGTTGTTGATTTATTTTGATAAGTTGAAATATTTGGGCACTTGAGGTGCAAATTGTGATACTGATACGCATGCGGTGGTATAAGGTCTGGGTGTTGAAACGCATGCAGTGAGATAAGGGTGGCTTGATACGCGTGGCTAGTAGGGGAACTACTAGAATACATGCAGTGTGATAAGGATGGCTAAAACGTAGGATGCTATTTTGGGAAAAATATTTTCTTTAAATTTTAATGTGAAGGCTCCCGCGGTGATATAAGAAAATGATATTTTGTGAATTTATTTATGATTTGAGACTACAAGGCGGTACCTCGGGAGTGCCCTTGTTGATATTTCTTTATGGCTGCATTGCCTTTGGTTATTTTTGGTGTTTTCTTAAAGTTATAAATTTCTGTTTTTCTTCTGCGAGGTGTTAATTGCCCTTATTCTGTGTAGTTAAATTGTGATATACTACTTACTTGATTTATCCCCATTGTCATTATTGTTAAACTTTTCTCCCTGTCTTTTATTATTCCAGTAGGGCCTGACCTGACCTTGTCACTACTCTACCGAGGTTAGGCTTGGCACTTACTGGGCACCGCTGTGGTGTACTCATACTACGCTTCTGCACATCTTTTTGTGTAGATACAGGTACATCTTATCAGACCAGGCATCAGTGAATTAGCCATACGAGGAGACTTCGAAGTATATCTGCTAGCATCTGCAGACTCCGGAGTCCCATTCTATCTTATTATGTTGTCTTTTTTATTTTCTTTAGACTCTGATGTATAGAGACATTGAGAATAAATTCTTAGAAGCTTGTGACTTATTTCTACCGGGTTTTGGGAGTTGAAATTGTTAAATTTGCAGTTCTTATTTATTCGACCGTTGAGGATTAAATTTCAATTTATATTCTGTTATTCCGCATTGATAGGCTTACCTAGTCTTAGAAACAAAGTGCCATCACGACATCCTACGAAGGGAATTTGAGGTCGTGACAAGTTGGTATCAGAGCTCTAGGTTCATAGGTGTTATGAGTCACAAGAATGTTTAGTAGAGTCTCGAGGATCGGTACGAAGACGTCTGTAGTTATCTTCAGGAGGCTATGTAACTGTTGGGAAAATGTTCACTTCTTTGATTCCTTATCGTGCGAATTTGTTGACTTAGAAGTTCTAAACCATTGTCTTTCTATTCTCTCATATATGGTGAGGACACGCACAACTGGATCCGATAATTAGACACTCGCGCCCCCTGTTGGAGCCGCAAGAGGCTGGGGCCGGGGCAGAGGCCGGGCTAGAGACCGAGGAAGACCACGTGGTGCAACCAGAGCACCCGCACGAGCTGCTGCAGAGGAACCACCAGTAGATCTAGTTGGAGAACAGGCACCTGAGATGCCTGTTACTACTCCTGCACTTCAGGAGACTCTTGCCTAGTTTTTGAGCATGTTTGGCACTCTAGCTCAGGCACGGTTAATTCCACTTGCACCTGCCACATCTCAGGTCGGCGGAGAAGCACAGACTCCCGCTGCCCGTACCCCAGAGCCACGGGCCCAAGTTGACCATGCCCTAGAGGTTATACCAGTACATCCAGTTATCCCAGTTCAGCCCGAGGCTAGGGCAGTAGTTTCAGAGGGGGAGCAACTCAGGCTTGAGAGGTACAAAAAGTACCACCCTCCCATTTTCAATGGTTTAGCTTCATAGGATGCTCAAGGTTTTTTTGAGGAATGTCACTGTATTCTCCGTACTATGGGTATTGTGGATTCTAGTGGGGTTTCTTTCACGTCTTTCTAGCTTAGAGGAGCGGCCTACCAGTGTTGGCGGGCATATGAGATACACATCACATACCAACAGGTGGTGTCAATTGCTAGGTTATTGGAGGGTATGCAGACTCGGGAGAGAGAAGAGAGGGAAGCTAAGAGACCTCGAGATTCTAGCACATATAATAGTTCTCGTTCCCCAGCTGTAGCCCGTCATGGTAGAGGTTATGTGAGTCGTCCTATTCATTCAGCCCTTCTAGCTTCCAGCGGTATTCCGGCTACTCCTAGACCTTAGGTTCCATATTATGCACCGCAGTGTCTACTATACCTCCTGTACGGAGTGCTTTCAGCGGTCAGTCCAGTTGACCAGGCCTGAGCCAGTCTCAGCAGCCACGTCCTCCAAGGGCTTGTTTTGAGTATGGTGACACTCGTCATATAATGAGGGATTGCCCCAGACTTTGGAGGGGTGCACCTATACAGATTTCTTAGGCCTATTCCACAGGGCCCTAAGGCTTCTCTGGCCATGATCACTGCACCAGTTGCTAATCCACCTGCACAGCCAGCTAGAGTTGGAAGTCGGATAGGTAGAGGTCGCCCTATAGGGGGAGGCCAGGCTAGATATTATGCCTTTCCTTCTAGGACGGAGGCAGTTGCATCCGATTCTGTTATCACAAGTATTGTTTCGGTCTGTCATAAAGATGCATCAGTCTTATTTGATCCAGGCTCCACTTACTCTTATGTGTCATCTTATTTTGCCCCGTATTTGGGCGTATCCCATGATTCTTTGAGTTAATTTATTTATGTATCTACACCCGTGGGTGAATCTATTATTGTTGACTGCATGTATCGGCCGTGTTTGATTGTTATCAGTGATTTTGAGACTAGAGCTGATTTATTATTGCTAAGTATGGTGGATTTCGATATTATTTTGGGCATGGACTGGTTATCACCCTATAACTCTATCCTTGATTGTCACACCAAGACGGTGATGTTGGTTATGCTAGGTCAACCATGGCTAGAGTGGAGAGGTACCTTGGATCATGTTCCTAGCATGGTTATTTTATTTCTTAAGGCTCAACGAATGGTTGAGAAGGGGTGCGATGCATATCTAGCCTATGTGAGAGATGTTAGTGTTGATACTTCTATCGTGGAGTCAGTTCCTGTAGTAACGGATTTTCCTGATGTATTTCCAGCGGATCTTCCAGATATGACACCCAACAAGGATATTTACTTTGGCATTGATTTGTTACCGAGCACTCAGCCAATTTCTATTCCACCATATCGTATGGCCCCAGCAGAATTGAAGGAATTAAAGGAGCAGTTATAGGAGCTGCTTGATAAAGGTTTTGTTCGGCCTAGTGTATTGCCTTGGGGTGCTCCTGTCTTATTTGTGAAGAAGAAGGATGGCTGTATGCGGATGTGTATTGATTACCGCCAGCTGGACTAGGTTACAGTGAAGAACATGTATCCATTGCTACGTATTGATGACCTATTTGATCAGCTTCAGGGTGCTAGAGTGTTCTCTAAGATCGACTTGTGTTCAAGCTATCATCAGTTGAAGATTCGGGAACCAGATATCCCGAAGATTACTTTCAGGACTCGGTATGGTCATTACGAGTTCCTGGTGATGTCTTTTGGGTTGACCAATGCCCCAGTAGCATTTATGCACTTAATGAATAGTGTATTTCAGCCCTATCTTGATTCTTTCATCATTGTGTTTATTGACGACATTCTGGTGTATTCCCAAAATCGAGAGGATCATGAACAACACGTGAGGACTGTGCTTCAGACTTTGAGAGAAAAGAAGTTGTATGCAAAATTTTCAAAGTGTGAATTCTGGCTTGGTTCAGTAGGATTTTTGGGTCATGTGGTAATGAACAAGGGGATCCAAGTAGATCCGAAGAAAATTGAAGCAGTGGAGAGTTGGCCCAGACCGTCATTAGCTACTGAGATCTGGAGTTTTCTTGGCTTGGCTGGCTACTATCGCCGATTTGTAGATGGTTTCTCTTCTATTGCTGCACCTATGACCAAATTGACCCAGAAGGGTGTTCCGTTCAGGTGGACCGAGGAATGTGAGGAGAGCTTTCAAAAGCTCAAGACAGCTTTGACTATAGCCCTAGTATTGGTATTGCCTACAGGTTCAGGGTCTTATACTGTGTATTGTGATGCGTCGCGCATTGGTTTCGGCACAGTGTTGATGCAAGACGGTAGGGTGATTGCCTATGCATCCAGACAGTTAAAGGTACATGAGAAGAATTATCCGGTCCACGACCTTGAGTTAGTAGCTATTATTCATGCCTTGAAGATTTGGCTGTATTATTTGTACGATGTCCATTGTGAGGTTTATAACGAGCACCGGAGTCTACAACATCTGTTTAAATAGAAGGATTTTAATTTGTGGCAGCGGAGGTGGTTGGAGTTGCTTAAGGATTATGATATCACCATTCTCTATCATCCCAGAAAGGCCAATGTGGTGAACGATGCCTTCAGTCGTAAGGCGGAGAGTTTGGGCAGCTTAGCATACTTACCGGTAGTAGAGAGGCCTTTAGCCTTGGATGTTCAGGCCTTGGCCAAACAGTTTGTTAGATTGGATGTTTCCGAGCTGAGCTGAGTTTTGGCTTGTGTGGTTTCTTAGTCTTCTCTGTATGATCGTATCAGGGAGCTTCAGTATGATGACCCTCATCTGCTTGTCCTTAAGGACACAGTTCAGCATAGTGATGCCAAAGAAGTCACTATTAGAGATGACGATGTATTACGGATGCATGGCAGGCTATGTGTGCCTAATGTAGATGGTTTGCATGAGTTGATTCTGCAGGAGGCTCATAGTTCGCGGTACTCCATCCAGGTGCCACGAAGATGTATTAGGACTTGAGACAACACTATTGGTGGAGGTGGATGAAAAATGACATAGTGGAATATTTAGCTCGGTGCCTAAATTGTCAGCAGGTAAAATATGAGCATTAGAGACAGGGTGGATTACTTCAGAAGTTAGAGATTCTAGATTGGAAATGGGAGTGGTTCACTGTGAATTTCGTTGTTGGGCTCCCACAGACTCAGAGGAAGTTCAATGTAGTTTGGGTGATTGTGGATAGATTGACCAGGTCAGCTCATTTCATTCCTGTGGTTACTACTTACTCTTCGGAGCATGTAATGACCCAACCGGTTATTTTGACTTTTAGAACCCCGTTCCCTAAAATAAAACTTTATATATGTGCTTTTAATGATTTATGACTTGCATGGATGGTTGGTTCGGGATTTGGAAGTGTTTGGGTTGAAATCGGAACACTTGGTTCCTTAAGTTGGCCTTAAAATGCTAAGTTTGACTTCGGTCAACATTTTGAAAAAACGACCCCAGAATAGAATTTTGACGATTCCAACACCTCCGTATGGTAATTTGGGACTTAGTAACGTGTTCGGAATTTTATTTGAAAGTCCGTAGTTAAATTAGGCTTGAAATGGCTAAAATAGGAATTTAAGTTTGGAAGTTTGATCGGGGAGTTGACTTTTTGATATCGGAGTCGGAATCCAGTTCTGAAAATTTTCATAGCTCTGTTATGTGATTTATGACTTGTGTGCAAAATTTAAGGTCAATCGGACTTGATTTGATAGGTTTCGACATCGAATGTAGAAATTAGAAATTTTAAGTTTCATTAAGCTTGAATTGGAGCATAATTCATGGTTTTAGCGTCGTTTAATGTGATTTGAGGTTTCAAATAAGTTTGTATGATGTTTTAAGACTTGTTGGTATATTTGGTTGAGGTCCCGCGGGCCTCGGGTGAGTTTCGAATGGTTAACGGATCAAAAGTTGGAATTAAAACAGCTGCTGCAATGTTTCCTTTCTGCTGGAAATTCTGGGCTGTGATCGAGCCCAAGATCGAGGCCCAAGATCGAGACACAATATCGAGGCCATGATCGAGGGTCATGATCGAAGGCAGGGCTCAAGGGTTATGATCGAAGGCCCATGCTCGAGAGCCATGATCGAAGACAAAGGCTCGAGGGCCATGATCGAAGCCACGATTGAGGCCGAGGATCGAGGCCATGATCGAGGCCGAGAATCGAGGACATGATCGAAGACCCAGGATCGAGGGCCATGATCGAACCACGATCGAGGCCTAGGATCGAGGTCATGATAGAGGGCTGCCTGGGCAGAATTATAAAGGGGGGCATTCGTCCCATTCGCCATTTTTAACAAATTGGAGCTTGAGCAGAGGCAATTTTTGATAGATTTTCAAGGAAAAGATATTGGGGTAAGTGATTCTAACTCAGATTTGGTCAATATATACGAATATATCATTGTTTTCACCATTTAATTAGTGTTTTGAGATTGAAATTTGGGAAATTTTTATAAATCTCATAGAAACGAATATTTGAGATTTCGGTATCGATTCAGAGTTGGATTTGAGTGAAACTTGTATGTTTGGACTCGTAATTGAATGGGTTGTCGGATTTCGTAACTTTCGCCGGATTCTGAGATGTGGGCCCCACGAACAAATTTTTAATTAATTTCAGAATATTTATTGAAAATATAGTATTTTCTTATGAAATTGATACTATAATTTGTGGTGACTGTATCGAATTATTTTTGGTTAGATTCGAGCCATTCGGAGTTGGATAATCGAGGAAAGGGTCTGCTAGTAGATTAAATTAGAGCAAGACGAGGTAAGTCTCTTGTCTAATCTTGTGAGGGGGAAATTACCCCATAGGTAATTAAAATAATAATTGTTGCTAATTGTGGGGGCTACGAACGCATGAGGTGACGAGAGTCCGTGCGTAGCTACTATTAATGCTAAAGTCCGGGTAGTTTAGGACTCAAAGCATGAATTACTTGTGTAAATTATATTCTTTGTTTAATTAATATTATTTGATATATATATATATATATATATATATATATATATATATATATATATATATATATATATATATATATATATATATATATATATATATATATATATATATATATATATATATATATATATATATATATATATATATAAAGGATGGAAATTTTATATACTTGATTTTCCGTTTAAATTAATTAATTGTTAAGAGAAATTATTCTTCCTCCCGAATTTATCTTATAATAAATATACTCTCCTTCCGGAGGTACATAAGAAAATGTCCTCCTTTCTTATGGAGAGGGCCGAACGCCTCGGCAGGATAGATGCATCTATGGATTGCGCCGCATGTCCCTCGGCAATGTACACGATACTCTAGATCGGATCGTACGACCTCGATAGAAATCGTTCCTAACAATAATAATTATACGATACTTTGATAGCTATTGCAACTTGTAAATCTAATTGATCAATTGAAATTTTATTGGAATTGAAGAAATTTAATTAATATATTGAGAATTTTTGCATTTGAAGGAATTTAATTATTTCTGTTGATTAAATAAAATTATTGTTGACTTCGTGAATCATGCTGAGTTAAGTAAATTCTATTTTATTCTATTTAATATTGTTGACCCTTAGTGAGTGTCAAAGTCAACCATCTCGTCTCTACCACTTCAAGATTAGGCTTGATACTTACTGGGTACACGTTGTTTACATACTCATACTACACTTGCTGCACTTTTTGTGCAGGATCTGAGACAGGCACTAGTGGAGGACCTATCATCGCACATCCACGTTATCCAGAGTTGTAGTGGTGAGCTGCCTTTCTGAGCCGTTCTGCAGCTACCAGTGCCTCTTCTTGCATTTTTATCCTGTCTATTTTTATTTCAGAGAGTATTTGGGGTTTTGTATAATTTACTAGATGCTCATACATTTGTGACACCGGGTCGTGGGACACACATTGGTAGAATTTGGAATTGTGTTATTTCCTTGGATTTAAGTAATCAAAATTTTTTTCTTTAATATTGCTAGAAAAATAATAAAATTACTTAGAAAATTATTCTGAAAATAATTGATATATGTTTAATTTATTTGTTGGCTTACCAAGCTGTAGTGTTGGGTACCATCACGATCTATAGGTGAAATTGGGTCGTGACAACAAGAAAAATAATAAAATTACTTAGAAAATTATTCTGAAAATAATTGATATATGTTTAATTTATTTGTTGGCTTGCCTAGTTGTAGTGTTGGGCGCCATCATGACCTATAAGTTAAATTGGGTCGTGACAACATGGTAACAGAGCACTAGGTTCATGTAGGTCTCACAAGTTATGAGCAGACCTAATAGAGTCTTGTGAATTGGTACGGAGACGTCTGTACTTATCTTCGAGAGGCTATAAGGTGTTAGGAAACTACCTTTCTTCATGTTCCATCGTGCAATTAATGTAGTACTAAATATCTTTCTTTTATTCTCTCACAAATGGTGAGAACACGCTCTAATGAGGTTCCAGGCCAGGGAAGAGCTACTCCCCCAGTTGCTAGAGGCTGAGGGAGGGCTCCAGCCCGTGGTAGAGGGCGAGGACGTCCCAGGACTGTTCCAGTTATGCCGCCAGTGGGTCCAACAGAGAACCCCATTGTTGAGGAACAGGGTGAGGTGCCTGTGGCAGAGCCAACTCCGGTGGATTTCACATCTGCACCGGGATTTCAGGATGTCATGGGTCGTATGCTGCGGTTCATGGACAATATGACTAAAGCCGGTTTATTTCCGGCAGACCCAGTCACATCTCAAGCGGGTGGGGGAGCATAGACCCCTACCGCACAGGCTCACGGACAGGCAGCTACTGTATATAAGACCTAGGGTGCACTACCCGTGGGTGGAATCCAGGCAGTGGCAGCAGCTACACCTGAGCCTAGGCCAACTGCAGCCGCTGATCCTCAGAAACTATTGGACAGATGGACTAGACTACATCCTCCTGTCTTTGGGGGTGAGCGAGATAAGGATCCCCAGGATTTCATTGATCGGTGCAAGGATAGACTGTACAACATGAGGATATTGGAGTCTCATGGGGTAGACCTTGCTATTTTTCAGCTAGAGGGTAGAGCCCGTAGATGGTGGCAGTCTTATGTTCTTGGTAGACCAGCAGATTCTCCTCCCATGACTTGGGATAGGTTCACCCGTATTTTCCTGGACAGGTATATTCCACCCTCCCAGAGGGAAGAGTTGCAGTTTCAGTTTGAGCAGCTCCAGCAGGGTCAGATGTCAGTGACTAATTATGAGGTGAGGTTCTCTGAGTTATCTCGCCATGCCCTTATGATACCCCCATACTGAGGCGGAGAGAGTGCAGAGGTTTGTTGCAGGTTTACATACTGGCATTCAGGCCACTATGGCTTGAGAGGTTGAGATGGGTACTTTTTTTGAGCCGGTCGTAGAGATAGCCTGCAGGATTGAGGGTGTGTATCAGCGGAGCCGAGAGCAGGTTATGAGAGATAAGCGGTTCAGGTATTCTAGAGAGTTCAGAGGTGCTCCGTCTGGGGGCAGAGGTCAGTTCGTGAGAGGGCAGTCCAGCAGGCCCCCATATCCAGCACAACCGCCTCCTCGAGGTGCTCTAGTGCGACCTTATCTCAGTGCTATACCAGAGAGTTCTTATTGCCCACCAGCTATTCAGGATCCTTCCAGTGGGTATTCAGGTCCCCAGGGCCAGACACTTAGTCAACAGGCCATCGCACCAAAGAGTTGTTACGAGTGCAGGGATCCTAGTCACATACGGAGATTTTGCCCCAGGCTTCGGGGTAAACTAGTGCAACAGGGTCAGAAGCCTATGATTACCGGACCAATTGCTCCACCAGTTGTCCGACCACCAAGAGGTGGAGGACAGGTGGGTAGGGGCCATCCTAGAGGTGGAGGTCAGCCTGGTGGAGGCCAGCCAGTTGGCGCTCCAGCTCGGTTCTATGCTTTTCTGGCCAGACCAGATGCAGAGGCCTCGGATACCGTGATTACAGGTATTATTTCTATTTGCGGCAAAGATGCCTCAATATTATTTGATCCAGGTTATACGTATTCATATGTGTCATCTCTATTTACTCAATTCTTGGGTGTTTCTCGTGAGTCCTTGAGTACTCATATTTATGTGTCCACTCCTGTGGGCGATTCTGTTATTGTGAATCAGATCTACCGATCCTATATTATTACATTCTGTGGTTATGAAACTAGAGCATATCTTCTACTGCTTGAGATGACTGGCTTTGAAATTATTTTGGGCATGAACTGGTTATCTCCATATCATGCTATTCTAGATTGTCATGCCAAGATTGTTAGCTTGACTATGCCAGCGTTTCCTAGGCTGGAGTGGAAGGGTTTGTCTGTTAGTTAATTTAATCGAGTTATTTATTTTATAAAGGCTCAATACATAGTTGAGAAGGGTTGTTTAGCTTATCTAGCTTATGTTCGGGATACTACTGCAGAGACTCCTGCTATTGATTCAGTGCTTGTAGTTCGAGAGTTCTCCGATTTATTTCCTTCAGATCTTCCAGGTATGCCACCTGATCGTGATATTAATTTCTATATTGACTTGGCTCCAGATACCCAACCTATATCTATTCCACCGTATCGCATGGATCCGAAAGAATTGAAAAAACAACTTGAGGAGTTACTAGCCAAAGGGTTCGTCAGACCGAGTGTATTGCCTTGGGTTGCACCGATATTATTCGTGAAGAAGAAGGATGGAACAATGCGAATGTGTATTGATTATCGCCAACTAAACAAAGTCACTATTAAGAACAAGTACCCGTTGTCACGTATTGATGATCTATTTGACCAGTTGTAGGGTGCTAGAGTGTTCTCTAAGATCGACTTGAGGTCGGGGTACCATCAGTTAAAGATTCGGGATTCAGATGTTCCGAAGACCGTTTTTCGGACTAGATATGGTGATTATGAGTTTTTGGTGATGTATTTCGGTTTAACTAATGCCCCGGTAGCATTTATTGATTTGATGAACAGGGTATTCAGGCCATATATTGATTCGTTTGTCATTGTCTTCATTGATGACATCTTGATCTACTCGCGCAGTAAGGACAAGCATGACCATTATATGAGAGTGGTGCTTCAGACGCTGCGAGAAAAAAGCTATATGCTAAGTTCTCTAAATATGAGTTTTGGCTAGAGTCTGTAGCATTTTTGGGGCATATTGTATCGGGCGAGGGTATTAAAGTTGATCCCAAAATGATTGAGGCAGTTCAAAATTGGCATCGTCCCACTTCGGTGACTGAGATCAGGAGTTTTCTGGGTTTAGCAGGTTATTATCGTCGGTTTGAGGAAGGTTTTTCATCTATTTCAGCACTTTGACTAAATTAACCCAGAAGGGTGCTCCGTTCCGATTTTCCAATGATTGTGAGGTGAGCTTTCAGAATCTCAAGACAACATTGATTACACCACCAGTGTTAGTGTTGCCTTCCGGTTCGGGGATGTATACAATGTATTGTGACGCTTCACACATTGGCTTGGGTTGTGTATTAATGTAGGAAGGGCGAGTTATTGAATATGCTTTACGTCAGCTGAAGCCCCATGAGAAGAATTATCCGGTACATGATTTGGAGTTAGCTGCAATTGTTCACGCTCTTAAGATTATCTTTATGGGGTGTCTTGTGAAGTTTACACTGATCATCGTAGTTTGCAGCATTTGTTCAAGCAGAGGGACCTAAATTTGGGGCAGCGCAGATGGTTGGAATTGCTAAAAGATTATGATATTACTATCCTATATCATCCGGGCAAAGCAAATGTGGTTGCAGACGCCTTGAGTAGAAAGGCGGAGAGTATGGGTAGTTTGGCTTTCATTTCAGCAGAGGAGAGGCCATTAGATTTGGATATTCAGTCCTTAGCCAACAGACTTGTGTGGCTGGATATTTCAGAGCCCGGCCGAGTTCTTGCATGTGTTGTATCTCAGTCTTCACTATTTGAGCAGATCAAGGCTCACCAGTATGATGATCCACACTTAATGGTTCTTCGAGAAATGGTACTACGGGGTGGTGCCAAAGAAGTTACTATTGGAGCGGATGGTGTTCTGCGACTCCAGGATCGTCTATGTGTTCCTAATGTTGATGGACTGAGGAAAAAGATCCTAGAGGAGCCACACAGTTCTCGGTATTCTATTCATTCAGGTGCTACAAAGATGTATCGTGACCTGAGGCAACATTATTGGTGGCGACGAATGAAAAAGGACATAGTTGAGTATGTAGCTAGGTGTCTAAATTGCCAGCAAGTTAAATATGAGCACCAAAGGCCAGGTGGCCTACTTCAGCAGGTGACTATACCAGAGTGGAAATGGGAACGCATCACAATGGACTTTGTAGTCGGGTTGCCGTGGACCTTGTGGAAGTTTGATGCAGTTTGGGTCATTGTCGACGGGTTGACCAAGTCGGCACACTTTATTCCTGTTGTGACTATGTATACTTCAGAGAGGTTGGCCTAGATATATATTCAGGAGATAGTTCGGTTGCACAGTGTGCCAATTTATATCATATCAGATAGAGGCCCTCAATTTACTTCACATTTCTGGAGAGCAGTACAGAGTGAATTGGGGACCCATGTAGAGCTCAGCACAGCCTTTCATCTGCTGACCGACGGGCAGTCAGAGCGGACAATTCAGATTTTGGAGGATATGCTCAGGGCATGTGTGATTGACTTTGGAGGTCAGTGGGATCGTTTCTTGCCTTTGGCCGAGTTTGCTTATAATAACAGTTACCAATCCAGCATCGAGATGGCTCCATTTGAGGCTTTATATGGTCGGCGATGTCGTTCGCCCATCGGATGGTTTGAGCCCGGTGAGGCTAAGTTATATGGTACTGATTTGGTGAAGGATGCCTTGGAAAAGGTAAAGTTGATTCAGGAGCACCTTCGTACAGCGTCGTCCAGACAAAAGAGTTACGCAGATCAGAAATTGCGTGATTTATCATTTATGATGGGTGAAAAAGTTCTCTTGAAAGTTTCGACGATGAAGGGAATCATGAGATTTGGGAAAAAGGGAAATTGAGCCCAAGGTTTATAGGCCCATTTGATGTGTTGAGACGAGTTGGGGAGGTTGCTTATGAGCTTGCATTGCCTCCTAGTCTATCAGGAGTTCATCCAGTTTTCCATGTATCTATGCTCCGGAAGTATCATGCTGACCTATCACATGTGCTATACTTCAGCACAGTTCAACTATATAATAGTTCGGACTATGAAGAAGAACCAGTTGCTATTGTTGATAAATAGGTTTGCCAGTTGAGGTCCAAGAGGATTTCTACAGTAAACATACAGTGGAGGGCCAACCAGTCGAGGAAGCGACTTGGGAGGTCGAGGAAAGCATGCGGAGAAGATATCCACACTTATTCAGCACTTCAGGTATAATTCTAAACCCGTTCGAGGACGAACGCTTGTTTAAGAGGTAGAGAATGTAATGACCCAACCGGTCATTTTGACTTTTAGAACCCCGTTCCCTAAAATAAAACTTCTCCTATGTGCTTGTAATGATTTATGACTTGCGGGGATGGTTGGTTCGGGATTTGGAAGAGTTTGGGTTGAAATCAGAATACTTGATTACTTAAGTTGGCCTTAAAATGCTAAGTTTGACTTCGGTCAACATTTTGAGAAAATGACCCCGGAATAGAATTTTGACGATTTCAACAGCTCTGTATGATAATTTTGGACTTAGGAGCGTGTTCGGAATTTTATTTGGAAGTCCGTAGTTAAATTAGGCTTGAAATGTCTAAAATAGGAATTTAAGTTTGGAAGTTTGACCAGAGAGTTGACTTTTTGATATCAGAATCGGAATCCAGTTCTGAAAATATCCATAGCTATGTTATGTCATTTATGACTTGTGTGCAAAATTTGAGGTCAATCAGACTTGATTTGATAAGTTTCGACATCGAATGTAGAAATTAGAAATTTTAAGTTTCATTAAGCTTGAATTAGAGCATAATTTGTGGTTTTAGCGTCGTTTAATGTGATTTGAGGTTTCAAATAAGTTTGTATGATGTTTTAGGACTTGTTGGTATATTTGGTTGAGGTCCCGAGGATCTCGGGTGAGTTTCGGATGGTTAACGGATCAAAAGTTAGATTTAAAATAGTGCTGCAATTTTTCCTTTCTGTTGGAAATTCTGGGCTGTGATCAAGCCCAAGATCGAGGCCCAAGTTCGAGGCCCAGGATCGAGACCCAAGATCGAGGCCATGATCGAGGGTCTTGATTGAAGGCAAGGTTCGAGGGTCATGATCGAAGGCCCATGCTCGAGAGCCATGATCGAAGACAAAGGCTCGAGGGCCATGATCGAGGCTGAGGATCTAGGCCATGATCGAGGCTGAGGATCAAGGTCGTGATCGAAGACCCAGGATCGAGGGCCATGATCGAACCACGATCGAGGCCGAGGATCAAGGTCATGATAGAGGGCTGCATGGTCAGAATTATAAAGGAGGGCATTCGTCCCATTCGCCATTTTTAATCAAATTGGAGCTTGAGCAGAGGCGATTTTTGATAGATTTTCAAGGAAAAGACATTGGGGTAAGTGATTCTAACTCGGATTTGGTTAATATATACGAATATATCATTGTTTTCACCATTTAATTAGTGTTTTGAGATTGAAATTAAGGAATTTTTTAGAAATCTCATAGAAACAAATTTTTGAGATTTCGATATCGATTCAAAGTCGGATTTGAGTGAAACCGGATTCCGAGAAGTGGGCCCCACAGACAAAATTTTAATTAATTTCAGAATATTTATTGAAAATGTAGTATTTTCTTATGAAATTTATTCTATAATTTTTGGTGACTGTATCGAATTATTTTTGGTTAGATGCGAGCCATTCAGAGTTGGATAATTGAGGAAAGGGTCTACTAGTAGATTAAATTGGAGCAAGACGAGGTAAGTCTCTTGTCTAATCTTGTAAGGGGAAAATTACCATATAGGTAAGTAAAGTAATAATTTTTGCTAATTGTGGTGGCTACGTACGCATGAGGTGACAAGAGTCCGTGCGTAGCTACTATTAATGCTAAAGTCCGGGTAGTTTAGGACTCAAAGCATGAATTACTTGTGTAAATTGTATTCTTTATTTAATTAATATTAATTGATATATATATATATATATATATATCAATTAATATTAATTATGTATGTATTGTGAATTATTAGATAAAAATATTAAAGGATGGAAATCTTATATACTTGATTTTTTGGTTAAATTAATTAATTGTTAAGAGAAATTATTCTTCCTCCCGAATTTATCTTATAATAAATATACTCTCCTTCCGGAGGTACATAAGAAAATGTCCTCCTTTCTTGTGGAGCGGGGCGAATGTCTCGGCAGGATAGATGTATCTATGGATCACGCCGCACGTCCCTCGGCAATGTACACGACACTCTGGATCGGGTCGTACGACCTCGGTAGAAATCGTGCCTAACAATAATAATTATACGATACTTTGATAGTTATTGCAGCTTGTAAAGCTAATTGATAAATTAAAAATTTATTGAAATTGAAGAAATTTAATTAATATATTGAGAATTGTGGCATTTGAAGGAATTTAATTATTTCTGCTGATTAAATAAAATTATTGTTGACTTCATGAATCATGCTGAGTTAAATAAATTCTATTTTATTCTATTTAATATTGTTGACCCTTAGTGAGTGTCAAAGTCGACCATCTCGTCTCTACCACTTCGAGATTAGCTTGATACTTACTGGGTACACGTTGTTTACGTACTCATACTACACTTGCCGCACTTTTTGTGCAGGATCTTAGACAGGCACTAGTGGAGGACCTATCAACGTACATCCACGTTACTAGAGGCGTAGTGGTGAGCAGCCTTTCTGAGCCGTTCTACAGCTACCGGTGCCTCTTCTTGCATTTTTATTCTATCTATTTTTATTTCAAACAGTATTTGGGGTTTTGTATAATCTACTAAATTCTCATACACTTGTGACACCATGTCTTGGCACACACATTAGTAGAATTTGGAATTGTATTATTTCCTTGGATTTAAGTAATCAATTTATTTTTTCTTTAATATTGCTAGAAAAATAATAAAATTACTTAGAAAATTATTCTGAAAATAATTGATATATGTTTAATTTATTTGTTGGCTTGCCTAGCTATAATGTTGGGCGCCATCACGACCTATAGCTGAAATTGGGCCGTGACAACATGGTATCAGAGCACTAGGTTCACGTAGGTCTCACAAGTTATTAGCAAACCTAATAGAGTCTTGCGGATCGGTATGGAGACGTCTGTACTTATGATCGAGAGGCTATAGGGTGTTAGGAAACTATCTTTCTTCATATTCCATCGTGCATTAATGTAGTACTAAATATCTTTCTTATATTGGAGGATATGCTTTGTGCGTGTGCGATAGATTTTGGGGGTGCTTGGAATCAGTTCTTACAACTTGCGGAGTTTGCTTATAATAACAGCTACCAATCGGGCATTCAGATGGCTCCGTATGAGGCCTTGTATGGTAGGCGGTGCCGGTCTCCAGTGGGATTGTTTGAACCGGGCGAAACTAGACTATTGGGTACGGACTTGGTTCAAGATGCTTTGGAAAAGGTTAAATTGATTCAGGATCGGCTTTGTACAACTCAATCTAGACAAAAGAGTTATGCGGATCAGAAGGTTCATGATGTTGCATTCATGGTTGGTGAGCGGGTCTTGCTTCGGGTTTCTCCTATGAAGGGTGTTATGAGATTCGAAAAGAAGGGCAAGTTGAGCCTGAGGTATATCAGACCTTTTGAGATTCTTGAGAGAGTTGGAGAGGTGGCTTACATACTTGCACTACCACCTAGTCTCTCTGCAGTTCATCAAGTGTTCCATGTTTCCATGCTCCGGATGTATCACGGCGATCCATCTCATATGTTAGACTTCAGCTCAGTCCAGTTGGACAAGGATCTATCTTAGGTCGAGGAACCAGTGTCCATTTTAGACAGACAAGTCAGAAAGCTAAGATCAAAGTGCATTGCTTCAGTGAAAGTACATTGGAGGGGTCATCCGGTCGAGGAGGCGACTTGGGAGACCGAGCATGATATGCGCAGTTGTTACCTCATCTTTTCACCACTCCAGGTATAATTCTAAACCCGTTCGAGGACGAATGTTTGTTTAAGAGGGAGAGGATGTAATGACCTGACCGATCATTTTGAGAGTTGTAGCCCTATTCCCCTATTTTCTACTCAATTTATGCTTTACAGTTGTTATGTGACTTGCCAAGGTGATTAGTTTGGGTCCGGTGAGGTTTTGGGAATGAATTGGAACACTTAGTTCCAACGTTTAAAGTTTAAGTTTAAATAGTGACCGAATGTCGACTTAAGTGTAAACGACTCCGGAATAGATTTTTGATGATTCCAACTTCACATAGTTCTGACTACGGTCCAAACTCCGAGGCTTAACTCACAACTAGGGACTAAGTGTCCCAAAACTCTTTGAATTCCATAACCAATCACTCCGGGAAGTCCCAAAAGCAGAAACAAATATGGGGAAAGCATATATTAGGGGATCGGGGCTCTAATTCTCAAAACGACCGGTCGGGTCGTTACATCATCCCCCTCTTAAAACAATCATTCGTCCTCGAACGAGTATAAAGACATACCTAAAACTGTGAAAAGATGAGGGTACTGGCTACGCATATCCTACTCGGTCTCCCAAGTCGCCTCCTCGACCGGCTGACCCCTCCACTGGACCTTTACTGAAGCAATATTCTTTAACCTGAGCTTTCTGACCTGCCTGTCCAAAATGGCTACTGGCTCCTCAACATAAGATAGATCTTTGTCCAACTGGACTGAGCTGAAATCCAATACATGAGTCGGATCACCGTGATACTTCCGGAGGATAGACACGTGGAATATCGGGTGAACTCCTGCTAGGCTGGGAGGCAAGGCAAGCTCATAAGAAACCTCCCCAACTCGCTGCAATATCTCAAAAGGACCAGTGAACCTCGTGCTCAGCTTGCCCTTCTTCCAAAACCTCATAATGCCCTTCATAGGCGATACCCGAAGCAAGACTCGCTCACCAACCATAAATGCCAAGTCACGAACTTTCCAGTCTGCATAACTCTTCTGCCTGGACTGGGCTGTGCGAAGTCTCTCCTGAATCACCTTCACCTTATCCAGGGCATCCTGGACCAAATCTATACCCAACAATTGGGCCTCGCCCGGCTCAAACCATCCCACTAGGGACCGGCACCGCCTACCATACAAGCCCCATACGGTGCCATCTGAATGCTAGACTGGTAACTGTTGTTGTAAGCGAACTCTGCAAGTGGCAAGTATTGGTCCCATGACCTTTCGAACTCCATCACACAGGCATGGAGCATATCCTCAAGAATCTGAATCGTGCGCTCAGACTGCCCGTCCGTCTGAGGGTGAAAGGTTGTACTCAACTCCACCCTAGTACCCAACTCCTACTGTACGGCCCTCCAAAACCGTGATGTGAACTGTGTACCTCTGTTTGAAATGATGGATACTTGTATACCATGAAGGCGGACAATCTCTCTGATATAAATCTCAGCCAACCTCTCAGAAGAATAAGTGGTCAACACTGGAATAAAATGAGCTGACTTGGTCAGCCGATCCATGATCACCCAAATAGCATCGAACCTTCTCAAAGTCCGTGGAAGTCCAACTACAAAGTCCATGGTGATCCGCTCCCACTTCCACTCTGGGATCTCTAACCTTTGAAGTAATCCACCCGGCCTCTGGTGCTCATATTTGACCTGCTCACAGTTGAGACACTTGGCCACAAACCCAACTATATCCTTCTTCATCCTCCTCCACCAGTAGTGCTGTCTCAAATCCTGGTACATCTTCGTGGCACCAGGATGAATGGAGTACCGCGAGCTGTGGGCCTCCTCGAGAATCAACTCTCGAAGCCCATGTACATTGGGCACACAGATCCGGCCCTGCATCCTCATCACACCGTCATCACCAATAGTCACATCTCTGGCATCACCTCGCTGAACCCTGTCCTGAAGAACTAGAAGATGAGGATCATCATACTGGCGCTCCCTGATACGTTCATAAAGAGAAGACCGAGCAACCACACAAGCTAATACCCGGCTAGGCTCTAAAATATCCAACCTCATGAACTGACTGGCTAAGGCCTGAACATCCAAGGCTAAGGGCCTCTCAGCTGCCAGAAGATATGCCAAACTCCCCAAACTCTCTGCCCGGCGACTCAAGGCGTCGGCCACTACATTGGCCTTCCCCGGGTGATATAATATAGAGATATCATAGTCTTTAAGTAGCTCCAACCACCTCCGCTAACACAAATTAAGGTCCTTCTGCCTGGACAAGTACTACAAACTCCTATGATCAATGTAGATCTCACAAGGAACACCGTACAAATAATGACGCCAGATCTTCAGGGCGTGAACAATAGCTGCTAACTCGAGATCATGGACCGGATAATTCTTCTCATGCACCTTTAACTGTCTAGACGCGTAGGCAATCACCCTACCATCCTGCATCAATACCACTCCAAGGCCAATCCTCGAGGCATCACAATAGACAGTGTAGGAATCCGAACTTGTAGGCAATACTAATACTGGGGCTGTAGTCAAGGCTATCTTGACCTTCTGAAAGATCTCCTTACACTCCTCGGTTTACCTAAACGGAGCACTCTTTTGGGTCAGCCTGGTCATAGGTGCTGCAATGGATGAAAGTAAAATCCCCCCACAAAGCGACGGTAATACCCTGCCAAACCAAGGAAACTGCAGATCTCCATAGCTAATGATGGTCTGGGCCAACTCTGCACTGCCTGTACCTTCTTCGGATCTACCTTGATCCCATCACAAGACACTATGTGGCCCAAGAATGCCACTGAATCAAGCCAGAATTCGCACTTAGAAAATTTTGCATACAATTTCTTCTCCCTCAAAGTCTGAAGCACGGTCCTCAGGTGCTGCTCATGATCTTCCCGAGATCGGGAATATACCAGGATGTTGTCAATAAACACAATGACGAAGGAATCAAGATAAGGCTGGAATACACTGTGCATCAAATGCATAAAGGCTGTTGGGCATTGGTCAGCCCAAATGACATGACAAGAAACTCATAGTGACCATATCTAGTCCTGCAAGCAGTCTTCAGGATGTCCGGCTCCTGAATCTTCAACTGATGATAGCTAGAACGCAAGTCAATCTTGGAAAACACCCTGGCACCCTGTAACTGATCAAATAAATCATCAATTCGAGGCAAAGGATACATGTTCTTCACTGTAACCTTGTTCAACTGCCGATAATCAATACACATATGCATAGAACTATCCTTCTTCTTCACAAATAAGACCGGAGCACCCCAAGGTGATACACTGGGCCTGATGAATCCCTTATCAAGCAACTCCTGCAATTTCTTCTTTAACTCCTTCAACTCAGGAGGGGCCATACAGTAGGAAGGAATAGAAATGGGCTGAGTGCCCGGCAACAAATCAATGCCAAAATCAATATCTCTGTTGGGCGGCATGCCCGGAAGGTCAGCTGGAAGCACATCTGGAAAGTCCCTTACTACTGGAACTGACTCAACTGTAGGGGTATCAATACTACATCTCTCACATAGTCCAAATATGCATCACACCCTTTCTCAACCATTCGCTGAGCCTTAAGAAATGAAATGACCCTGCGGGGAGCATATTCTAAGGTACCTCTCCACTCTAATCTCGGCAAGCCTGGCATAGCCAGCGTCACGGTCTTAGCATGAAAATCAAGAATAGCATAATGAGGCGACAACCAGTCCATACCCAAGATAACATCAAAATCTATCATACTGAGTAATAACAAATCAGCTCTGGTCTCAAAACCACTAAGAGCAATCAAACACGACCGATATACGCGGTCCACAACGAGAGAATCTCCCACAAGAGTAGATACAAAAATAGGGGAACTCAAAGAATCCCGAGATATCCCCAAATGTGGAGCAAAATAAGAAGACCCATATGAATACGTAGAGCCTGGTCAAATAATAATGATGTATCCCTATGATAGACAGGGACGATACCTGTGATAAATGAATCTGAAGCAATGGCCTCTGAACGGGCTGGATGGGCATAGTACCTGGCCTGGCCTCCCCCTCTAGGGCAACCTCGACCTCCTCGATCTCCACCTCGAGATGGCTGAGGAGGTGGGATGGCAGCTGGTGCTGGAAGATTGGCCGGAGGACCCGGTGGAGCACGTGGAGGCTGATAAGTATGTGAAGGTGTACCCCTCCTGGCTCTAGGCAATCTCTAACCATGTGATGAGTGCCACCACAATCAAAACAACCTCTTGGAGGACGCGGCGGCTGAGACTGACTCGGACCTAGCCTACTGGACTGGCCGGTAATAGCACCTCGAGTAGGAGGCATACTGGATACTGGCGATGCATAATAGGGCTCCTGAGGTTTCGGAGGGGCCAGAACACCGCTGGCTGCTGGAAGAGCTGAATGAAGAGGGCGACTCACAAAACCCCTACCATATCATGATGTTGGTGCACGAGCTCCTGAATAATGACCAGTCTCTCGAGACCTCTTGGTCTCTCTCTCCTTTCTGTCCCGGGTGAACATGCCCTCCACTCTCCTGGCAATGCTCACTATCTGCTAATAAGTGATGTCCATCTCCAACTCCCTGGCCATACTGGTCCGAATACTTGGGTGGAGTACCTCAATAAAGCGACGAACCCTCTCTCTGACTGTAGCAACCAGAGTCGGTGCATGGCGTGCTAACTCACTAAAATGGACTACATACTCCGACATAGTCATAGAACCCTGACGTAACTCCTCAAACTCTGCGCGCCAAGCATCCCTGAGGCTCTGAGGAACATACTCATGCAAGAACATCTCTGAAAACTGAGTCCAAGTGAGTGAGGTTGCCTCATCCGGACTACTCAGCTCATAGGCATGCCACCACTGATATGGTGCTCCCTTCAGCTAAAAAGCGGTGAAAGAAACCCCACTCGTCTCCACAATACCCATAGTGCGGAGAATACGATGACATTCTTCAAGAAAACCCAGAGCATCATATGAAGCTAGTCAGCTGAAAATAGGTGGGTTGGTACTTCTTATACCTCTCAAGTCTGAGCTGCTCTGTCTCAGAAGCAGCTACCCTAACTTCATGCTGAACCGGAGCCACTGGGGGCATATGAATATACTCTGGGACCTGATCAACCTGGACCCTTTACTCAGGAGTGTGGGCTGTGGGAGTCTATGCCCCTCCCCCGGCCTGAGATGTAGCGGGAGCTATCGGAAATACTTCAGCCTGAGCCAGAGTGCTGAACATGCTCATGAACTGAGCTAAAGACTCCTGGATGGTTGGAGTAGCAATAGGTATCTCCGATGCTGGCCCTCCAGCTGGAGCTGCTGGGGGCTCCTCTGACGCAGCTCTCGCAGGTGCTCGAGCTGCACCGCGTGGTCGTCCTCTATCCCGACCCCGGCCTCTAGCGGCTCTGGCAGGGGGCTCGGGTGCCTGATCATCGGTCCTCCCATTACGAGTCCTCACGATCTGTGAGAAAGAATATAATAGAATCTTAGAATATCTTTGTGTCAATAACTTGCACGACAAGAAAATCAAAGATATATGATTGTTCTTAACAGTTACATAGCCTCCTAAAGATAAGTACAGACGTCTCCACACCGATTCGCGAGACTCTAATAAATCGGCTTGTGACTCACGACTCCTATGAACCTAGTGCTCTGATACCAACTTGTCACGACCCCAAATTTAACCCTCCGTAAGGTGTCGTGATGGCACCTAGTCTTTACGACTAGGTAAGCCTAATATTACGAAAAACATAAAGAAAACACAACATATTAAAGATAAACAACATATTGTGAATAGCCAAGAGTAGTACCACTCGGCATATACAAAATATTTTCCCAAAACCCAAAATATCACTAAGTCACAAGTTGTTATAATCTATATAGCTCTATACAAAATTCTGAAGATAATAAAGAAAGTCTCTAGGCGAGGGAGTAGAAGGGGACTCCGAAGATCTGCGGACGCAAGCAGTAGTTCCTTGAAGTCTCCTAAAATCAGCAACACGCACTAATCCCGAGGCAGATAGCTCGCACCTAGATCTGCACACGAAAACATGTGCAGGAAAGGGCATGAGTACACCACAATGGTACCCAGTAAGTGCCAAGCCTAACCTCGGTCGAGTAGTGATGAGGTCAGGTCAAGGCCCTACAGGAGTAAATATAATAAATTAAACAGAAAAAGATATAAGTAAAATTTACAGTAACAAAGTTAAAGAAATTCTCAAAAATTTAACAGTTAAGGGAGTCCTCGACTCAGAACAAGGTAAACACAGTGGGGAATCTCCCAATATACCATCCCATAGTTCCAAATGAATATGCAGTACAGAGGGATCTCCCGAAATACGTCCGTAGTCCCAAAGTAAATATGCAGTGCTTGGGGATCTCCCGGAATACGTCCGTAGTCCCAATTTAAATATGCAATGCAAGATGAAATGGAAGGTGTGGCATCGAGTTATACAGTCTATACTGAACACATATAAAGAAAGTAGGGACTTAACTAAGCATGGCACACAGAATGTCAAATAGGCAGTTAAAACACGTAAGCATGCTTCTCTAGTCTAAGTTTAACAATTAAACGTATTAGTGCAATTTAATAAGGAAAAACAGATTATGATTCAGAAGGGAAAACGGGATTTTTGCAATAATAGCATGTGTACGTACTCATCACCTCACGTACACGGCGCCCACACATAAATTAATATCAAACATCTTAAAGGAAAGTCCCCAACACAAGGTTAGGCAAGCCACTTACCTCGAACCGCTCAAATCAACTCGATATGGCCCAAATCTATTCAAATTATCCGACTCCACATGGCCCAAATCTATTCAAATTAATTGCATAATGTAAATATGGCTACAAGTAACTAATTTAGCTAATTAATTCAAAGCTAAAGCGTGAAATTAGGAAAAACACCCAAAAGGTCTCCCTGGTCCCACGTATCGGAATCGGGTAAAAATTACAAATTATGAACACCCATTCACTCACGAGTTCAGTCAAACAAAAATCATCTAAATCCCACGTCAAATTCCCATTCAAATCTCAGATTATCAATTGGGGAACCTTTTCCCCCATTTCCAAACTTGTACCCTAAATTTCCTTAATTAGACGAGGAAAACAACAATAGATTAATGTATTATGATCAAACTATAGTTAGAATTAGTTACCCAATAGTTCTCCTTCAAAATCCCTCAATAAATCGTCTCCCACCGAGCTCTAAATCGAATTGGTGAAAAAATGAAGGATGAACCCTCGAAGCTGTCACTTCAACCCAGCGATTTCCGCACCTGCACTCATGGGGCCGCATCTGCGGTCACGCACCTGCGAAAAAATCATCGCAAGTGCGAAGGTCACTTATCCGGGCTGGGTTCGCACCTGCGCGCTTGAGTCCGCACCTGCAGATGCGCTTCTGCGCTCAATCGTCCGCTTCTGCGGAACCTTGGGTTTTTCTCACCTCCGCATCTGCGACTGCCCTTCCGCAGATGCGGCTCCGCTCATGCGGCTCACTCTTCACATCTGCGACCATTGACTCCCCAGCCTAAAAGCGCACCAGCGGACTCCCCACCGCAGGTGCGAAAACAACAGAACCAACAAAAAATCAAAAGTTCCTCTATTTCCAAGCTTTCACCCGTTAAGCATTCGAAACACACCCAAGGCCCCCGGGACCTCAACCAAACATACAAACCAATCCTAAAACACCATACGAACTTAGTCGAGCCTTTAAACCACGTCGCACAACACCAAAATCATGAATTAAGCACGGATTCAAGCCTAAGAATTTAAAATTTTCCAAATTCTACAAATGATGCCGAACCACATCAAATCTTGTCCGAATGACCTTAAATTTTACACACAGGTCAAAAATGACACTAAGAACCTATAATCACTTTCGGAATTCCATTCTGAGCTCGATATCAAAATTTCTACTCTCGGTCGAAATAGCCGAAAAACTAGCTTCCGCCAATTCAAGCCTAAATCTACTACAGACCTCCAAAACACATTCCAGACGCGCTTCTAACCCCAAAATCACTCAACGGAGCTAACGGAGTCGACTGAATTTAATTTCTGGATCCGTCTTCATACAGTTCCGACTACGGTCCAAACTCCAAGGCTTAAACTCACAACTAGGGACTAAGTGTCCCAAAACTCTCTGAATTCCATAACCAATCACTCTAGCAAGTCCCAAAAGCATAAACAAATATGGGGAAAGCATATATTAGGGGATCAGGGCTCTAATTCTCAAAACTACCGGCCGGGTCGTTACACGTTCAAACCCTATACGCCACGCATTACGGAGAGTCCAGGAAACAAACTCTTTCAAAAGCATTTCTGAGAACTGAGCCAAGTGGGCGGTGTTGCATTGGCTAGTCTGTTCTCTTAATAGGCTTGCCACGAACACCGGTGGAGAATTATCTCTCCCAAGGCCAATTTCATCTTTTGTTATGCTGACTCAACACTATTGAGTTGACCCATTTCTTAACATACTCTTCGATTCTTCTTTTGGGTAACCCTTACCCCTATTTATACACAACGATCACAAAAGTAGAGCTCCATATAGACAAATCTTGGCACAAACCACATAGTCCAGAATCTCATCAATAACTTTACTTCATCCGAAGCAACCCAAAATCCGCAACCGTAATGTCCAGGCTGAGTAGACCTTCTGTAATTTAGAGTTGTTTCTATACCGCAAGTCCCAACCTTATCCTCTACAAAATCTGAGGCCTTAAACATGTGTAAATATTAGGGAACATTACAGTATCACATATATACATTTCAGGCCAAAACTGATATAACACATGACCCCGCAATCCACTTATTGATAGTGGACTCCCCCCACTCGGTGCGAAGTCATAGGTCACAATGTCCGATGATCCACAATAATAACCTTCACAGCTCGTATAAATCAACCAGACGCCAACGTCAGTTGCATCCCCCCACATGATTCACTAGGTGATCTCATAATACGCCTGCATCTTCAGTCAGAACCACACGTTGAGGCAATGTTTGAGCATCTCTGGCTCCCTCGTAGTCCATCTGCGGCATCACGAACCTTCGACGCACAACTGATACCGAGTATGCAATGTCATACACGAGTGGATACAAAAGAATATAATATATATATGTTTCAAGCTAAATCAATGTCGCACGATAAGGAATCAAAGAAGTGAATATTTCCTAACAGTTCCATAGCCTCTCGAAGATAAGTACAGACGTCTCCGTACCGATCCGCAAGACTCTATTAAACCTGCTTGTGACTCATGACACCTATGAACCTAGTGCTCTGATACCAACTTGTCACGACCCCAAATTCCCTATGTAGGATGTCGTGATGGCACCTAGACTCTAAGACTAGGTAAGCCTATCAATGCAAAAAAATAATAAATATCTGAAATAAATAAACTACAATTCAAACAATTTCAACTCCCAAAACCCGGTAGAAATAAGTCACAAGCTTTTAAGAATTTATCCTCAATGTCTCTATATAACAGAGTCTAAAGAAAATAAGGAAGCAACATAACAAGAATAGAAGGGGACTCCGGAGTCTGTGGGCGCTGGCAGATATACCTCGAAGTCTCCTCGTACAGCTAGTTTACTGATGCCTGGTCTGATAAGATGTACCTGGATCTGCACAAAAAGATATGCAGAAGCGTAGTATGAGTACACCACAGCGGTACCCAATAAATGCCAAGCCTAACCTCGGTAGAGTAGTGACGAGGTCAGGTCAGGCGCTACTGGAGAATAAATAATGACATACTAAAAATGTTTAAACAATATAATAAGATAAAATGACAATGGAAATGAATCAAGTAGAATGTCACATTTAAATACAACAAATAATGGCAAATAAATAACTCGTGGAAATAAAACAGAATTTCTTTTCAACTTTAAGAAAATCACAACAATAATCAAAGACAACTGCGGCCATAAATCAATATCAACAAGGGCACTCCTGAGGTACCGCCTCGTAGTCCCAAATCATAAATAAATTCACAATATCTCATTTCCTTATCTCACCGCGGGAGCCTTCACAATTTATTTTATAGAAAATATTTTTCCCGAAATAGCATCCCGTGTTTAGCCATCCTTATCACACCGCATGACTTCTAGTAGTTTTCCCTACTAGTCACGCGTATCAAGCTACCCTTATCTCACCGCATGCATTTCAATACCCAGACATTATACCACCGCATGCGTATCAATATCACAATATATCACAATTTGCACCTCAAGTGCTTAAATAATGTAACTTGCCAAAATAATTCAACAACAATATTTTTCAACAATAAAGAGCTCACTGCTCATGCCAAAATAAATCATCAATAATATTTTTTCACAATAAATAGCTCACGGCTCCATCACAATGAGTACAAAAATCTTACAAACTATTCAGGAATAAATAATTCAAGAAAATAATATTTCAAAATCTTTAATATGTTGCTTCAATATAAAATTTTAAAAAAATATCAAATACTTCATATTAATAATATTTAATTTAAAGAAAATCAACCTTCAAATAATGCACAGAATAAAAGAAACCAAGTTTCAACTGAACAGGTAAAACAATTAGCAGGAAAAGGTCAAACAAATTTAAAGTATATATCTCAGATCAATAATGAAAAATATAACAAGATAAAATAATTTAATAAATGCGCAACAGTGATCTACACAATTTAAAAATATAATCTTTCATATTTAGCCCGTGTACACACTCGTCACCTCGTGTACATGACTTTCAACACATTTCAATAATCACATCAATACCAATCCTAGGGGAAATTTCTCCCACACAAGGTTAGACAAGTCACTTACCTCGACTTGCTCCAATTTAACTAAGTATTATGCTTTTTCCTCTATTTTCCGACTTCGATCAACTCGTATCTAGTCATAATTAATTTGATACAGTCAACAAAAATTATAGAAATCAATTTCATAAGAAAATACTATATTTTTCAATAAAATCTGAAATTAGCTCAAAAATCGCCTGTGGCCCATGTCTCGGAATCCGGCAAAACTCATAAAATCCGACAACACATTCAATTACGAGTCTACCCATACCAATTTTATCAAATTCCGATAACAACTCGACCTCCAAATCTTAAATTTTCGTTTTTGGAAGATTTTGCAAAAATCTTGATTTTTCTTCCATAAATTCACGGATTCATGATGTAAATGAGTATGGAATCATGAAATATAATCAATATAGGATAAGGAACACTTATCCCAATGTTTTCCCATGAAAATCGCCCAAAAATGGCACAAGAACCGTGCTCCAAAAATCCAAAATGAAATGAAGGAAATGATCACTTTTGGTCCTTAAGTTTCTGCCCATCCGTCACTAAAAGTCCATTTTTCGTCACTAAAATTCCACCAGAACATGCTTGTACCAGCCTTCATT
Organism: Nicotiana tabacum; assembly: GCF_000715075.1. Classification (NCBI taxonomy): domain Eukaryota; kingdom Viridiplantae; phylum Streptophyta; class Magnoliopsida; order Solanales; family Solanaceae; genus Nicotiana; species Nicotiana tabacum. The sequence goes on along the minus strand of NC_134098.1, from coordinate 91,295,862 downwards.
CAATCGACCATAACTTTATGTACAAATGTCCAAATGATGAATGGTTTAACTTTCTGGAAACTAGAATCAAACGACTACAACTTTTATGTTTTAAAACTTTTCTGATTCCTTATTAATTGCGAGATATAAGCTTCCAAATTCAGCTCTATGCATCAGAAATTTCTGGCGAAATTTCTGACGAAACTGCTCTACCATCTTTTATTCAATCCATCATAACTTTCTGTACAAATTTCCAAATAATGAATAGTTTAACTTTCTGAAAACTAGAATCAGAGGTCTACAACTTTGAAGTTTTAAACATTTTCATATTCTTTATAGATTGCGATGTATAAGCTTCCAAAGTTGGCTCCACGCACCAGAAAATTCTGGCGAACAGCTCTGCAACAGAAATTTCCAGCAACCCTCTTTGTCCGAAATCCATTCTGTTTACCTTCCGAAATCCACCCGAGACCCTCGGGACCTTAACCAATTATACCAACATATCCCAAAATACAATACAAACTTAGTCGAGGCTTCAAACCACATCAAACAACATCAAAACGACGAATCTCACCTCAAATAAAAATCTATTAACTTTGAACTTTCATATTCTATATCTTGTGTTAAAACATATCAAATCAATTCGGAATGACTTCAAATTTTGTACACAAGTCATAAATGACATAACAGACCTATTCCAATTTCTAGAATCAGATTCCGACCTCGATATCAAAAAGTCAACCCCCGGTCAAACTTCCCAAAAATTCAACTTTTGGCATTTCAAGCCTAATTCCACTACGGACTTTCAAATAAAATTTTGATCACGCTCTTAAGTCCAAAATCACCATACGGATGTGTTGGAATCATCAAAATTCTATTCCGGGGTCGTTTGCATATAATTTGATATCCGATCATTATTTGAACTTAAACTTTTAATTTTTCATCAAAATTCCATATCTCGAGCTAGGGACCTCGGAATTTGATTCTGGCCATACGCCCAAGTCCCAAATCACGATACGGACCTACTGGAACTGTCAAAAATATTGATCCAAGTCCGTTTGCTCAAAATGTTGACCGAAGTCAACTCAGTTGAGTTTTAAAGCTCTAATTCATATTTTAATCCATATTTCACATAAAAACTTTCCGAAAAATTTTATGGACTGCGCACGCAAGTCGAGAAAATGATAAATAGTATTTTTCGAGGTCTTAGAGCACAAAATTAGTTATAAGATTTAAAGATGACATTTTGGGTCATCATGGTAGCTTAACCAAGGTGGAACCTTTTCGCCTAAGGGGATCCAGCTCATATTTCAGGGTAGAAGTACTCTTCGCTCAGGTTATTTTACGTAGCTTAACCCAGGTAGAACCTTTTCATCTAAGGGGATCCAGCTCATATTTTCGAGTAGAAGTACTCTTTGCTCAGGCTTGTTTTACATAGCCTAACCGAGGTAGAACCTTTTCGCCTAGGGGGATCCAGCTTATATTTCTGGGTAGAAGTACTCTTCACTCGGGTTTGTTTTACGTAGCTTAACCCAGATAGAACCTTTTCGCCTAGGGGGATCCAGCTCGTATTTTCGAGTAGAAGTACTCTTCGCTTAGGCTATTTTACGTAGCTCAACTCAGGTAAAACCTTATTCACCTAGATAGATTCAGCACTTTTTCAGTAACACAGGGTACCAACCACTTGTTACATTCCTTTCGGTTATATAGGGTACCAACCCTTGGTTACATTCCATTCCGTAATACAGGGTACCAACCCTGGTTATATTTCTTTCGATAATGCAGGGTACCAACCCCTGGTTACATTCTGTTCAGTAATACAGGGTACCAACCCCTGGTTACATTTCTCCTTAGTGATACAGGGCGCAAACCCCTTGTTAGATTCCTCCTCAGTAAAACAGGTTACCAACCCCTGGTTACATTCCATTCAGTAATGCAGGGTTCTAACCCCTAGTTACATTTCCTTTTGGTAACACATGGTACTAGCCCGTGGTTTTATATCCTCACATAGGTAGGTTATACTATTGTCTTTATCTTCCTTTCAATAAATTTTCCTAGTCTAAACTGGGGCAGAGATATTTTGTTTGTTTTGTTCGTTTTGATGGGTTTGCAGGCCCTGCCTTAAGCACAAGTGACAATTGAAGCTTGCAGTTTGAATTTCTCATAAGAAGAGAGAAGTCGTTCGATCACAAGATACTTGGAGTTAGCTTTGATAATGTGTCAGTAGCCAATCTTCTCAAGTTTCATTTTCTCAAATGCTGATTGGGAAATCAAGCAATTGATAATGAGCCATAATCGTTTCTTCAAAGGGCGTCAAGATCCAATCTAAGGTCAACGCAAGCGAGCAAGTAGCTTGCAGTTTCAATTTCTCATAAGAAGAGAGAAGTCGTTCGATCACAAGATACTTGAAGTTAGTTTTGATAATATGTCAGTAGCCCATCTTCTCAAGTTTTATTTTGTCAAATGCTGATCGGGAAATCAAGAAATTGATAATGAGCCATAATCGTTTCTTCAAAGTGCGTCAAGAACCAATCTATGGTTGAACTCGAAAGTCTTGCCTTTTGAATTTTAGAGCATATCTTGTTGAAAAATCTGTCAAAAAATAAGGAGACAATTTTTTAATCATGAAATGCATGGTTTTTCTCCTATAAAAAAACATACATCTTTCGAGTAGCATGGAGATCTCTACTGACTGGAAAAAAAAAGAGAATTTTGAGAGAAACATTCTAGTAAAGTCATCTTTAGTAGGTGAAAATTGTGAGCTTTGTGAGTGTCTCTTAGAGTGCAAAACCTTTAAGAAAAAATAGAAAGACTCTTCAGGCAATTTGTGAACTTGTTTAGCCACTAGTTTCAAGCATCTTTGTTGGTTTTCTGGGATGTCTTAACGCCATTTTTGCTGCTGTTTTTTGCTGCTATTCTTGCTCATTCTACGGCTGTAATTTTAAAATTCTATGATCTAGGCATTGTTTTTACTTTGTATTGCGGATACTTTTAGAAGTAAGAAAGATTTGAATTTAGTTTGGATTGTTGGAACATGAATATGTTTAATTTTGTCTAAAAATAAATATTATGATTGTGATTGAGCCTAGAAACGTGGTAGAAGTCAGTTAACATTAACTTTCTTTTACATGGGTAGTTGAAACTATTTTTTTGTATGTTTATGGAGGTTAGTTTTGAATGCTTTATGTTTAAAATATTAAAAATTGATTAGTGCTGGATTTTTGGCCTGCCACTCTAATTTAGATCTTAATTAAGATAAAAGTGACAGCTTAATAAAGTGGTTGTTTATGCAATCATAACTTGGTAGAAATGGCTATAGTAAAATTGGTTGGGTCAATAATCTAGCCTTCAGCTAGTTGTCTATGCAAACCCCAATTTCAAAGTATCTCGGGCCAAAACCTAAATTTCTCCAGGCTTAACTACAATAAGTTAAGGGCTGGCCCAATGTTAAAGTTGTCCAAAATGGGCCAGCAGTATAAATGCACCAAAATTGGCCCAGCAGCCCAATAACAAAGAATGTGTCCCAATGCCATTTTAAACTCAATAAACAAAGCTGGTCCAAATTTCCAATTATCTGCTTTTCAAATAATTTTCAATTTGTCATATTTCCTTCTAAACTATGTAGCTTAATTACCTATATAACTTAATAACCTTAGTAATTAATTTAAACATTAGGCAATTAGTAGGCGCGTTTTAACCGTTTCGCTCACAGATTCGCTTGCGTATTGTGATATTTAATATTCAATAAATAAATTCAATAATCATATACATTATCTAATAACTTTAATTAATTTATAATTTAATCAATCCTTGGCTAACCGCATATTCGCTTGTGTAGCATAATAGTAATTTTGTATTAATTTTAAAAATTAATTTTCTCAAAGCACAATTGTAATAATTTTTCTTCCAAAAAAATAATAATAATATTAACGATCTAATAATTTTTGCCATGACTGCGGATTCGCTTGCGTAGCACTATTATGACAAAATTAATTACTTTTGTCTCGATCACGCATTTGCTTGCGTAGTGTGGTTATGACATCTTATCATTCAAAAATTCTTCAGTTTTTTCAATAATCAAGCAATAAAAGCAGATAAATAAAATATGAAAATCCTATAAAACACAGTTTTTCCAAAATTAATTTAGTCTAAGTTTAAGTCAATAAAATGACCGTGCTAGTACCACGGGGCTCGGGAAATGCCTTACACCTTCTCCCCGGTCAACATAATTCTTTACCTGAACTTTGGTTTCGCAGACCGATAAAAATAGAGTCAAATCTTCCTTTGACTAGGGATTCAAATAAAAGGTAACTTGGAACACCAGAAAAAAAAAATCAATTCCAAATGGTGACTTTTTAAATAAAATAATCCCTACTCAAGTTTGTCACTTTAATTGCAAAAACTCTTTAACCTGTAATCCATAAAACACATATCTTTTCGGGGTAAAAGGGGGTATGACACATATGCCACAAGAGACGTTCCATAGGCTTGCCCGTAGTGTAATACTCTACTAATTGAGCTCATTCAGTCAAGGATCAAGTAGGACTTTATTTGATTGTAATGCAGGTTGCGGGATGAGTAGGATACATTTAGATATAATGCATACACCTCCCTAAGCACTTTAATACATATAAATTAATAATTCAAACCCCACACCTATGTTGAACCAAACCCCAACCTTCATTCATAATAGCACCAAGCTCCCAATTTATTTAAGCACAGACAAAGCAAGATTTACCACTAGCAAGGAATAATTTTCTTTATAATATATACACACCAATATTTTTTTTCTTTTTCTAGATTCTGATTTTGTCCTCTCTTTTTTTCAATTCCTTACAAATGGCTCTCACGACAAATTTTTTCAAATAGTGCACCTTTTTCCTTCTCTATAGTTCCACTCAAAAACTCAACCATACATCCACTTAGCTTTTAACAAGATCATAAATATATTAAGTGCTCAAAAGAAGTAAAAAGTTCAAACAGATAGTTAATTCAAAAAAAGTAGATCAGGCTTGCAGTGTGGTTTCCAAAGAAATAGGATCACGTGCTCAACAGGGTTAACAAGGATACACAACAATTATGCGGGTCATAGACATATAATTGAATCAACAAAGAAATATCTATATCACTTCCTAAACTGAACAAAACTACTATTTCGCTTTGCAAACACACGGGGTAAGTTCTAGACATCACTGAAATGCACAAAATATCAACAAACTCACTCATACATTGGCACATAACTCACTTAGGATCGGATCTATCCCGACTCTCTGGTCAAAACAGTTAAACAGCAGTGTAGCCAACTACCAATGCAATCAGTCTTCGAGAAGTGAATGGGCACAAAACCAAGCTGCCAAAGACATCATGGCCACAAACCGTCCACCACTTTTAAAACTGATAATTTTTCTTTATTTGAAGCAGTAACAAAGCAATGCAGAATGGTGATTCTTAAAGGACAAATGTCACTAAAGGCAAGTTTCCGCAAAATCTCCATTTTCTTTTATTTTTAGCATGCATCACTACTGTTCATATAGACCACTTTCGTAGCTTAACCCAGGTGGAACCTTTTCGCCTATTGGGATCCAGCTCATATTTCCAGGTAGAAGTACTCTTTGCTCAGGTTGTTTTACGTAGCTTAACCCATGTAGTACCTTTTCATCTAGGGGGATCCAGCTCATATTTCCGAGTAGAAGTACTCTTCGCTCACGCTTGTTTTACATAGCTTAATCCAGGTAGAACATTTTCACCTAGGGGGATCCAGGTCATATTTTCGGGTAGAAGTACTCTTCACTCGGGTTTGTTTTACGTAGCTTAACCCAGGTAGAACCTTTTCGCCTAGAGAGATCCAGCTCATATTTTCGGGTAGAAGTACTCTTCGCTCAGGCTATTTTACGTAGCTCAACTCAGGTATAACCTTTTTCACCTAGATGGATTTAACACTTTTTCAGTAACACAGGGTACCAACCCCTAGTTACATTCCTTTCAGTAATACAGGGTACCAACCCCTGGTTACATTCCATTCAGTAATATAGGGTACTAACCCCTGGTTATATTTCTTTCAGTAATGCAGGGTACCAACCCCTGGTTATATTACGTTCAGTAATACAGGATACCTACCCCTGGTTACATTTCTCCTTAGTGATACAAGGCGCTAACCCCTGGTTACATTCCTTTCGGTTATACAAGGTACCAACCCCTGGTTACATTTCTCCTTAATGATACAGGGCGCAAACCCCTAGTTAGATTCCTCCTCAGTAAAATAGGGTACCAACTCCTGGTTGCATTCTTTCAGTAATATAGGGTACCAACCCTTGGTTACATTCCTTTCAGTAATACAGGGTACCAACACTTGGTTACATTTCCTTTTGGTAACACATGATACTAGCCCGTGGTTACATATCCTCATATAGCTAGGTTATACTGTTGTCTTTGTCTTCCTTTCAACAAGTTAGATAGTTTATAGCTTTCTCTAACAACTCGCAAAATTTTCCTAGTCCAAACTAGGGCAGAGAAATTTTGTTCGTTTTGTTTGTTTTTGATGGGACTGCAGGCCCTGCCTTAAGTACAAGTGACGATTGAAACTTGCAGTTTAAGTTTCTCATCAGAAGAGAGAAGTCGTTCAATCACAAGATACTAGTAGTTAGCTTTGATAACGTGTTAGTAGCCCATCTTCTCAAGGTTCATTTTCTCAAATGCTGATCGGGAAATCAAGAAATTGATAATGAGCCGTAATCTTTTCTTCAAAGGGCGTCAAGATCCAATCTAAGGTCAACGCAAGCGAGCAGGTCAAGAATCAATATTTGACTCTAGAAGACACATATATAGGAATTTTGTAAATCTTAGCTTGCAGACATATTTAGTTATCTTCTCTTTTCCTTTTGATATAAGCAGCAAGTGACAGTAACAGCAATAATAGCAGCAACAACAGTCTTAACTCCAGTGTCCGGTAGTCCCAGCTACCAAAATTTTGCCAGAACTACACTGACCTGATTACTTTATAGCCAAGAATATGTAGGCAACCTCGGAACCAAGGTTCGGTCACGTTTTTCAAAAATAAATATGTTTTGAATGGAGTTCCGCACAAGCAAAATTTGCTATAGCATTCATTTTACTTTGCATGAAAACTCTTTGTGTTCTCGAGCAAATAGGGGCAGTTGTAAATATCTATTTTTTTCTCTTTATATTTCTCCTACATTACATTGTTTTTAGGTTTATTGTGTGTGTTTATAGACTTTAGCATTAGATTATTAATTAATTTATTGAGGGGTTTAAAGGTTTGGATTAATGCCATTTTTCAGTTGAATTATGCACAAATCAGGCTCAACTTTTTAGCCCAATTCGGCTGACCCAGTCCAATTGTTGGCATGCCAAGACCCGGATCAAAACGACGTAGTTTCATAATAAAACTACATCGTTTCACTAAATGAAGAAAGATCAAATCTTACTCATCCATTCCATCTTGATCCAATTTGTCTCATTCACTATCTACCTAGGTATTTAAAGCCTAAAAAATCTGAAAATTGCCCCTATTTCCACCCATATTTCTTTTCTCCTTCCTCTCTCTTCTCTCTCTTTTCACTCTCTCTTTCTCCCGAGCCGCAGCCCCTCCGTTGTAGCCAAACAATGCCCATCGGCGGCGGACCACCTCCAAACACCCCCAAATTCATACCATGTAATCTCCACAACCTCCTATTTTCATATCTCCAAACCAAATCCTTCAAAAAAAAACCCTCAAACTCCTTGAATTTTAGATTTAGAAAACTTTAGCCGCCACTTCTTTTCCCAAATTCTTGAAGTTCTGGCCACTACCACCTCGCAATACCTAGACCAACGGATAGAGATCCTCAAGACCTATCCATTAATGTCAATTTCACCCCAAGAACACTAGTGTCACCGCCGCGATACCGCTGCCACTGCCGTCGGATGCCATCACTACCTCTCCTCTGCTTAGGCAAGTCTCAAACTCGAAATACGACTTTGTTGTTGATGATTTCGTGACTAATCATTGGCTCACCGGAGTTTGCGATCACGATTTATCAATAAGAAAATTGTGCACGAAGTTCAAAGTTCTACCGAGTTGGCATACCACCATTGTTTCCGCCACTTAAATTGTAAAATGGTAAAAATCCTATTCTATTTTCATGGCTGATTTTGTTTTCCAGATTATATTTTGTCTCTGATTAATTATTTTAGCATTAGTTTCTAAAGTTTGAAATGCTAAATATTTTTATTTTTGCACTTGTTGAAGTAGTAGAATGGTTTTGTATTGATGAAAGATGAGGTAATGAAGGAATACTTGAGAGTATAGGGAACTTGTTTGGTTTCTTATTTACAACTTCAGAGACTTTTTGAGTACAAAACTCAAAAGTCAATTGTTTGGTAAGAAAATATATACTTTTGGACAGTTTTTGAACAAAAGTATGTCTTTGAATACTGAAGAGCAAATTTTATTTGGAATACTCTCTTTTGGACAAGATTGAACTCGAAAGTCTTGCCTTTTAAATTTTAGAGCAGATCTTGTTGAAACATATGTCAAAAAAAAGGAGACAAATTTTTAATCATGAAATGCTTGATTTTTCTCCTATAAAAAAACATACATCTTTAGAGTAGCAGGGAGATCTCTACTGACTAAAAAAAAGGAGAGAATTTAGAGAGAGAAATTTCAGTAAAATCATCTTTAGTAGGTGAAAATTGTGAGCTTTGTGAGTGTCTCTAAGAGTGCAAAACCTTTAAGAAAAAATAGAAAGACTCTTCAGGCAATTTGTGAACTTGTTTAGCCACTAATTTCAAGCATCTTTGTTGGTTTTTTGGGATGTCTTAACGCCATTTCTGCTGCTGTTTTTTGCTGCTATTCTTGCTCATTCTACGACTGTATTTTTACAATACTGTGATCCATGTATTTATTTTACTTTGTATTGTAGATACTTGCATAAGTAATAAAGATTTGAATTTAGTTTGGATTGTTGGAACATGAATATGTTCAATTTTGTATAAGAATAAATATTATGATTGTGATTGAGCCTGAAAACGTGCTAGAAGTCAGTTAACATTAACTTTCTTTTACGTGGGTAGTTGAAACCATTTTTTTGTATGTTTATGGAGGTTAGTTTTGAATGCTTTATGTATAAAATATTAAAAATTGATTAGTGCTGAATTTTTGGCATGCCACTCTAATTTAGATCTTAATTAAGATAAAAGTGGCAGCTTAATAAAGTGGTTGTTTATGCAATCATAACTTGGTAGAAATGGCTATAGTAAAATTGGTTGGGTCAATAATCTGGCCTTCAGATAGTTGTCTATGCAAACCCCAATTTCAAAGTATCCCGGGCCAAAACCTAAATTTTTGCAGGCTTAACTACAACAAGTTAAGGGCTGGCCCAATGTTAAAGTTGTCCAAAATGGGCCAGCAGTGTAAATGCACCAAAATTGGCCAAGTAGCCCCAATAACAAAGAAAGTGGCCCAATGCCATTTTAAACCCAATAAACAAAGCTCGTCCAAAATTTTAATTATTAGCTTTTCAAATAACTTTCAATTTGTCATATTTTCTTCTAAACTTTGTAGCTTAATTACCTATGTAACTTAATAACCTTAGTAATTAATTTAAACGTTAGACAATTAGTAGACGCGTTTTAACCTTTTCGCTCACAGATTTGCTTGCGTATAGTGATATTTAATATTCAATAAATAAATTCAATAATCACATACCGTATCTAATAGCTTTAATTAATTTCTAATTTAATCAATCCTTGGCTAACTGCATATTCGCTTGCGTAGCATGATAGTAATTTTGTATTAATTTTAAAAATTAATTTTCTCAAAGCACAATTGTAGTAACTTTTTTCCAAAAATAATAATAATAATATTAACGTGCTAATAATCCTTTGTCATGACTGCGGATTCTCTTGCGTAGCACTATTATGATAAAATTAATAAATTTCATCTCGATCACGCATTCGCTTGCGTAGTATCATTATGACATCTTATCATTCAAAACTTCTTCAGTTTTTTCAATAATCAAGCAATAAAAGCGGATAAGTAAAACATGAAAATCTTATAAATCACAGTTTGTCTAAAATTAATTCAGGCCAAGTTTAAGTCAATAAAGCGACCGCGCTAGAATCACGGGCTCGGGAAATACCTTACATCTTCTCCCCGGTTAATAGAATTCCTTTCCCGAACTTTGATTTCGCAGACCGATAAAATAGAGTCAAACCTTTCTTTGACTAGGGATTCAAATAAAAGGTGACTTAGAACACCAGAAAAAAAAAAAATCAATTCCAAATGGCGACTCTTTAAATAAAATAATCCCTACTCAAGTTTGTCACTTTAATTGCAAAAATTCTTTAACCTGTAATCCATAAAACACATATCTTTTCGGGGTAAAAGGGGGTGTGACACATATGCCACAAGAGACGTACCATAGGCTTGCCCGTAGTGTAATATTCTACTAATTGAGCCCATTCAGTCAAGAATTAAGTAGGACTTTATTTGGTTGTAATGTAGGCTGCGGGATGGGTAGGATACATTTAGATATAATGCGTACACCTCCCTAAGCACTTTAATACATATAAATTAACAATTCAAACCCCACACCTATGTTGAACCAAACCCCAACCTTCATTCATAATAGCACCAAGCTCCCAATTTCTTTAAGCATACACAAAGTAAGATTTACCACTAGCAAAGAATAATTTTCTTTAGAATATATACACACCAACATTTTTTTCTTTTTTTAGATTCTGATTTTGTCCTCTTATTTTTTAATTCCCTACAAGTGGCTCTCACAATAATTTATTTCAAATAGTGCACTTTTTCTTTCTATGTAGTTCCACTCAAAACCCCAACCATACATCCACTTAGCTTTTAACAAGCTCATAAATATATTAAGTGCTCAAGTGAGATAAAAAGTTCAAACATATTGTTAATTCAAACAAAGTGGATCAGGCTTGCAGTATGGTTGCCAAAGAAATAGGATCACGGGCTCTACGGGATTAACTAGGATACACAACAATTAGGCGGGTCACAGATATATAATTGTCTCAACAAAGAAATGTCTATATCACTTCCTAGACTGAACAAGACTACTATTTCGCTTTGCAAACATACGAGGCAAGTTCTAGACATCACTTAAATGCACAAAATTACAACAAAAACCTCACTCATACATTGGCACATAACTCACATAGGATCGGATCTATCCCGACTCTCTAGTCAAAACAGTTAAGCAAAGTTGCAATCACACAATTTAAGGTGCTTATTTAGGAGTCAAGAATTGAGCCTAGGCATCACAAATAAGGCACTCTTTTCTCTCAAGGCATAACAAAGTCAAGAAAAGTCATCTCCATTCAATACATATCACAAGACTACACTACTCCTAATAAAAGAAAGAATAACTACACCTGGTTCAAGAAAAACCCTTGAAAAAGAACCGCGGCATAAAGATAAACCAAATGGGAATTATTATACTACCTACGAAAAAAAATAAAACAAACCAAAAGAAAATCTTTTTGTTCTTTTTCCTTCGACTTTAATCCCTCAAGAAACCCGTCGATGATATCCTTCGTTGGGAAAAATCGAAAACTTAAAAAAAATTCAACTTTTCTATCTCTAACTCCTACAACTAACAAAAAGGAAAACTAATACACACACACACACACACACACACACACACACACACACATACATACATACATACATACATACATACATATACATACATACATACATACATATACATACATACATACATACATACATACATACATACATACATACATACATACATACATATATACATACATACATACATACATACATACATACATACATACATACATACATACATACATACATACATACATACATACATACATACATACATACATACATACATACATACATACATACACACACACAAATATCCTCCACCTCACACTTTAAGTTGTGGCATGTCCTCATGGCACACAATAAAAAAACATAAGGTAAAATAAACTTCCCTGATCATCTAGTCGGGGTGTGAGTCGAAGTCGGACTCCATTCCTCGCGCCCGAACTAATGCACACATCCATGCGGACAACTTCTTCTCGGCCTTTTTGGGTACACCCCACACTTATCTTTCTCGCTCACCGCAACCTTCTCTTTCGATCCCTTTAACTTCCACTCAACACTCGCAACTGGTTTGTCCTTTTGTACCCCATTTGCAACATCCATCTTAAAAGTCACACACTACTAAAAATCTGCTAAAAACCGACCAACTATTTCCGACCAACGTTGGTCGGTCAAAAAATGCGACCAAAAACCGTCCAGGTTGGACGCAAACTGGGAAATAAAATATTTACATTTTTTTAAAACAAAATACCGACCAACGTTGGTCGGTAAATTGGTCAATAGCTGGTCAGACAAGAAAATTTTGGATTACCGACCAACGTTGGTCGGTAATTTGGATCTAATTTTTTAAATTTTAATAATTATTTTATTATTCTTAAATATTTTATAATATTTAAGAATTTATATTTAAAATTACCGACCAACGTTGGTCAGTTAAAGATTTTAATTTTTTTTAAAAAAAAACAGACCAAAGTTGGTCGGTTTTTGGTCAAACGGTCAGCACTTAATGTACCGACCAAAATTACCGACCAACTTTGGTCGGTAATTCTAAAATCAGAGAAGTGAAAAACGGGAAAAACCCCCCATTTCTTTAAAAATTTTCCCTCTTCTTCCTTCCCTTCTCTCCTTCTCCCAGCCCCTCCCCCTCACCGTCCAGGCCTCCCCTCGCCGTCGCCGCGCCATCGCCGTCGCCGTCGCCGTCGCCTCTGCCACTGCCACTGCCGCCCCTCGATCTCCTTCTCCATCTCCTACAAATTCTAGGTTTGAATTACAACCCATTTATTTATTATTTCCAGGTTTTGTTAATTAGTTATGAATTAGTTTCAATTGATTAGTCTTTTAATTTTAGGTCTTGTTTTAATTAGTTTTGTTAATTAGTTTTATTAACTAATTAGTTTTGTTAATTAGTCAATTATTTATGAATTAGTTTAGTTTAAGGTATGGGTTAAATTTCTTTAGTTTAGTTAGTTTATGTTTAAACTCGTAGGATATGAATTGAAATTTTAGTTTTGAGGATTTGTTCTTGTGAATTGAACTTTTAGGATATGATTTGAACTTTTAAGATATGAATTGGACCTTTTGGATGTGAATTGAACTTTTAGGATATAAATTGGTGTAATTAGAAAAAAATAATTATCTTGAATTAACTAAAAAAGATATAATTAATTTTTAATTGTAGAATAAATTAATTTATTCTTGTTTTATTTGTATAGATGGAACATCGTACTTGGATGTATAATAGAAATTATCCTAATCGGCGGGGATTGCGGGAGGATTTTGTAGAAGGGGTTGATGACTTTATTAGACATGCAATGTCAGTTCCACCATACCAAAGTGAAGGAGTAATTAGGTGCCCTTGTGTCAGGTGCGATTGTATGAAGTTTAAAAAATCAAAGGAAGTTAAGCTTCATCTTTATAGGAAGGGGTTTATAGAGAATTACTTTGTATGGACTTATCATGGAGAGATCGATGGTAGCCGTGGGATATTTCATAACATGGTTGTTGGTGAAAGTAGTAGGTCGGTGGAGAATACAAATCTTGATTCTAGAATTCAGGATATCGTTGCGGATGCTTTTGGGGTGAGCCCAATGAAAATGTTGAACAAACTCCTAATGATGACGCAAAATATTTTTATGAACAGTTAGAGGAAGCTAGTCATCCACTACGTGAAGGAAGTCTGCACTCTGAGTTGTCTGTTGCAATTAGATTACTAAGTATCAAATCTAATTGGAATATTTCTCAAGCAGCCATGGACTGTTTCATTGACCTTATGAGTGAACTAGTTGACCCTAATATCAACTTACCTGGTGATTTCTATAAGGCGAAGAGATTGGTTTCTAAGTTAGGACTTTCGTCAATAAGAATTGATTGTTGTGAAGATGGTTGCATGTTATATTATAAAGATGATGCAACTTTAGACAGTTGTAAATTTTGCGAAAAGCCTCGTTTCAAGAGGCTTTCCAGCGGGAATATGGTCGTTGTCAAGGCAATGCATTATTTACCTCTTATACCTAGGTTAAAGAGGTTATATGCGTCGATGAGTTCTGCTCCTCATATGAGATGGCATTTTGAAAATAGAAGACCACCTGGTGTTATGTGTCATCCTTCAGATGGAGAAGCTTGGAAGCACTTTGATAGGACATATCCAGATTTTGCTAGTGAACCAAGGAACATTCGGTTAGGTCTGTGTGCCGATGGCTTCACGCCTTTTTCTATATCTGCGACACCATATTCATGTTGGCCTGTCTTTCTTACACCTTATAATCTACCACCTGAGTTGTGTATGACTAGTCCATATATATTCTTAAATTGTATTATCCCCGGTCCACGTAATCCGAAAAGTTTGATTGATGTATATTTGCAACCTTTGATTGATGAGCTAAAACAATTGTGGTATGATGGTGTTGAAACATATGACATATCAACCAAGCAGAATTTTAATATGCGTGCTAGTTTAATGTGGACTATTAATGATTTTCCTGCGTATGGAATGTTGTCTGGGTGGATGACTGCTGGGAAGCTAGCTTGTCCTTACTGCATGGAAAATAGTAAAGCGTTCACTTTGAAACATGGCCGAAAGCAATCATGGTTTGATTGTCACCGTCAATTCTTGCCTGATGATCATGAGTTTAGAAGGATGAAAAATGCATTCAAAAAGAATAAAGTGGAATATGATTCTCCACCTCCGATACTTTCAGGTGAGGAAATTTGGGAGAGGTCCAGAACTTCAGTAAAGTTACTGAGGCTCCACCTTATAGATTTTCCGGTTATGGTGTTAATCATAATTGGACGAAACAGAGTATATTTTGGGAGTTGCCTTATTGGAAGGATAATCTTCTCCGACACAACCTTGATGTCATGCATATTGAGAAGAATTATTTTGATAATTTGTTCAACACAGTGATGGATGTTAAAGGTAAGACAAAAGATAACCCGAAGGCTAGAATGGACTTACAAGAATATTGCAGGCGGCCTGAATTATACTTGCAGACAGCAAACAATGGTAAGGTGTTCAAGCCCAAAGCAAGTCACACATTCACTTTGGAGGAAAGACGACAAATTTGTGATTGGGTTACGAAATTAAAGATGCCTGAGGGTTATGCGTCGAATCTTGGAAAAAAGTAGATATGGAGGTAGGGAAGTTAAGCCATTTGAAAAGTCATGACTGCCATGTTTTCATGGAGACCTTAGTGCCTATTGCATTTTGTGGTTTGCCTGAAAGAATCTGGAAACCCATCACAGAGATTAGTTTATTTTTCAAAGACTTGTGTTCTACCATATTAAGGGAAGAAAACCTACTTCGGATGGACCAGAACATCCCTGTAATTTCTAGTAAGATGAAAAAAATATTCCCATATGGTTTCTTTGATGTGATGGAACACCTTCCAATACACCTTGTACACGAGGCACGACTTGGAGGGCCTGTTCAATGCAGATGGATGTATCCCTTTGAGAGGTAATATTATAAGTTTGATATGCTATTCTATTTTATTTGAATGTTATTGGCTAACATGAGATTATGTAGGAAAATTGGCAAATGCAAACAATTTGTTAAGGAGAGGAATAAGATTGAAGGATCTATATGCGAAGCCTATCTTGCAAAGGAAACTGCATATTTTTGTTCTTATTATTTTGAGAGTAACGTGCCATGTTCTAGGAATAGGCCCAATAGGCACACGGTCGAATGTGTGAATGATCCATTATATCCACCAATGTCCATATTCAATCAACCAGGCCGATGTTCTAAGGATGTTAGAAAGAGAAGTTTGAGTGATATGGAGTACAAGTCAGCTACACTTCATGTGTTGCTAAATTGTCCCGAAGTTGTACCATTTCTCAAGTAAGTATTGATTTATTAGTTATCAAAATGTAAAATTTACTGTGACTACATATTGTTGCAACTACTAAAAATATTTGATATGTCACAGTCACTTCGTGGGTCAATTTGGCTATGATGCTGTATATACGAGATTTGATACGTGGTTCAAACAGTTTGTAAGTGTGTGTGTGTGTGTGTGTGTATATATATATATATATATATATATATATACATATGTAGTGAATGTATAAAAATTGATTCATAAGTTGTGCTAACTTATGACTTTTTTTAACTCTATGTAGGTAAATAATCCAAATAATGGTGTAAATCAATTTTTGAAAGATATATCTTGGGGACCTGGGCTTCAGGTCACAACAATGTCTAAGTACGTAGTGAATGGTTATAAGTTTCATACAGAGGATTGCTCTAAAAATAAAAATAGCAACAACAGCGGGGTGTGGGTTCTAGGTGGTGATGGCAACCAAGTTGGAGATATTGATTATTATGGTGTGGTCAAAGAAATATTACAACTAGAATATACAGGTTGGCCATATAAGAAATTGATACTCTTTAGATGCAAGTGGTTTGACCCAAATCCAACAAGAGGTACAAGAGTACACAACCAATACAACATAATTGAGGTTAATCATACGAGGGAGTATGATCGCTATGATCCTTTCATAATTGCACATAACGTTAGGCAAGTATATTATGCTCCTTATCCATTGCGGCGGAATAAGTCCAATTGGTGGGTTATAATAAAAACTAAGCCTGTAGGTAGGGTGGAAGTCGAGAATGTGTTAGATGTTGCATATCAAAACGATATCTCCAATATTCACCAAATAGTGGACGATCAGTTAGAAAATGATTTGGAACATCCTGAATGCATATTGGAAGAAGTTGATATAAATGAAGTAACAATTATAGAAAATGAGGACGAGGAATCAACTGATGAAGCTCAAACAAGTGAGGACGAAGAATTCTCGGACGAGGAACAATACGTCGATGAGGATTAAAAAGTTGATTTTTTAAACCACTCTCATTTTATAGCTAGTTTCTTATATGTTTCAATCTAAATATGTATTATATTATGCAGATGGCAGGCAAGGGTCAAGGTAACAATGATCCTACTAGTTCTCGGGGTCGAGAAAAGGGTAGGAAGGGAAAGAGGAGGGTAGAAAATAATACTCCCTCTTATCCACCTTTTTCAGAGATGCCTATGTCTTATCCTCCACCACACGGCTATACTGAGCTGCCATAGAATCACGAGCCGTACACCTTCATTCAGACACCCAGTCTTCCATCACAGGGCCACAGGACTATACGTCCGACATACAGTCCAGCTGCCTCACAGCCATCTGCATCACATCCACATGGATCACATCCCTACATATCACAGCCACATGGATCGCATCCACCCATGTCACAGCCACTCGGGTCACAGCCACTCGGGTCACAGCCACTCGGGTCACAGCCATCGGT
Organism: Nicotiana tabacum; assembly: GCF_000715075.1. Lineage (NCBI taxonomy): Eukaryota > Viridiplantae > Streptophyta > Magnoliopsida > Solanales > Solanaceae > Nicotiana > Nicotiana tabacum. The sequence goes on along the minus strand of NC_134098.1, from coordinate 91,278,475 downwards.
ATCACATCCACTTGGGTCGCATCCAGCTATGTCGCAGTCACAGGGATCGCAACCATCTTCATCATCGACTCCATCTATTGCAGGCCTTCGCCTGGGAGGCATTAGCTCTGACCCGCCTACACCGTCTTCACATGCATCTGATACACATGCTTCGGATGGTGATTACGAGGTAGTGCATCATGATCGATATGGCAGGATCATCATAGTCCCTGAGGGTGATGGGTAAGTGTTATTCATTATTTTTGCGTCTATTGATTTGTAACATTTTTACTAAGATATTAATGTGTTTTTATTGTTAAATTGCAGGTTCAGGCCGGGTAATAAAACTACGAGGATAATCACCAATGCCTTCAGAAAGCTTTATGATGGCCCTTATGCGACTTGGACTGATTGCCCATTCTCACTGAAGGAGCAAATTTTCAATCAATTTAAGGTATAAATGTTCTTTTAAACAGTTTAATAATTTATATTTATGATGTTTCCATCTAATATTTAACTTTTGAAATACAGAGCAAGTGTGTATGGGAAGACCGCTATAGCGCGGAAGTGGCTACAAATTTTCATCATAAAGCTCGCAAGAGATTGGCGGATGCTTTCTCGGATGCTAGAAAGAAGAACAAGAGGCCTGGCTGGTTACTTGAGAATTTGTGGAATGATTTGCAAAGGCAATGGCTTACCGCAGAGTTCTTAGAGTGGAGCGAAAAAGGAAAGAAAGCTCGCGCATCCGAGAAGGGAGGCTCCTTGCACACTGGAGGTGCGATCAGCCTAGGGACAATAAAAAGAAGATTGGTACGTAATTGCTTAAATTATTTTACTTTTCTAAGTATAACTATTCTGTTTATTAACTAAATTAATTTGTTTTCAGGAAAAGAAGTATGGGCGTCCAATGAGTCATGATGAGCTATTCAAGGAGACACATGTTGTGAAAAAGAAGAAAGAGGGGGATCAAGATAGGTGGGTCGAGGACCGGGCCTCGACTGCATATGTAAGCTTTCAATTTTATTTAAGTATTATAATTTACTTTTATAAGCAACTTGAAATACTGATTTAATTTAAAATAATATAGGGTCGCTACCAAAGTAACGTGGAGGAATTCATCTGTAGTCATCCAGCTGGTGAATCGGGTGAGCCAACCCAACCTTCAGACGAGGATGCTGAAAGAATATGGTTGGAGTCTGTTGGCGGTCCAAAATGGGGGAAGGTATACGGGCTTCCGAATAAAAACTTCCATCGCTATAAGTGTGGAATGCGAGGAATAGGGACTTCCTCGCATGGCGAGCAACTTAATAGGGAGAGCCTCTCCGCTATGCGGGAGACAGTGACAAAGCTCACATCAGAGCTAGAAGCGGCCAAGGAAAGAGAAAGGCTTAGAGATGCTCAATTCCTTGGCATGCAAGCTCAGATCAGAACTCTCCTATCTAGTGGAGCTTTTCCGTTGCCCCGATCTCATGAGTCATCTCCAGAGGGTCGACCTCCACGTGATCGTTCCTCCCGCCCTGCTCGTGATCGTTCCTCCCGTCCTCCCCGTGATCGTGCTTCCCGTCCTCCACAAGACCGTTCTCTATATTGTCTTGTAGATGAAAGTTCATCATACGGTGATGATGATGTTGTACAAAACACCCCTTGACTTTTATATACTTTGAACTAGACAAATAGAACCAGTTTTGAACTAGTTGTAATTAGTTTTAACTTGGTTTTGGATTTTTATGTTCAATTGAACTTTAATTTGTTAGTTTTAAAGTATTTATTGAATGTTTTGGTTGTTGTTGTTGTTGTTGTTGTTGTTGTTGTTGTTGTTGTTGTTGTTGTTGTGTTGTTGTGTTTTTGTTGTTGTTGTTGTTGTTGTGTTGTTGTTGTTGTGTTTTTGTTGTTGTTGTTGTTGTTATTGTGTTGTTGTTGTTGTTGTTGTTGTGTTGTTGTATTGATATGCTGGCAGGTGGTTTAGCTGCCAAAACAGGCATTTTATGCCAAAATTAATCCCAGAAAAACCGACCAACATTGGTCGGTTTTTAATAAAAAAAAAAAAATTATTCCAAAATACCGACCAAAGTTGGTCGGTTAATGAACGTTGAATTCCCAGAATTCAAGACTACCGTCCAACTTTGGTCGGTATTTTGCTTGCATTGTTGAGATTACCGACCATAGTTGGTCGGTAATGTTTAATTTTAATTAGTTTTAAAAAATATATATTTTCAATTACCGACCAAAGTTGGTCGGTTTTTTTTAATTTTAATAATTAATAAAAAAATATAATTTAGTTAAACCGACCAACTTTGGTCGGTAAAATTAAATTAATAAAATATGTTTCCGACCAAAGTTGGTCGGTAAGTAATTAAACTTGTCAGATGGTCGTTTTAATATACCGACCAAAGTTGGTCGGTAATTTCCGACCAACTTTGGTCGGTAAGCCATTCCGACCATCAAAACACCGTCCACACCGTAATGGTCGCGTTTTGGTCGGTAATTTGCCATAACCGACCAACGTTGGTCGGTATTTTTGGTCGGTTTTTAGCGAATTTCTAGTAGTGTACACACTAATAAATAAGGAGACAATTAACACGTATATATCTAATATAGCTCTACCCTTTGCTAAAAATGGTCTTCCTAGGATGAGAGAGACCTCCTTGTTTTCCTCCATATTCACCACTATAAAATCCACAGAAAATATAAACTTATCCACCCGAACTATTACATCTTTCACTATCCCCTCGAGTGTTATAGTCGTTTGGTCTACCAGTTGCAAAGATATGGGTGCAGACCTTATCTCTCCAATCTCCTTCTACATTTTTCTATAGATAGATAGAGGCATTAAATTAATTGAAGCACCTGAATCACATAAGGATTTATCAAAATTAATAGTTCCTAAAGAGAAAAGTATAGTAAAACTTCCTGGATCTCCACATTTTTATGGGAGTTTATTTTGCAATATCGCATTGCAATGCTCGGCGAGCTTGACCACTGAGGTCTCCTCTATTTTCTTCTTCTTCGTAAGGATCTCTTTCAAGAATTTAGCATAAGCAGGCATCTGTGAAAGCACTTCTGTGAATGGTAAGTTTACATGAACCTATTTCAGCACATCCAGAAATCTTCAGACTGCTTGTCCGGCTTTTCTCTACTTAGCTTTTGGGGAAAAGGTAAAGCATGCATATGCTTGCTCTCCTACAGTTCCTCCCTGCTCGAGTTTTCTCCCTTCTTCTTTTTCTTAGCTTCTATATAGCATTTCTTCTTCTTATCAACATCACTTTTTAGTTACTACCCACTTTCCTTTTCAAGTCTCATATTTTTCTGGGTTGGGGTGAGATCTTTCAACACTTGCCCACTTCCTAACGTTACAACATTCACTATTTCTTTGGAATTTCTTTCGGTATCATTCGGGAGCGTTCGAAGGACCCTCTCAGATATTAGAGTAGCTAGTTTCCCAACCTGTCTTTTCAGGTTTCGAAAAGATATACCCAGTTCTTTGATAGATGCACCATAGACATCAAGCCTCTCATATGTCTTGATAATGAAAGACTTCATTAGGTCTTCCATGCTAGACCGATTAGACTGTGGAGGCTGATATTGCTGCCTCTACTGATTTTGAAAACCCGGAGCTCATTGTCCTTGAAATCTAGAGTTATTTTGTTGTCATGAGTCCTAGCTACCATTTTGTGAGTTCCACGAAAAGCCTGGGTGTCTCTGTCCCATAGGATTGAAATTATTACCACTCTAGTAGTTGCCTATATCAAAACTTCCCACATAATTTACCACTTTATCTATAGCTACGGCCTGACACTCATACGTTGGATGACTTTTTCCATAGAAATCATAAACAGGTGATGGTTGACTGGATCTTGGCTAAGGTCAGTTTTCTTATCTCTTTGGCCATGGCATCTAGTTGGGCTTGCACCACTGTATTGGAATCTACTTGAGGAACCCCAACTGATTTTCTTCTATAATTGCTCTCAGAAGGCCATTGGTTAGCATCTTCAGAGAGCTCATCAAGTATTGCCACAATCTCCTCAGGAGTCTTCTTCATTAAAGGACCTCCAACTGCAGTGTTCAGAGTTCATCGTGAGGGAGGTGTTAGTCCATCCCAAAACTCTTGGAGATGCATCCACAATTCAATCCCATTATGCTGACACTTCCTCACTATCTTGTTGAATCTTTCCCAAGACTCGAAAACTGTTTCGGTGTCCGTCTGGCAAAAGTTGTGAATTTCCCTTCTGAACTTTACTGTTTTTGCAGCTAAGAATTATTTATCAAGAAACTTTCTAGTCATATCTTCCCATGTCCCGATCGACCCTGTTGGTAAGCTACGAAGCTAGTGCTTCGCGTTATCCTTCAGTGAAAACGGGAATGTCCTTAAGTAGACCGCATCCTTTGATACTCCATTGTATTGGGAAGGTGTTCATTATTTTTTCAAAGTGCATCAAGTGAGTGTTAGGATCTTCGTTCACCTTTCCTCTAAAAATACAGTTATTTTGGATTGTTTGAAGCAAGCCTTGCTTCAACTCGAAGTTATCCATTGCTACTGGTGGAGGTCTGACACTGGACAATCTATGATTGTAGACTAGTCTGGCATAATCACCCAATGCTCTACCAGGCCTGGGTACCGCATTCTCGAATGGATCTTCAATCAAGGGTCGATTCAGATTGAACCTTCGACCCCCATCATCGTTGACAGTCTCACCAGCAGCTCTACGGGTTGCCTCAGCTACTATCCTTGTAGCTTCTTCTCATTGTTGTGTTGCTTCTCTTGCAGCCAGATTTGCCTCATCTTCACCGTGATTAGCCATGTGTTCTTGGGTTGAAGGCTGCCCCAAGAACTTTCCGGTGAGTTCTTTCTCTTTCCTCAACTTTTGCAGACTCTTTTCTACCTTTGGGTTGTATGGAATCAATTCCTTTGAAGAAGATCGAGTCATACACCAAAGGAGTCAATATGTTTCCTGTACACGGAAGAGGAAACCCATGAAGAATAAAAAATAAAAATAAAAAAAATAAAATAAATTACTGAATTAGCACCAAAAACTATTTTGAACACTATTGATTTTCAATCTCCAGCAACGAGGCCAAATTTTGATGAGCGCAAAATATACTTAAATTATGCTCGCTAATCAAAGATATCATAGTATAATATCGTATCCACAAGGATTGGATTTAAACAGTATTCTCGTAGCTTCTAGCTTGATTGCTATCCAGGTGGATCAACAGTTGAGATATATATGATTCATAATTAAAATTAACTAAGAATCTAAAGCTATTGACTAGTGACTATCAAGACAAGGAATAAGCAAATAAGGTTATCAATGGGACAAGGTAGGGTTTTGATAGGATAGGTGCAAGATAATTATTCGGGATCTAACTCTAGATAGTTCACTTCTAATGTTCAAGTGAGTCTCTCGAATTCACTCACTTATTGGTTCAAACGTTCAGCAGAAACTTCTCTCTCTATTAAACCTTGACCTCACGAGACGAATCAAATTAAGCACTGTGAAGATATGTAAGCATGCGTAGTAGATTGGTCTTTAGAAAAACTTATTTCGATTATTCTCCTAACCAAGTTTAATCAATGATTCAACTAGCCTCTTTCGAATACTTAGAAGAATCTATGAACTCAACCAAAAATATAATGCAAAGATATCACAAGTTATGCCTCTCTCGATTATATGAACTAGTGAATATAGATACAACAATTAAATCTTCCATAACAATTCAATACATAAATCTAGAGTTATAATTTACAAACAATCATCAATACACTAAATCCATCAAACCCTAAAGGAAACTACTTCATAGACATGGAGAAATTCATTACAAATATAATTAAAGTATAGAAAAACATAGATTCAGTCCAAACTCGGGTCTTGAGTGAGGAAGGAATGATGAAATCCTTGTGCTTGTGTTCTTCCAACTCATCCTTAGCTTCCTTAGGTCGAAAGTATGTCAAAAGTCCTCTCAAAAACGTGTTTCTATTGTATTGATACCAAGTAGGAACAAACCCGGATGAAACTACCCTCTTTGAGCTGAAGTGGAAAAACCTACAAACTTTTTACACTTCATGCGTCGCACTATGCTACGTAGGGTGCGTATCATTAGTGTATTTTGCTCGGTTGTAAACTCTCTGAGCTTAGCTTGTCTAACGAATTTTTGTACTAGTGCGACGCTTAATGCCACGCCTTACACGACACACTAGTACTTTTTTTTGCTCTAGCCCTTGCTCTTTCTTCCAACTTTCGTATGCAACGCCGGTCCACGAGCCCCGGACGCGATCCCGGTTTAATTCCTTGAGTTTTTATTCAGATTTCAAAGCTCCAAATTATCCGATTTAGCTCCAGAACATCTTCTTAACTCGGCATCATCTCCTACAAAGCATAAAACACACAATAAGTGTAAAACACTATCAATTAAAGCTCAAACACAAGTAAAGTATAGTGAATTAGTGTGCAAAATGCGGCTCAAACACGTGTTCCTAGCCTACAATCAATTACCATATACCTATTTACCTTCTAAATTATCAACGTTTGTCTTCTTTTTATTTTTATTTTAAAAAAAATTAATATTATAATTTTTTTTCTCTTTTAATTTATATTATGGTTTTACTTATAGAATAAATAAATGTTATTTATAAATTAAAAAGATAAAAATAGTATTTAAGCATGTATAATGTTGGAATAATAAAATGTTGAGAATAGTAAAAATATTAATCAGAACAATTTATTAGTAATGATATTTTTTATATTAATAATGAAAACTCAAAATTTATTTACATAATTGAGAATGAAAGAAAATAAATGTTTTAAAATATATATATTCTATCAACGTAATATAAAAAATAATTATTTAAAATAAAGATATTATTATAATATGCATTATATATTCTTGAAAATTATGCTCAATTATATTATTATTCCGATATTATTTATGCTAGAAAACTTTTTTTATTTTAAAAATAAATTTATTTGTTCTTTAGGTAAGTCCATAATGTAGATTAAAAAGAGAAAAAAATCATAATATTAAAAAAAGATAAAAGTTGATAATTTAGAGGGTAAAATAGGTATTTGACAATCAAAAGTTTGAGAAATCTGATCGAGTGACATTCTGAGTGTTATAGGCATAATTAAGTGATTTTTCTGTTATAAACAAAAGAAAGATGACTTTACTAGATAACTTCGGATAATTGAGTAACCATTTAAATAATGGACTCTACTATATAACTTTCATTTTTAGTTAAGTAGTGTAGGGTTCAAATTGGGCTTTTTTCACCAAAAGCCCTCCTCTCATATTCACGGACTAGCTCCTACCCCTCCCCCTCCCCCTCCCCCTCCCCTCCCCCTCCACAAAAAAAACCCCCTAAAAAATTATCTCTTTAAACTTTATAGTGTTACCATGGAATTACTTAATCGTAGCTAGTGAGATATGATGACGGTGATAATAGAAAGTTAAAATGGCAACAACTTTTAGAGTAATTTTTATCAATCTGGAAAATATAGAGTATGTTTCTTTCTTAATTCAGCTACAAGATAAATAATTTCATGCTTAGACTATGGGATTCGGAGATACTGTTTTATGCATCAATTGATACACATACCCACATTAAAACTTCTTTTAAAAACAATCTCACGGACACAGTTAAACTGCTAGTTTCGAAATAAGATACGCAAAGGGCCTTAAAAGGACCCCAAAAAAAAAAATAGATTACTTTAAATTTTAGCGGGCTACATGGTACAGAAAGATGATAAAACTTACCACCAAATGGTATATGGCTCTACAGAAAAATAAATATTTATAAATCTAATTTATTTCCCTTTTAACAACGAATTTATGCAAATAATTATATATTAAAACCAAAAAAACTAAGCAAACTGCCTAATAATTAATTTTTATGAGTAATTGCCATAATAGATCCAGTCAAACAAAGATCATGTAATGTGATTGTGAACTTTCCCCAGTTGGTTCCACCTTAACCAAATTCTGAGCCACAGAGGTATTATATGTTACTTGAGGATGGCTGATTTCAACTTCATATTCCCCATGAAAAAGTGAAGCTTCAAAGAAACCATTTTCATCGGTATTCCCCGAAAAATCCTGGTGATTCCATTCCTTAATAATTTTGTCTACAACATCTCCAGTAGGCAAATTCTTGAAATTATTATCAGTCAAACACATCCTGTAACATCCTTTAGGATTCCATGGTGCCCACATCATTATCCCTTTCACTCCTGGATGTGTATGTACCTCCCTTATTATCTCCTCCAAATATATTTCCTGTCCAAATTGAAGATCACCAACTCATGAATTAGAGGTTAATTTCACGTATTATTACTGAGATTTACCCACTGTGACAATAAATTTACAAAATTGTTACTAGGCACATTAAAATAACTAAAATTTTACCCCTATGAAAGTAAAATTCACAAAAATATTTTGTGTTACATTAAAGTAACTCAACTATGTATGTATTGCTCAAAAAATACAAATGATCATAGGTTCAAGTTTTTGACACATTACTTGTTATGTCATGCAGTACATTTCATGTAAGAAAATTAAAAAGTTCTACCTGGCAAAAATTTCGTTTACCCATATTTTAAATAAAAGACAATTAAAAAGACCTTTAAATGGAGCCAAAAGAATAAACAATTACGATATAGATATGTTCAGTTCCTAAATCCAAACCCTTTTTTATATTGTAATTGTTTTTTTCCCTTTCAAACTCAATAATTAAGGAAGATTACCTGGTTGGTGGTATTTGCAACATCTAACTCGGTGATCCAAATTGGCAATCCAGCTGATTTGAAGTTCCATCAAATCCATGTTCAAGCGTATTGAATTCATTCAAGAACGGAATTGCGTTGCTATCAATTTCGTTAGCCTTTTTGTAGTAAACAGCAGACGCATTCTTCCCTAGCATCTGCTCTAAGAACGAGAAGTGGACATTTTCATTCACAACATCCCAATGAATAAGTCGGCCTAAATATCTATTCATCACTGAATTTATCCTTCTTGATGCAGCTGCGGATAACTGTGCTGGTGAAAGATAGCGCGTCCACGTGGGCATATTCTGAGGATTATCCCAAAAGACATTGTGGCCGCGGACTTTAATGTTATATTTTTGGACAAGACTAAGCATAGCATCAGCTACGTTGTAGTCTAGTTGGCCGGGGATTTTCTCGTTGGCGTACCATTTCATTTCGTTTTCGAAAACTGTGTATTTAAATCTTGAAGTAAACCAATCTTGGTAGGCTTTGTTGTTTAGGATGTGTTGGCTTATTGCATTGCCAAACGGGAAATTGTGCCAGGGAGACAGTTGCGTTTGGTAAAGGTTGGCCTTGAGAATCCACTGCTTGGATTTTCACTCTAGCTTTGCGTACCTGCGGCATTTTCTAGTGATTTTTTAGAATTTAGCTTACATAAACTAATTGTTTTTAATACTATGAGAAAAGTTACAAGATAATACATGCAACCTATAATAAGATTGTAACATGCTATAATATGTTAAAATCATTGACAGCATAAAAAAAAATTATATTATTGTCAATATATATAAATTAAATTCATTTTAAATGAGAAATCTCGTGAAATAAAATTAAACATATCGTAAGAACTAGTTAAGTTATTCTCCTTCATATTTATATATATAGGATTAAAGCAGTCACAAGTTTGCTACGTAATATATTATATATATATATAGTGTTTTCAATTAATTAACGGTTCAGTGAGATGTATAATATTTAATTTCATTCACCTTCTCAGTGCTTTGATCTTGATGAAATTTCCACTCATCTAGAGAAAATGGCTTTACTGATATGCTATCTGCCCATAGCTCAACGACTGTGTTGTTTGCCTAGGAACAGACAAGGGAATTAAGTGAAAATAAACAAATTAGGTCCAACAATCAGAATTTTGTGTTTGAAAACATAATAGTACTAGCTAGTACATTTTATTCTGTTTAAGTATGGTTATAGAATATGAACAATGACTAATAATTATGAAAAAGTGAAAACTCACTTCAAGATATAGCTCGACAGGACCAGAAATATTGAGCACAAAACCACCTTTTAGCATAGACCAGCAACCAGAACGAGCAATAGCCCATCCACTACGTTGGATGCCAAATGCTGTTCCGAATGCAAGAGCTACGTGAATCATGTCTCCTTGGCTCACTTGTACCCAAGCTGCAATTGAATTTCAATACATATACATTTTGACCGATCAGTAACAACCATCTCCTATAATATATATGCTACATCGACGACACGGCTTGAAAATAATGGTCAAAATTAAAACAAACAGTTGGGCAAAATCCTTGTGTACGCCGTATGCGAAAATACCTGAAGTTACGTAGTGAGTATCCTTTTGCAAGAAATATTTTTGGGTAAAACCATGAAGGGCTCCTTTCCTGTTGGTAGCCACAATGAAAGTGTTATTAGTACTGCTGGACATCCTAGTGGCCATATTTGCAAATCCAGATTTACTCCAGCCCTTTAGTCCCTCATTCATGTCTGGATTCACGACTATTCCTCCATTGTATTGAGCTCTGAGAGGATCTGCCAAACACTGGAAGCATATATATATGTTAAACATAGCTGAGCAAGTTATCTGTTAAATATGTTAAAATATAGTAGGGGTGTACATCACTACATGGATCGGACCGGATTGGTTCGATTTTTATCAAAACCAAACCAAACCAAACCAAATCAACTATATCGGTTCGGATTGGTTCTGTTTTGTCGTGTTTTTCGGGTTTTTTGTTAATAAATATTATTTTAATCTTACTTTGTTAAATTTTTTATAAGTAAATATATGTTTAGTACAAATTTAAAAAATTACAAATATATTATCTATTAAAATATTTTTATGGGAGAATTTTTTTAGTAAGACATGATAATTATTTTTTTAGTCGTTTCACAATAACTTTTCGTTGATGTGCACTTTCAAGGTTAATTGAATTTAGTAATTAAACATAGAAATCAATATGATACCTAAATAATAATAACCACTTCAAATTCAAAAAAAATATAAAAATTTAATATATCTTGACATATGAATAAGGAAGAACAAAAAGAGATTGACGCATTTCAGTAACACTTGATAAGAAAGTGATCATACAATCCATTATTTAAGGTTAATAAATATGGAGCACTTCATATTCTATTAAATATTTTATCCCATAATAGAATCTTAAATATTTCTAAACAATTTTTAAAGAAAATTATATATAAAATCTTAAATGTATATATATAAAACTTATACATTTATATGTCGGTTTGGTTCGGGTTTTTTTACTCAATACCAAACCAAATCAAACCAAGCTTAGTCGGGGTTTTTTAATCGGTTCGGTTTGACTTTTCAGTTTGGTGTGGTTTTTGGGTTCGGTTTGTACACCCCTAAAATATAGTATATAAATTATTTGCATTGTCGGTGTATATATTAAATCCTCTTCAGAAAATCTGGACTTCAAATCCTCCAGGTTGTAAAATATTACTATAAAGATAGCAGAAAAGGCATGCGTATATCAAAATTTAAAATTTGTGATTGATTTTGCTTCACCAAAATGTCAAATATTCCTTGAAGGAATATTATTCCTTTGAACTTTTTTTTTTTGACTTAATCAATGCATTTTTCGTTATACTGCAAGTAATTTCTTCCTTTACTCGTCTTGGAAAATGGAAAGAGAAATATTTGTTTGCAATTTAATTAGTATGTTTCAACAGAGTATCAAATCAATTGGCTGGTAGTAACGAAAAACCAAAGGTCTTAACTAATGATTTATCAAATAGGCTAGGCTTAATTGCAAACCTGGATAATAAACAAGGAAATAAATCACAAGCCAAGGTATAAAATTTTCCATCTTCACGGTTTCCATGGCCACGAGTTCGCTGTTTCAATCACAATAACACTTAAGACAAAAATTAAAGAAGATATGCATCTCCCAGAAAAGTATTGGCTGCAAAACCGCATTTTTCCAACATTTGTTTATTACATGGATGACGTGCCCTTCAATATAAAAGAAATAAAATGAAAAATGTGCGGTATCCTTCCATGTTTGATTACCTCTAGGCTTTAACTCTAGGATGGTGGAATGGAGATAAATAATATACTACTTTAAAACACTTGATATTGTGTTTGCTCGAGGTGTCGGATTAAGCTATGAATGCATGCATGCATATATATAGGACTATAGGTGAAGCCTGTACATTTTAGTATGTGTTAATGGAAAAAACCTCCTTCATCACTTCGGACTTAAAAATACCGGCGTCACCTACCAACGCCTAGTAAGCCGGATGTTCGAGGAACAAATACGAAAATCAATGGAGGTTTACATTGATGATATGTTGGTTAAGTTCCTGCGATGAGAGGACCATTTGAAACATTTACAGGAAACCTCCGGCATATTGAAGAAATACAATATAAAACTAAATTCAGAGAAGTGTGCATTTGAAGTCGGGTCCGGTAAATTCCTCAGATTCATGGTTTCCAACCGGTGAATCGAGATCAACCCCAATAAGATCAAAGACATCAAAGATATCACTATTGTGGATAACATGAAGGCCGTACAAAGATTAACCAGACGTATAGCAGTCCTGGGGTGATTCAACTCGAGGTCTTCCGACAAGAGCCACCGGTTCTTCTCACTGTTTAAAAAGAAGAATAACTTCCCGTGGACCCCGGAGTGCCAACAGGCCTTGGAGGAGCTCAAGCGATATCTATCGAGCCCGCCGCTACTCCACACGCCGAAGACAGGCGAGCAGCTATACTTATACCTGGCAGTATCGGAGATAGCAGTAAGCGGAGTCCTAGTCCGGGAAGATAAAAGTACGCAATTTTTAATTTACTATGTTAGTAGGACTTTAGGCGAGGCCGAAACTAGATACCTTCAGCTAGAAAAAATTGCGCTCGCTTTGCTAAGCGCCTGCAGGAAGCTGAAATCGTATTTTCAATGTCACCCCATATGTGTTGTGACTACTTAACCATTGAGGAATGTAATGCATAAACCCGAGCTCTCGGGACGGTTGGCCAAATGGGCCGTGGAGATTAGCGGGTACGATATTGAATATCGGCCCCGGACCGCGATTAAGTCTCAAATTTTAGTAGACTTTGTAGTCGACTTTACGCCAGCCGTGATACCTGAGGTCGAAAGAGAGTTATTGTTGAAACCGGAGACTTTTTCGGGGATCTGGACCCTCTTTACGGATGGCGCCTCGAACGCAAAAGGGTCCGGACTTGGCATCTTATTGAAGCCACCAAAATGCAATGCAGTTAGACAATCTATTAGGACTATAAAATTGACTAACAACGAGGCCGAATATCAGGCCATGATTTTAAGTCTCTAACTAGCCAAAAGCTTGGGGATGGAGATAATCGAAGCTAAGTGCGACTCCATCCTTGTGATAAACCAAGTTAATGGGACGTTCGAAATCAGATAGGAACGAATGCAAAGGTACCTGGATAAGTTGCAGGTAACATTACGCCGGTTCAAGGAGTGGACTTTACAACACATACCTCGGGATCAAAATAGTGAGGCCAATGCCCTTGGTAACTTGGGGTCGTTGGTCGAAGACGTTGAGTTCAACTCCGAGGCGGTCGTACAACTCATGATATCGGTAGTGGAAGAAGTCCACGCCGAGATAAACTCAAAGAGCCTGACTTCGGACTGGAGAAATAAATATATAGAATATCTAAAGACCAGAAAAGTGCCCTCGGATCCAAAAGAATCGAGGGCCATGTGTACGAAGGCAGCCCAATTTAGCTTGTCCGAAGACCGAACCCTATTCAGAAGAACATTCGATGGCCCACTCGCGATATGTCTAGGAACAGGAGATACCGAGTACGTTCTGAGGGAAATTTATGAAGGAATCTGCGGAAATCATTCAGGTGTCGCATCATTGGTTCGAGAGATAATCAGAGTCGGCTACTACTAGATCGACATGGAAAAGGACGCGAAGGAGTTCGTACGAAAATGTGATAAATGTCAAATACATGATCTGATGATTCATCAACTTGGGGAGCTGCTGCATTCAGTTTTGTCACCGTGGTCGTTCATGAAATGGGGGACATCGTTGCCCCCTTCCTTGGGCACCCGGTAAGACTCAATTTTTATTTTTTATGACTGTTTATTTTTCTAAGTGAGTGGAAGCCCAGGCATACGAGAAAGTTAGGGAGAAGGAAGTCATCGATTTCATTTGGGACCACATCATATGCCGATTCAGAATGTCGGCCGAGATCGTATGCGACAATAAGAAACAGTTCATCGGTAGCAAAATAAGCAAGTTTCTCGAGGACCATAAGATCAAAAGGATCCTATCAACACCCTACCACTCTAGTGGGAATGGACAGGCAGAGTCCACTAACAAAACCATACTCCTAAACCTTGAAAATAGGTTGGTCGACGCCAAGGGAAAATGGAAGGAAATCTTGCCCGAAATCCTGTAGGCATACCATACGACCTCTAAGTCCAGTACCGGGTCCACCCCGTTCTCGCTGGTTTACGTCATTGAAACTCTAATATGGGTCGAAGTCGGAGAACGAAGTCTCAGGTTCCGATATGCAACCAAGGAGTTAAGCGACGAAGCCATGAATATGAGCCTGGATCTGATGGATGAAAGGCTCGAAGCCGCCCTTGTTTGATTAGCCGTCCAAAAGCAACGGATCGGGAGGTATTGCAATTGAAGATCCAACCTTCGACATTTCAATGTCGGGGACTTGGTGTTAAGGAAGGTCACGATAAGCACTCGGAACCCAAACGAAGGAAAGTTGGGGCCGAACTGGGAAGGTCCTTATCAAATTATCGAGATCAGCAGAAAAGTATCATACAAACTCGGGACAATGAACGGTGAACAACTACCGAATAGTCTCGGCTCGATCGATAGGACTTACTGTAAGGGCCAAATGGTCGAATGAACTGTGCCCACATAGACTGCTCGAGTCCTGACATAAATCCTGTACGCATATGTAATCGTATATATTATACATAGAAATAAAAAGAAGTTTCTACCTTGCAGATAAATATCTTGCCCCTTAAAAAAAATTTTATCTTAAGAAATTTCCTACATTCGATCCCCTAAAGATATCGAGCTCGAGGGATGCCTTTATCCGGGTTCAAAGGACTGCTCTCACTCGGGGACTGCCGTCCCAAGACAAACTCGGATGGCCCGGCCTCTCAGAGCCCGGGGGCACAAGACCTACTAGGCAGTGCCCGAACCTGAAAGGCTACGGCCATCCCCACTCGGAGACTGTTATCTTAGGCAAGCCTGGATAACTCGGGGTAACAAGCCCATTGGGCAACACCTGAACTATAAAGGCTACTGCCATATTAAAACGGCTCGGAGACTGTGAACACCTAATTTTTGACCATACTTGAATTTTTTCCTAGTCATCTCACAAATACCTCACTTCCCACTCTATCATTCCCGCTCCCATTATCCCCACGCGTGTCCCCACTCTACTTTCCCACACATGTCCCTCACTCTTTGTCCCCCGACTCATGTCCCCCACTCCTTATCCCTCCACAAATACACACGTACACTCACAAAGAGGGAGCTTCATCTCCACCCCAAAGACCAACAAAAGCCCTCTATATAGTTGTTGCAAAAATCAGCCATAAAAGGCCATGAAGTCCAGCAAGAAAACATCCCCCAAAACAGTAAAGAATGACCCCAAAAAAACATAAAAATAGCTCCAAACCCAGCTGAAAAATACCATAAAAATTAGCTGAAATTTCACTATTAGACTGCCCCCTTTAACACTTGAAACCTCCGTCCAAACCGAGTCGAGTCAGTGAAGTTTTCGTTCGAGGTGATTGGTAGAGCTCGCTATTTGTTTGCAAGTTTTGTCGTGGTCTCAAGAAATCTTTGGAATCTTGTTTTCTCCTCATTAAATCGATAAAGGGAGCTGATTTATTAAGGTCCATTTTCTCACTTCTGTTTTATTTTTTAAAGAGTATTCTTGTTGGTTTGGTGAATGTTTAAGCTACTAGATTGTCACATTTGACTCATATATATATTTTATTTGTTTCTTGAATGAATGGCGTAAACTTTATAATAATGCTCGAGTGTTTGTGATTGATATTTGTATGTTTTACTTGGGATGAACGTAGTACAATTTTATTTTATTTTTCTTCTTTCTTAGTTTAGCTCTCAAGATACGTGTTTTTTTGTTTTTGGTTTATATTGGGGAAAAGGTAGTACGTTAAACAAGTATGGCCAGTTAGTTAAGTAACAAAATGAGCCATTGAAACTTAGTGGAAGATCTAATGAAATTAGGCCATAAAACGTTTACTGCTTTTTCTACCTCTCTTTAATTAAATATTTTATTATTTTTTTGTTTTTTTATTTCCTTGTTTAGTTTTCTTTAAATATTTGTTGCTCTTAATTTGTTTGTTTCAATTAAAATAGTTTAATAAATATGTGAGTTTGTCTACATACGTTGTTCATAAAGTGTGACTAAAAGGATGACCTCATCGGGTCAAGTAGTTGAGAATCAAAATCTATTAGAGTTGGATAATCTCAATAATAGAATTAACAAAAATAAATAATTTTGTCTTAATCGATATATGAAAAACTCGCTTCGGAATAAAGACATAAATAAAATGACAAGGTTGTAAAGACGCGCCTTGTTCCAATTTTTCCCAAATAATTAAAAGTTTGTTATTTAATTAACTTCGAGTATGCTCCAATTTTAGGTGCGATACACGAGCGAAGGTCGGGGATACTCGTCTTGGTTAGTGTAAGCTAGGGTTGGGGATACTCGTCCTAGTTTGAAGGTTAATAAAATTATCAACAATACAAATAAGACATAGGCAAAACATGAAAATCAAATAAACCACAGTTTATCCAAAATTAATTCAAGCCAAATTGTAGTCAATAAAGCAACTGTGCTAGAACCACAAGACTCGGGGAATACCTTATACTTTCTCTCCGGTCAATAGAATTCCTTACCGAGTCTCTTATTTTTTCAGACCAATAAAAATAGAGTCAAACCTTCCTTTGATTAGAGATTCAAAATAAAAGGTGACTTGGAACACCCAAAAATCAAATTTCAAGTGGTGACTCTGTAAATAAAATAATCTCTATTTCAAAAATATCACTTTAATTGGAAAAACTCTTTAACCGCACAATAATTCATAAAACACATATATCTTTTTGGGGTAGAAAAGGGATGTGACAGCTCTGTCGACTCCACTGGGGAATTCAAGAATTCGAGCTTGTACATTAACTTCATTTGACTTTATTATATTTTGTATATATTGTGATTTATTTGGACCTAATGTCCTACTTGTCCACTTTTTACCGCTTTGATATTGTTGAACTGTATATATAAATAGTCTTCTCATGCACCCATCTGTGTCTTCTGAATATAACTCTTGGAATCGCGGATACGCACCCCATTCCTTTTTGAGATAAAGGCGGTGGGCCTGAGCTCTCGGCGAAGGATTATTAGTCACCCATGTTTAAGAACGGGGACGGTCCAGTAGTTAAGCCGGAGAAGTATTGCTCTTGGTACGCTACCCCTTCTCAACTCGAGTTGTCCGATCGTTTTATGGCCAGTCTAGATACACCTCATCTCAACCAGGATTTAAACCTAAAAGAATAAATCTCATGTCGGATATCCCTAGTAGGTTCGCTTTATTTGCATCATGTGCATTTGATTTAGCAGCGCTCGGCACAGGGGCCGAGTTCTGTTTTAGGACAAGTACCTTGTTGAGACTAATATGTTCACTTATGTGCTTCTTGCTGCATCATTTTGAAGGCTTGCTTGCATTGTTGACTGGCTTTAGAAAATTAGTTGAGCGGAATTGAAAAAAAAATCATTACCCCAGTTTTGACCGAACTATGCGAGTCTGATTCTTCCCGGGTATGAGATACGTAGGCAAACCTCATCGGTTCCGGTCCCCAATTTTCAAAAACAAAACTCCATAAAAATATTTTCCTCCACTTCTTTCTTTAGAAAAGTCTTTCTTGGAGACCCCAATTTTTAAAAATTCAAAAATATTTTCTTTTAATTCCTTCTATAGAAGTCTTTTATTAGAAAATCCCAAATTAAAAAAAGATTTTAAACCCAAAAAATATTTTCTTTCTTTTTAGAAGTCTCTCATTTGAAAAAAACAATCAAATCAAAATCCAAAAATATATATTTTTTTCTTTTTTAGAAGTCTTTCTCCCAAAAATTCAAAAACAAAATCAATCAAAATCCAAAAAACAATATATATTTTCTTTCTCCTTTAACAAGTCTTCTTTTCAAAGATTCCCAAGAAACAATTATAAGAAAATGAGCTAGCTTGTGTACTTTGAACCCGGTATTCCTGAACTACGTAATGATCTGATTCGTGCGGTGTCATACGTAGGCAATCCCCATTAGATTCGATCATAGCTAGTAAATATACCGAGTAAAAAAAAAGAGTGACAAAAAATAACAAAGAAAACAAAGAGCGAAAAAAAAGCAGAAGTGAAAAAATCCAAAAAGAGAACTTTTTGTCCAATTTGAAAAAGAAAATTGCGGAAAGTTTCTGTGAATATGCTGTCAAATGATGCGAGCAAGCCGCTAGGGTAAAGCCTTCAATGGACGAAGCAGAAATGGTTACTGTCATCCTACAGGCCCAAGAGGTGGACTACTTTCAGAACATGATGTCCGCTATGGGTAAGTCATTCGCAGAGGCTATCAAAATTGGGGAGATGGTCGAAAATGGTTTAAAAACGGGCCGAATCTTGAGTCATGCTGCCTTTAAGGCCACATCACAGACCGTTCAGAATGGTTCGGGGGGGGAGGGGGGGGGGGGTTTGATGAACAGAAACAGGAGGGAAGAGGGAGCCATGATGGTTTCGAGCTCGAGTGGGCCCGCAGGTCATTCAACCAATCATATATGCTTCCTAAGGCCCCACAACACTATTATCCCCATCAAGATGCTGCTTATGTCATGGCACTGCCTCACAATGCAGTGATGAATGCGCAACCTTACACGCGGCCACAACATTATAGACAAAACCGAGCTCTACCTCTCAGAATTGCCCATCCCTACCAAGCTCTATATAATCCTTAACTAAATGTTCCCTAATATAATCCTCACCCAAGAGAGCCCCTCAGAAGGAATCAGTTCACTCCTATAGGTGAATCATACTCTAACTTGTTCCAAAAGCTAGTCAGGCTAGGTTTGCTGCAGCCAGTGGCCCCGAACCGGCCAAACCCCGAGTCCCCCTCGCACTGAGCTAATGCTAGATGTGAATACCACTCCGGAGCAGTGGGACATGATACATATGACTTTTGGACCCTAAAAAGGGCATTTGATGAATTGATGATCTATCATTGAAAGCCACGGTAGCCATTGTTGCGGCAGAACAGAAACCTAAAAACAGGCGCCAAACCTGAAAAGTTCTCTATCAGATGGGAGTCTCTGTAGCCGGTCTTGCTATCATTTTTGTGTCTGGGTTATTTCAAGGTGTTATCCAGATGTTTTACTTTATTGTCTTACTTTCTGATGCAAAACCCTCCTATCTTTAAAAATTTTAAAAATATCAAATGAAATTAATATTTCATTGTACAAGAATGTTTGTTTTCTTAATCTTGTCATTTTTTTTATTCTCTTTTTAGTTCTGTTAATACAAATTTTAATGACATGACATGCTTGCGAACTTTATGCCTAGATCCTAAAACGTTGTGAGACCCTAAAATAATGAATCAAGAAAGAGAATGTTTTGAAGACAAGGCTTCTAAGAAAATAAATAGAAAATTGGAACGAAGTTGAGATTCCCTCCTTCGGATAATTGTTGAAGCCGAGATTGAGGATAAAGATTGGTCAAGAACCGATTGGAACAATTGACATTGATTGATGAAGAATGAGTTTCCGTAATTTTTCACGGGCAGTTGTACCAACAAAGAATGACCCACGTCTAAAACAAGAAAGTGCGGCCCAGGAAATTTGAAATAGGACAACTCATTCTGAGACATATCTTCCCACCTCATGAAGAAGCTAAAGGAAAATTGGCTCCAAATTGAAAAGGTCCATACATTGTAACGAGACTACTACCAAAAGAAAGCATTGTACCTGGAAACATCAAAGGAAATGTCCTTGAAACAACTGCCAACGCGGATGCAGTCAAAAGGTACTATGTTTGACCCTCTATGTAGCATTATTGTTCTCTGAATGGGATGACGAAAGCTTTCATTCTCTCTATCCAAACATCATTAACCCTTTTGCTAACCCTTTTGAGCCTGATAAGTAGGGATTTTGACTACTTATTTGCACTCTTTTACTTTAGTTTTAGCTCAAAAATGCTTAAAGGTATTTCCGAAAACTGATAAAATGTGCTTACTTGTACGAGCATTGGAAAAAGAGCCAAAACAATAAAATTCAACTCAAGAAGGAGTATTTTTGGACAAGGACTAAAACCAAGGAAAACGAGCAAAGTGCGGACCGCAAAATATTGAGTCGGTCGCAGACTATGAAGGACCTCTAACAGAATTTCGTTGCAAAGTGTGGACCGCACAATTATTGTGCGGCCGCAAAAGATAAGGTTCAGAGAGATGGAGTCCTGAGTCCATGAAGAAGTACGTACCGCACTATATATTGTGTGGTTGTAGAATTCAAGAGTGCGGCTGCACTAAAAAATGTGTGGTCCGCAGAAGTCCCTCATGTCAAGCTCAAATTCAAGAGTGTGGCCGCAGAAGTCCATCCTGTCAAGCCCAGCTTCAAAGTACGGACCGCACACAGAATTGTGCGGCCGCAGAACCTCCGCAGGGGAAATTTTGTCCGATAATTTCAGCTGGGTATAAGTAGTTCTTTTTGTCAAATTTAGGTTAAGTTTTGTACTCCAAAAAGTAGATAGTCGTTTTTCCTTTACTGATTTGGGAAACTTTGTATTAGTTTATCATTTTAACATTGGATTTTCATCCCTTTATCATCTACTATGAGTTTAGTCTTATTTTCTTCCTTAGTTTCTTCGTTTTTGCCTATGAGCTAAATCTCTAGCTAGGGTTGTGATCCAACCCTAGTGTGGGTAATTAATGCGTGTTTGATTTAGGGCTTATTTAAGGTTGGGTGTATGATATTTAGCCTAGTTCTTGCTTGAATTTAGGAATTAATGGTTGCAAACATTGATATAGTCTCTACTTGAGAAAGAGAGACTAAGTCTAGGAAAACTTGGCTAACAAGAAATTGGGGTGAACTCAAGAAATTTATAGCCCCAATAAAAGGGTTGAATCTAGAGATAGTACGACCCGACTTGAGCATATATCAACAGTTTTGTGAAGTACCCATTTGGACTTGAGAAAGCCAAATTGGGCAAAACCACTCTAACTACCGAGAGGTATCGAGTGGGTAATCGCATGTCGATTGCTATATTACACCCCGACCAATGAAACATGCCCTAAAGCCCACAACCCATTAGGTAACCACCTAGGTGGAAGTCATAACCCTAGATCTTTTTTAAACTTGAAAAACAACAACACCAAAAATATCGCTCTATAGCTTTACATTTACAAACAATAGCATAAATTTTAGAAGTAGAAAGAAATAACCAAGTACGTGGAAGTGCATTTTAGGCACGTCATACACCTATTCTAAGTATATACCTAACCCAATATAAGCTCTCTGAGGAATCAGCCCCGACTCAAAGTTGGGTAATTATAAT
The DNA here is from genome assembly GCF_000715075.1 of Nicotiana tabacum. Lineage (NCBI taxonomy): Eukaryota > Viridiplantae > Streptophyta > Magnoliopsida > Solanales > Solanaceae > Nicotiana > Nicotiana tabacum. The sequence continues at coordinate 91,256,873 of NC_134098.1, read as the reverse complement.
TGTATCGATTGCTTCACAATCCCAATCAGTGGTGTGAATTTGGGCGACATTAATTTTTGGCACCGTTGCCGGGGAGCCTAAAAACGGATTTAGCTATATATTTGGTTTTGTATGTGACTTGTCTTCTTTTCCTTCCGAGTTACTAACCTTTTTGTGAATCGGTTGTAGGTACAACAATGGCTCTCAACAATGATCCTCTCGGAAACTTGCCTTTCGGGGAGGAAGTGGACGATGACCAAGGTGATGAGGTTCCTCCTGAATCTCAAGCAAATAGGCGAGGCCGACCGCCTCATGACAATATTTCCGTCCCTCCCCCACCTCCACCAAGAGCGGCTCTACACTGGGTGTTACCAAACGAAGGATACGTAAGTGCCATAGTCCCGCCCCGCATTAGGGCGGTCAACTTCCAAATCACCAATGTTATGCTCACATTACTAGAGCAACGAGGATTCTTCACCGGGGCTCCGAGTCAAAATGCATACAAATACTTGAAGGGGTTTGTGGACACTTGTTGGGGGAGTAAACAGACCAACGTCTCCGAGGATGCTCTAAGGTTGAGGCTACTTCCCTTCTCTCTATAGTGGAAAGCCTTGGATTGGGTAGAAAGATTGCTAAACCATTCTATCCATACATGGGATGAATTGGCGAAAATATTCATTGCCAAGTTCTTTTCTCCCGGGCATATGGCTACTCTTCGAGACGAGATTATAGCATTAAAGCAAGAACCCAATGAGCCTTTGCACGAGATTTGGGAGATGTACCATACTATGGTGAAAGAGTGCCCGAATAATGACATGACTGAGGCTATGGTTCAACAAACCCTCTACAGGGGGATCAATACTATCAATCAATGCATGGTCAACCAACTTGCCGGTGGAAATTTCATGACAACACCATATGCCGAAGCTTGTGAGACTTTAGATGTAATGGCGGATACTTCATCGACATGGCAAAGTAGAGCTAATGTTCCTCAAGGTGATCCAAATGTGATTCACCTACACAAAGAATTACATAATCATGGGCCAACAATTGCCGAGTTGACCAGAATAATGAATCAATTAGCCAAAGCTCAACTTCAAAAAGTTCAAGGTCCTAAGCAAGTAAATGCAATGGAAGGTGTCAACATGATGGTGAACAAGCGAAGGCAAAAGGGTCAACAAGTGCAAAACCGTGTGGAACTATTTGTGCAAGATGATAGTGGGTTTGACCAAGATGAATCATACAATGAGGAAGAGGAAGAAGTGCAATATGTGAACAACTACCAAGGGCAAAGAAATAACTCTCAAGGCCCGAATCAACAATAATGGCGATCTCAAGGAAATCAAGAAAATTAGAACAATCAAAACCACCAAGGCAATTGGAGTGGTGGTAACAACAATCAAGGTAATTGGAATAATAACAATAATCAAGAAAATTGGAATAATCAAGGCAACTAAGGCAATTGGGATGGCAATAATCAAGGATATTGGGGAGGCAACAACCTAGGGGGTTGGAACAATAACCAAGGGAATCGGGGGTCGGGCTTTCAAAGGCCCCCGATGTATCAACAACCAAGCAACCCGCCTCTTTATCTGTCTCATGGTTCTAGCTATTCCAATAATGAGATGGGATGGATTGAAAATATGTTTAAACAAATACTGAAGAAAAATGCTGACTCCGATGCTCAACTAGCCTCTCACAACATTTTAATCCGTAATTTGGAGGTTCAATTAGGGAAAATCTTGCAAACTTTAAACACTCTTCCTAAGGGGGCACTACCTAGTGACACGGTGGTGAACCCGAAGGGTGGGAACAACATGGGACATGCCATGGCCGTAACAAGAAGGAGTGGAAAGGGTGGGGAGGCAACAACCTCAAACCAAAGAAGAATTGTGGATGATGATGTAGTGATTCAAGAAGATGAAATTCCAAGAAATGTGGTTCAAGCTAATGAAGAAGTGAGAATTGATATTGATGAAAATATGGAGGAGACTCAAGAAGAAGTGAACCCGTCTAGGGAACACGTGATTGACATACCAGAACCGGTAGTACCAAAGGCCAAGGCACCAATGCCAATGCCTCCTACTCCATACCCTCAAAGGCTCGCCAAGAAAAATAGAGAGAACCAATTTAAGAAGTTTATTGACATGATGAAGATCTTATCCATTAATGTGCCATTGGTTTAGGCGTTGGAATAAATGCTCGGCTATGCAAAGTTCATGTAGGATTTGGTGACAAAGAAAAGATCAATGAATTGTGAGACTATCAAGATGACACATCAAGTGAGTGCTATTGTGCACTCAATGGCTCCGAAATTGGAAGATCCCGACACTTTCACAATCCCTTGCACTATTGGGAGTGCCGACTTTGCCAAAGTTCTCTATGATGTAGGGGCGAGTATCAACTTGATGCCCTACTCGGTGTTCAAAACTTTAGGAATTGGGCAACCAAGACCCAGATCTATGAGGTTACAAATAGCGGATTGTACTATGAAGAGACCATTGGGTATTATTGATGATGTGTTGGTTCGTGTTGATAAGTTCATCCTGCCGACGGACTTTGTGATTCTTGATTGCGAAGTAGACTATGAGGTGCCTATTATCTTGGTTAGACCTTTCCTTGCTATGGGGAAGGATCTTGTTGATGTGGAAGCCGGTGAACTCACCTTTCGAGTGGGCGGTGACAAGGTGGTTTTTCATGTATGCAAATATATGAGGCAACCAAAAAGCAATGAAGTTTGTTCGTTTATGGACTTAGTGACTGAGGTGATTGTTGATGATACTAGTGACGTGATGAATGTTGACGATACTTTGGAGGCCGTATTGCTTAATCATAATGATGATGAGAAGGAAGGCTTTGTGGAATGTGTAAATGCATTGTAAGGAATGAGGTTGTACACTTATGAACCTCGAAAATTTTCCTTAGATCTTGAGAATCGGAAGGCTCCTCCAACAAAGCCCTCAATCGAGGAGCCTCCCACTTTGGAGTTAAAGCCATTGCCTCTACATCTCAGGTATGAATTCCTTGGGCCATGTTCTACTTTACCGGTTATTCTTTCCTCTTGTTTCACTAATGTACAGTTAGACTCTACTTTGGTGGTGCTACAAAAGAGGAAGAAAGCTATAGGATGGACATTGGCAGACATTCGGGGTATAAGCCCCGCCTTTTGCATACACAAGATTATTTTGGAGGAGGATGCCAAACCCTCCGTTAAACATCAAAGAAGATTAAATGAAGCAATGCAAGAGGTGGTGAAGAAGGAGATCATAAAATGGTTGGATACCGGGGTTGTTTACCCCATTTCCGATAGCTCGTGGACCTCTCCGATGCAATGTGTCCCAAAGAACGGGGGCATGACTGTGGTCACAAATGACAAGAACGAGTTGATACCCACAAGAACAGTGAATGGGTAGAGAGTGTGTATGGACTATCGGAAGCTCAACAAAGTGACTCGGAAAGATCATTTCCCACTTCCATTCCTTGATCAAATGCTTGATAGGTTGACCGGTCGAGCTTTCTAGTGTTTCCTTGATGGATATTCCAGCTACAATCAAATTCTTATTGATCCGGAGGACCAAGAGAAGACTACATTCACTTGTCGCTATGGTACTTTCGCATTCTCGTGAATGCCATTTGGGTTATGCAATGCACCGGTGACTTTTCAACGGTGTATGATGGCCATCTTCACCGACATGGTGGAGGATTTTCTTGAGGTCTTCATGGATGACTTTTCCGTGGTCGGAAATGCTTTTGATGATTGCTTGAACAACTTGAATAAGGTCTTGGAAAGATGTGAGGAGACAAACTTAGTTTTGAATTGGGAGAAATGTCACTTCATGGTCGAGGAAGGCATTGTCCTCGGCCACAAAATTTCAAAGCTTGGTATTGAGTTTGGCAAGGCCAAAATAGAGGTGATCTCTAAACTCCCACCCCTTACATCCGTGAAGGGAGTGAGGAGCTTCTTGGGTCATGCGGGGTTCTATCGCCGATTCATCAAGGTTTTTCCAAAGTGGTGAACCCCTTGTGAAAAAGTGTTGGAGAAGGATGCCAAGTTCCATTTCAACGAGGACTGTACTTCAATTTTGATCGACTTTGGTCAACCTATAAATAAGACCTCATTGCACTATTCACAACTTTACACACTCTGAACTTTTGAGACCTAATCAAGCACAGTGCACACAAAGTACCTCACACTCCACATTCATTTCATCAGTGTAGATTCTTACATTCATCCTTCATCACTGGTATGTTCAATTCATGTTTAGATTTTTCAATTTTTTAGTTTTTGTTCTTAATTAGTATAGTTATTTTTAGGCCTAAAATGTCAAATGTTCTTAATGTGGCTTGAAATTGTGTGGGTAATTTCATGTGTGCTCATTGGGGACTGGGTAGATCATTCATCATATTTAATTTGCAAATACCATGATGAAATTGTGCAAAAATTGCAAAACCTAAGTCAATGCCTTTTATTTTTGAATTGTTCGTCCACACATAAAATTGTGCGGTCCGCAGATCTTGAGTTAAGGCAAAATATGATACATGAAAAGTGCGGACCGCACTCAAAATTGTGCGGTCCGCGAAAAAATGTGTGCGACCGCACTTTGGAACTTCAGAGAACCAGTAGTTTGAACTTGGTTTTGTGCGGCCGCACTCAAAATTATGCGGTCCGCACTTCAGCATGTGCGACCGCACTTTGAAATTGTGCAGTCTGCACAAGGCAGTCTGCGGTCACACTCAATATTGTGCGGTGTGCATTTTCTCTTTTGTACACTGATTTCCTACAACTGTTATCATGCTTCTAAACTTTAACTGACTTATGTGCTTCGTATTGCAGATAATTGTTCGATCACGAGGCAGAGGTGATACATCTAAAGGGAGGGGTTAGCCCTCCCTAGGCCGAGGAAAGGGCACTCAACCTCTCGGAGTGCAATCAAAAGCAATAGCCAAAAAGTCGACCACTAGGAGAGGTAGGGCCCCAGAGCTCTCAGAATCAAGCTCGGTGGAGGTACAGCCTGAGGCACAGTCCCAACCACCACAATTCACTAGGAGATACCAACTGCGCAATGAACCCTCTACCACAACAAGTTTTTATGAGGGTTTCGATAACGGTAGCCAGGGTTCAGAGCCCTCCTCTACACACACTCCTTCTACACCAGTTGCAATAGATGATGATGATGTTCCTGATGATGGATATGTTCGTGAGTTTGACTACCTTCACAAGGTTTAGAGAGTGGTGGCCACAGAGATTGCTCACACTTGAGCGACAATTCTTGCTGAATGATTTGGATAAATACAATCCAAATGTCCTTAAGCAGTTTAGGGAGCGCAAGGGGTGGATGTGGTTCACCGAGGGTGTTATGGATGCCAAAGAGCACTTGGTACGGGAGTTTTATGTCAATGTGGAACACATCAAGAAGGGTACCAAAGTGACCAAAGTGAGAAATTTGAAAGTCAGATTCGACCCAAGCACTTTGAACACTTACCAGGGATTTGAGGAGGTAGAGGCAATCCAGTACTTGGAGAAGCTTACTATGGGTGATGCAGCTCACACTTGGCTAGCAGAGATTTTGGCTCCTCCAGGACCATCACCACCGTGGATCACAGCAGGGATTCCTATTGCACGGGCCACCCTCAATTTTGAAGCAAAAGTGTGGCAAACTTTTGTGTGCAGTCGTATTGACCCAAGCCGGAATGAGAACAATCTTCCAATCCCCCGAGTAGTTTTGGTGGCATCTATTATGTCCGAGTACCCAATCAATATGGGTGCTATCACGTTGGCCAACATGTTAGTGGTTGTCCGAAAAGGTGAAAGCTCCTACCCATATCCCAACACCCTCACAGAATATTTCACACATGCAAAGGTGGAGTCGAGGAGTTTTGATACAAAAGTGCGGGCCAAAAAGCCCTTCTCATGGTACTCCTTGCAAGGTCCGAAAAATCCAAAGTTCAAGGGTAAGGCAACTACCACTGTTGGTCAGTCTAATGAGCCATCAGTGGTGGTTACAGAGTTAGCTGCTGAGCCTTCTACAACTCTTATGCCTTCTACAGCAGCCGGTCCTTCTACCGAGACAGCTGACATGCCACCACCTTTATCTTTTAGACCATCAGCATCAGTACCAGTGCCTGCCTCATCCACATATCTACTCACTGCACTGCGAGTCTCCCAGACATTGGCGAGTCTCAACAACTAGATGTAGACAACTACTTCAAAGTTGTCTGACATATCCAGTATTGTTGCAACACAGTCTTCTACACCAGCAGCACCACAGGTTCCTCCGTAAGTGGAGGAAACATTGAAGAGCATTGGGGACAATGCTTTTTTTTATTCAGGGGGGTGGTCTATTTTGGTTGGTTTGATTTGATGACATTGGCCTGTAATAACTTTAATACTATTTTTCTTTTATCTTTATTTTCTCTTTCATTATGTATATATTCTTTCCGTAGCTTATTTCATAGCTTCTTTATGTTGTTTTCTTAGTAGTCTAGCTTCTTATTTATGTTAATAGCTTCTTTTTATGTTTAAGTGAGCAATGAGCTTTTGGTTTTCTTAATGCCACGGTTCTTTCCAAAGGTGGATTTTGTATGAACCAGGTGGCTCTTCCCAACGATAGATGGCTTAAGGGATTGAGTCTGTTTTGGATGTTTAGGCAGAAACAGTAGTGTTAATGAATAAAAAAAAGGGTCAAGCATGTTTCACTTGGTACCAACACACTTAACTACACGCTTATGGTTAAAAATAAGCTTTTGGAAAGAAATGGCTCTAGTTAGTGACCTTGTGTCTCTTGTGTTGACTTAGGCAATCATCGGGTGGTTTAGTTGAACTATTAGCGATCTTCAATCTTGAATACGGTTGTTGTGGGCCCTCGACTCTATCCTCTTTAACAATCTGGTTGTGTGAGAGGTGAGATATTTTGTTACAAGTCCAAGTACCCGTGCGAATAGTCTAGAACTTGCCCCGAATGTGTTTCTAGGCTAAATTCTAAGTTTGCTTGGCTTGAGAAGTGATTGTAGGCTCTCCTTTACCTGTTTTGAAACCTCCCATGGCCCACCAATAATGTTATCCTTAGTCAACTATTTTGAGCCTAAAGCCTTTTTCATTCGATAACAATGTTACAAGCCTTTACCCGTTTTATAGTGACCCTCTCTTGGCACCCGAGCTTTCCTTAGCACTCATGAGAAACAAATGGTGAAAGCATAAGATTGGGGGAGATATGAAGATTTTGAAAGTGGTATCAAGGCACAAGAAGAGAAAAGAAATGAAGAAAAGGAAAGGCAAAGAAAAAGAAAGAAATAAAGAACAAAAGAAAAACATAAAAAAGAAAGTGAATAATTTGAAGGGTTGAAAGGATTCAAAAGAAAGCAAAAGTGTAAAGCATGGAGAAAACAAAGAAGGAGAATATGATTATCATAATCAAGAAAGAGTGATGTCAAGTCTCTCTAGGTCCCCTAAGAAAAAAGAAAATGACTCAGAATCGGCAAAGTATGAGCCAAAAAGAGAAAATGGAGTGCTAAAGGGAAGATGAACCTGTTCTATCCCAACATTTCCCTCCTTAGTCCAAAAGCCTTCATTACATGCTGAAAACGCCCTACGTGATTTCAAGCCGAGTAAGCTTACATTAGTGGTGATCTACATGAGGAGCAAGCATATGGTACTTAGAGCCGTACTTGTGACATCCTTTTGAGAGTGATGAGCGAACCTTTCACGAATCATTGAATTGAGTGCTGCATTATTGAGTGAGATGAGCTTATGGAGAGTATAGGAGGAGGAGTTTGGGATCCACAGTGATCTACATGAAAGTGTGAACTTCCTTGATGAGTAAAGTCAACTCTTGATGCTCAAGTGTCACATTAGAGCTATTTGTGCTTTAACATTAAAAACATAGCCTTGTTGATAATTCATGAGTGTGTGGGTAATTGTTGGTCCCAATTGAAGTGTGTTTGATGCAACTTAGGCCAGCTGAAATAGCTCTTTTCTTGTGGAGATGGGAATTACCATATTTGCTTGAGGACAAGCAAAAGCTTAAGTTTGGGGGAGTTGATAAGTAGGGATTTTGACTACTTATTTGCACTATTTTACTTTAGTTTTAGCGCAAAAATACTTAAAGGTATTCCCGAAAACTGATAAAATGTGCTTACTTGCAGGAGCATTGGAAAAAGAGCCAAAACGATGAAATTCATCTCAAGAAGGAGTATTTTTGGACAAGAACTAAAACCAAGCAAAAAGAGCAAAGTGCGTACCGCACAATATTGAGTGCGGCCGCAGACTATAAAGGACCTCTGACAGAATTCTGTTGCAAAGTGCGGACCGCACAATTATTGTGCGGCCGCAGAAGATGAATTTCAGAGAGATGAAGTCCTCAGTCCATGCAGAAGTGCGGACCGCACTATTATTGTGCGGCCGCAAAATTCAAGAGTACGGCTGCACTCAGAAATGTACGGTCCGCAGAAGTCCCTCATGTCAAGCTCAAATTAAAGAGTGCGGCCACACTAAAAAATGTGCGGTCCACAAAATCTAAAGATGTGCAGCCGCAACCCAGAATTGTGCGGCCGCAAAAGTCTATCCTGTCAAGCCCAGCTTCAAAGTGCGGACAACATACAGAATTGTGCGACCACAGAACCTCCGCAGGGGAAATTATTTTCGATAATTTCAGCTGGGTATAAATAGTTCTTTTTGTCAAATTTAGGTTATGTTTTGAACTCCAGAAAGTAGATAGTCGTTTTTCCTTTACTGCTTTGGGAAACATTATATTAGTTTATCATTTTAACATTGGATTTTCATCCCTTTATCATCTATTATGAGTTTAATCTTATTTTCTTCCTTAGTTTCTTCATTTTTGCCAGTGAGTAGCTAAATCTCTTGCTAGGGTTGTGACCCAACCCTAGTGTGGGTACCTAATGGGTGTTTGATTTAGGGTTTATTTAAGGTTGGGTGTATGATATTTAACCCAGTTCTTGCTTGAATTCAAGAATTAATGGTTGCAAACATTGATTCATGCCTAATTGACTTATTCTCTACTTGAGAAAGAGAGACTAAGTCTAGAAAAACTTGGCTAACAAGAAATTAGGGTGAACTCAAGAAATTGATAGCCCCAATAAAAGGGTTGAATCTAGAGATAGTAAGACCCGACTTGAGCATATATCAACGGTTTTATGAAGTACACATTTGGACTTGGAAAAGCCAAATTGAGCAAAACCACTCTAACTACCGAGAGGTATCGAGTGGGTAATCGCTTGTTGATTGCTATATTACACCCCGACCAACGAAACATTCCCTAAAGCCCACAACCCATTAGGTAACCACCTAGGTGGAAGTCACAACCCTAGATCTTTTATAAACTTAAAAAATAACAACACCAAAAATATCGTTCTATAGCTTTACATCTACAAACAATAGCATAAATTTTAGAAGTAGAAAGAAACAACCAAGCATGTGGAAGTGCATTTTAGGCACGTCATACACCTAGTTTAAGTATATACCTAACCCAATATAAGCTCTTTGAGGAATCAACCCCGACTCAAAGTTGGGTAATTATAATTGCATCGACCGCTTCACAATCCCAATCAGTGGTGTGAATTTGGGCGACATCAGTTACCTTTCTTTAATTACCCTCTTTGGAACCTGAAAACAAAACAAACAAACAAAAAAAAAAGAAAAGAAAAAAAAAAGAAGAAAAAAAAAAAACAAAACAAAAATCTAAACAAGTTCATGTTAATTGAACTACGTTTGACTTGATTCCGAAAGGATACATAGGAAGTCTCTCTCTGTGGGTCAGTCACACAAAAACAAAAATCCACATTCCCCCAAAAGTTGTAACTGGGGCAGAAATTATAATGTTTCGGCGATGGTATCGACTGAAAGGTTCCAAAGTTGTAATTCAATCCAAATCCTTTTTACCCCAAATCCTTTTCAAGTCCTTCCGATCAATCAACGAGAATGTTCAAAATTGGAAGATACAGTCACTTGGATCAGATGCAACCAAAATGAGAGAATCTTATTGGTGAAAATCTTCACGGGCACCATAGGGCTATGTCGAGCAGAGAAAAAAGAGAAATGAGAAAGGTAAGTTGTTGAAGACCCGCAAAGGAACTACTGATCGAAAAGAGGATCTTCACAGCCATTGGCATCGACACAACCCTAGGCAAGGTTTCTCGGTTTCGAGGCAAAAGTTGTGATGATTTTCTGAGATTCGGACTGTTTACACAGATTAGTCATCCACTCCAAAAGGTATATCATGTTCATTGAAGTCCGCATGTACTCCAGATAAGTCTTTTCCTTTCCCCGAAAGGGATATCTCTTGTTTAAATTCATTGTCCATTCCATTGTTTGTTGTTCTTTGAATCCCTTTCGGTCTAACTCTGTCCCAAAACTAAGCCGAAGAAGCGATGGCAAGACTGATTTATAGGGCTTTTGTTTGATATAAACTAATATTCAAGAGGCACCCAGCCTCGACAGGGGCATCAAGTCAACCCCGACTGGCCATGGTGGATGATGCTTTGAAATCAAAAACTCCCGAAAGGAGGAAATCAAATTGAAAGTGCCTACAAGGGAAAAATGAAGTTGAAAAGGTCCTAAGTGGCTAACCGTTTTGGCAAAGTTTGAAAAGTCAAAGGTTCCCTAATGCTCTAAAATTGAAAGTTTTGGAGGAAACAAGTCGAAAGTGAAATTCCACAAAGGCAAAATAAAGTTGAAAAGGTTAAGTCCCGCGCGATCAACCATCATGTAAAAGTTTGAAAAGTCAAAGGCTCTTTGGGGCAAGAAATGCAAGTAGTATTTAGAAAACATCTAGTGGCAGGTTGAAATCATCATCAAAAGAAGATGGGAACAAAGCCAAGCTGCCAAAGACATCAAGGCCACAAACCGACCACCACTTTTTTAAAACTCACAATTTGTTTTTGTTTTGAAGTAGGAACAAAGCAGTGCAGAATGGCGATTCTTAAAGGACGAATGTCACCAAAGGTAACTTTCGCAAAATCTCCATTTTCTTTTATTTTCAGCATGCATCACTATTGCAGATTATTTTCATAGCTTAACCCAGGTAAGACCTTTTCGCTTATGGGGATCTAGCTCATAATTTCGGGTAAAAGTATTATTCGCTCAGGTTGCTTTTTGTAGCTTAACCCAGGTAGAACCTTTTCGCCTAGAGGGATCCAACTCATATTTCTGGGTAGAAGTACTCTTCGCCCAGGCTTGCTTTTTATAGCTTAACCCAGGTAGAACATTTTTGATTAGGGGTATCTAGCTCATAGTTTCGGGTAGAAGTACTCTTCGCTCAGGATGTTTTATGTAGCTTAACCCAGGTAGAACCTTTTCGCCTAGGGGGATCCAGCTTATAGTTCTGGGTAGAAGTACTCTTCGCTCATGATGTTTTACGTAGCTTGACCCAGGTAGAACCTTTTCGCCTATGGGGGTCCAGCTCATAGTTCCGGGTAGAAGTACTCTTTGCAGATTATTTTCATAGCTTAACCCAGGTAAGACCTTTTCGCTTATGGGGATCTAGCTCATAATTTCGGGTAAAAGTATTATTCGCTCAGGTTGCTTTTTGTAGCTTAACCCAGGTAGAACCTTTTCGCCTAGAGGGATCCAACTCATATTTCTGGGTAGAAGTACTCTTCGCCCAGGCTTGCTTTTTATAGCTTAACCCAGGTAGAACATTTTTGATTAGGGGTATCTAGCTCATAGTTTCGGGTAGAAGTACTCTTCGCTCAGGATGTTTTATGTAGCTTAACCCAGGTAGAACCTTTTCGCCTAGGGGGATCCAGCTTATAGTTCTGGGTAGAAGTACTCTTCGCTCATGATGTTTTACGTAGCTTAACCCAGGTAGAGCCTTTTCGCCTAGGGGGATCTAGCTCATAGTTTCGGGTAGAAGTATTCTTCACTCAGGATATTTTATGTAGCTTAACCCAGGTAGAATCGTTTCGCCTAGGGCGATCCAACTCCTATTTCCAGGTAGAAGTACTCTTTGCCCAGACTTGCTTTTCATAGCTTAATCGAGGTACTACATTTTTGCCTAGGGGAATCCAGTTCATATATCCGGGCAGAAGTACTCTTCGCTCAGGTTATTTTTTTGTAGCTTAACCTAGGTAAAAACTTTTCGCCTAGGGGGATACAACTCATATATCCGGGTAGAAGTACTTTTCGCTCAGGTTGTTTTACGTTGCATAACCTAAGTAGAACCTTTTTTGCCTATGGGGATTCAGCTCATATTAGTAATATAGGGTGCCAACCCCTGGTTATATTTTCTTTTTAGTAATACAGGGCGCCAACCCCTAGTTACATTTCCTTTTCAGTAATACAGGGTACTAACCCCTGGTTACATTTCCTTTTCAGTAATACAGTGCACCAACCCCTGATTTCATTTCCTTTTCAGTAATACAGGGCGTCAACCCCTGGTTACATTTCCTTTTCAGTAATACAGGATGCCAATTCCTAGTTACATTTCCTTTTCAGTAATACTGGGTACCAACCCCTGGTTATATTTTCTTTTCAGTAATGCAGGGCGCCAACCCTTCGTTTCATTTCCTTTTCAGTAATACATGGCGTTAACCCCTGGTTAAATTTCCTTTTCAGTAATACAGGGCGCAAATCCCTGGTTACATTTCCTTTTCAGTAATACAGGGCGCCAACCTCTGGTTACATTTTCTTTTTAGTAATACAGGGTGCCAATCCCTGGTTACATTTCCTTTTAGTAACATTAGGTACACCACTCCTTAGTTGATTTGTATTTAAATGTAGGGTACACCACTGCCTAATATTTTTATTAATATAAGTTACATCATTCCTTAGTCGCATTTCTCCAATATAAATTACCCCAATCCTTAGTTGAGATATCATTTTGACAAGAAGGGTACATCATTCCTGATACTTTAATCCTTTTAATAAAGAAGTAGTTTAGAATTTTATTACAATAACTCACAAAATTTTTCTAGTAAAAATTGGGGCAGAAAAATTTCGTTCGTTTGTTTGTTTTGGTGTTTGAGCAGGTTTTACCTCGAGGCACAGGGTTCGAGATGACCAAAAGAAGAAGTCTCAATCCAGAATAAAGAAAAGAAAAGAAAAAAGAAGTGAATCAAAAATGAAGAAGTGAATGAAAAGATGTGAACTGCTCAAAACATTACTGAAATCACGAGCATTGCATTTCCCGTTTCTTATCAGAAGAAGCCGTAGAAGAATAAACTAGCACTTGCAGCTAGCAAGCATCAAGGTTCAAATCAAAAGTCAGCATGATTCTCCATTCAAGACCCAAGATCAAGTTTCAGAAGACTTATAAATAGGAATCTTGTAACTCATAGCTGATAGCTTTGTTTAGTTTCTTTTGATTTTGATGTAATAATAGGACCACAGACCGGAGCCTCGACGGAACCTCACTCGACTCTCCAACTCATCATTCCATCACTCTTATTTAAATACACACGAGAGTATTCCCTTATAATCCGGGATATGTAGGCCGTCTAAACCAAGACTCGGTTGCACTCTTTTCTCTTATCTCTTCCCTTTTGAATAATGGTATGGCCAAAATTTAGTCATATCGCTCATCTTTTCTTTGCCTGAAAACTTTTCATGTTTTCAAGCAAAGAGGGGCATGCTGTGAGCACCTAATTTTTGACCATGCTTGAATTTTTTTCCACTCTTCTCACCAATACCTCACTTCCCACTCCATCATTTCCGCTCTCATTTTCCCGCACGTGTGTTCCCACTCTACTTTCCCACTCATGTCCACCACTCCTTGTCTCTCACTCTTAGTCCCCCCACTCACGTTCTCCACTCATTATCCCTCCACAAACACACACGGACACTCACAAAAAGGGAGCTTCATTTCCTCTCCAAAGACCAACAAAAACCCTCTATATATTTGCTGCAAAAATCAGCCATAAAAGGCCATGAAAATCAGCAAGAAAACAGCCTAAAAAACAACAAAGAATGACTCCAAAAACAACATAAAAATAGCTCCAAATCCAGCTGAAAAATACCATTAAAATTAGCTGAAATTTCACAATTAGACTACCCCCTTTAACACTTGAAACCTTCGTCCAAACCGAGTCGAGTCAGTGAAGTTTCCGTTCGAGGTGATTGGTATAGCTCGCTATTTGTTTGCAAGTATTTTTTTAAATATTTGTTGCTCTTAATTTGTTTGTTTCAATTAAAATAGTTTAATAAATATATGAGTTTGTCTACATGCGTTGTTCATAAAGTGTGACTAAAAGGATGACCTCATCGGGTCAAGTAGTTGAGAATCAAAATCTGTTAGAGTTGGATAATCTCAATAATAGAATTAACAAAAATAAATAATTTTGTCTTAATCGATGTCTGGAAAACTCGCTTCGGAATAAAGACATAAATAAAATGTCAAGGTCGTGAAGACGTGCCTTGTACCAATTTTTCCCAAATAATTAAAAGTTTGTTATTTAATTAACTCCGAGTAGGCTCCGATTTTAGGTGCGATACACGAACTAAGGTCAAGGATACTCGTCTTAGTTAGTGTAAGCTAGGGTTGGGGATACTCGTCCTAGTTTGAAGGTTAATAAAGTTATCATCAATAAAAATAAGACATAGGCAAAACATGAAAATCAAATAAATCGCAGTTTATCCAAAATTAATTCAAGCCAAGTTGTAGTCAATAAAATGACCGTGCTAGAACCACGGGACTCGGGGAATGCCTTATACCTTCTCTCCAGTCAACAGAATTCCTTACCCAGTCTCTTATTTTTGCAGACCAATAAAAATAGAGTCAAACCTTCCTTTGATTATGGATTCAAAATAAAAGGTGACCTGGAACACCCAAAAATCAAATTTCAAGTTGCGACTCTGTAAATAAAATAATTTCTATTTTAAAAATGTCTTTTTAATTGGAAAACACTTTAACCCCACAATAATCCATAAAACACATATATCTTTTTGGGGTAGAAAAGGGGTGTGACAGAGACGTCCGAGACCCGTAACAAAAAACAAGGCCTTCAAAATTTATAAACCTATTCTAAAGGCTAACCTCGGCAAACTATAATTTAAAAAATTATAAGTACTTTGGGAAAACGTTTCCGGTCTTACCGAACCCCCGTGATACCTTAAACAAAATAATGTCCAAGGCAAGGCCTGTTCGAACCTCCGAACATGACCTAACTATTTCATGCTAAGGTATTTTGATCTTTGCAAACATAAAGAATAAAGCAAAGAAAAACAAACTTAGAGATTGTCGAACGGAAAAAAGAAGACTTATATATATATATAGAGTCTTTACAAAAAAGGAAGAAGTTATATTCCCTTATAACTTCCAAACTCGAAACTAAAATGGTTGGTGGAGGGTGATGGGGTGGATTTCTTGGGTTGACGATAAAATCCCCCCTTCGGCCGTTCAAATTTTCTGTTAGTATTGCAGTACGAATCCTTTCATAAGCACCAGCATCAATAGTAGAGGAGATGTAGTACCCAACTTGTGGGTACCCGTGCTCAATGGCAGCTTGGATGGTACTCTGAATACCTTGTTCCTTCTCAATCCTAATTTTGAAGTAATCTCCCATAGCTAATCTCCCATATCTTTAATAAATCAACAACAATATTTTTCCACAATAAGGAGCTCACGGCTCAATCATAATGAGTACAAAAATCTCACAAAATATTCAGCAAAAATAATATTTCACAAATTTAATACCTTGTCTAAATATCAAAATTTTAAATATAAAATACTTCATTTTTAATAATATTTAAATTTAAAAAATTCATCCTTCAAATAATGCACAGAACAAAAGAAACAGAGTTTCAACTAAACATGTAACACACTTAGCAGGAACAGGTCAGGCAAATTTAAGATACGAAAATATATTAAGGATGATGAATATAATAGAATAAAATAATTTAATTAATATGCAACAGTGTTCTATACAATTTAAAGACATAATCTTTCAAATTTAGCCAGTGTACACACTCGTCACCTCATGTACACGACTTTCAACACATCAATATTTCCATATCAATACCAATCCTAAGGGAAATTTTTCCCCACACAAGGTTAGACATGTCACTTACCTCGAACCACGCTCAACCAGTCAAGTAGTATGCCTTTTCCTCGATTTTTCAACTCCGATCGGCTCGATTCTAATCATAATTAATTTTATTCAATCAATACAAATTATAGGAATAAATTCCATAAGAAAATATAATTTTTCTAACAAAATCCAAATTTTAACCCAAAATCTCACGTGGGGCCCACATCTCAGAATCCGACAAAACTCATAAAATTCGACAACTCATTCAATTGCGAGTCCAACCATAGTATTTTTACTCAAATCCGACTCCAAATCGATATCGAAATCTCAAAAATTCGTTTTATGAAATTTCTACAATGTTCCCCAAGTTTTCATCTTAAAACACTAATTAAATGATGAAAACAATGATATATTCATGTATATTGACCAAATCCGAGTTAGAATCACTTACCCCGATGTTTTCTTCTTGAAAATCACTCAAAAATCGCCTCTCCCAAGCTCCAATTTGTCAAAAATGGAAAATGGGATGAAGTCCCCTTTTTATAACTTAAAGTTTCTATCCAGGCGTTGCCCTCGATTTCCTACCCTCGATTTTCAGCCCTCAATTTCCTGCCCTCGATTTCCAGCCCCAATTTCCAGCCTCGATTTCCAACCTCTATTTCCAACCTATTTCCAGCAGGAAATTTTCCAGTAGCTGTTTAAGTCCAATTTTTGATCCGTTAACAATCCGAAACTCACCCGAGGCCCTCGCGACCTCAACCAAATACACCAACAAGTCCTAAAACATCATACGAACTTAGTTGAAACCTCAAATCACATAAAACATCACTAAAACTATGAATCATACCCCAATTCAAGCTTAAGGAACTTTAGAATTTCCAACTTCTACATTCGATGCCGAAACCTATCAAATCAAGTCCGATTGACCTCAAATTTTGCACACAAGTCATAAATGACATAACGAAGCTATAAAAATTTTCAGAACTAGATTCCGACCCCGATATCAAAAAGTCAACTCCTCGGTCAAACTTCCCAAAAATTCAACTTTCGTCATTTCAAGCCAAATTCCACTGCGAACTTCCAAATAATTTTCGGACACGCTCCTAAGTCTAAAATTACCATACAGAGCTATTGGAATCATCAAAACTCTATTCCGGGGTCGTTTACACATAAGTCGATATCCGATCACTATTTAAACTTAAACTTTAAACCTTGTTACTAAGTTTCTTTCCTAGAACCTCACCGAACACAAACTAATCACCCCGGCAAATCACATAACAACTGTAAAGCATAAATTGAGCACTAAATAGGGGAATGGGGCTAGAACTCTCAAAACAACTGGTCGGGTCGTTACATGATGAACATAACAGAATAAAATAATTTAATTACTATGCAACAGTGCTCTATACAATTTAAAGACATAATCTTCCACATTTATCCCGTGTACACACTCGTCACCTCGTGTACATGACTTTCAACACATTAACATTTTCATATCAATACCAATCCTAAGGGGAATTCCCCTCTCCCTTCCCCCTCCCCCCTTCCCCTCCCCCTTCCCCTCACAAGGTTAGACATGTCACTTACCTTGAACCACGCTCAATCAGTCAAGTAATATACTTTTTCCTCAATTTTTTGACTCCGATCGGCTCGAATCTAATCATAATTAATTCTATTCAATCAATAAAAATTACAGGAATAAATTCCATAAGAAAATACAATTTTTCTAACAAAATCCAAAATTTAACCAAAAAATCGCCCGTATGGACCATGTCTCGGAATCCGACGAAACTCACAAAATCTGATAACTCATTCAATTACGAGTCCAACCATACTAGTTTCACTCAAAACTGACTCTAAATCGACATCGAAGTCTCACAAATCTGTTTTATGAAATTTCTACAATCTTCGCAAATTTCCATCTCAAAACACTAATTAAATGATGAAAACAATAATATATTCGTGTATATGAATCAAATCCAAGTTAGAATCACTTACCCCGATATTTTTCATTTTAAATCTCTCAAAAACTGCCTCTCCTCAAGCTCCAATTTGTCAAAAATAAAAAATGGGACGAAGTCCCTTTTTATAACTTAAAGTTTCTGTCTAGGCGCTGCCCTCGATTTCCAGCCCTCAATTTCCTACTCTCGATTTCTTGCCCCCGATTACCAGCCTCGATTTTCAACCTATTTCCAGCCTCGATTTTCAACCGATTTCCAACCTCGATTTTCAGCCTATTTCCAGCAGAAAAATTTCCAGCAGTTGTTTAAGTCCAAATTTTGATCCGTTAACCATCCGAAACTCACCTGAGGCCCTCGGGACCTCAACAAAATACATCAACAAGTCCTAAAATATCATACGAACTTAGTTGAAACCTCATATCATATAAAGCAATGCTAAAACCACGAATTATACCACCATTCATGCTTAAGGAACTTAAGAATTTCCAACTTCTATATTCGATGCCGAACCCTATCAAATAAAGTCCGATTGACCTCCAATTTTGTACACAAGTCATAAATGACATAACGGAGCTATGAAAATTTTCAGAACTGGATTCCGACCCCGATATCAAAAAGTCAACTCCTCGGTCAAACTTCCCAAAAATTTAACTTTTGCCATTTCAAGCCAAATTCGACTACAGACTTTCAAATAATTTTTTGGACACGTTCTTAAGTCCAAAATCACCGTACGGAGCTATTGGAATCATCAAAACTCTATTCCGGGGTTGTTTACTCATAAGTCGACATCTGATCACTATTTCAATTTAAACTTTAAACCTTGGAACTAAGTGTTCCAATTTATTCCTAAAACCTCACAGGACCCAAACTAATCACCCCGGCAAATCATGTAACATCTGTAAAGAATAAATTGAGCAGTAAATGGGGGATTGGGGCTACAACTCTCAAAATGACCGGTCGGGCTATTACAAAATGAATACAAAGTCCAACTAATAAAAATATTGTCCGAAAGTATAGAACAATAAAATAACTGAAAGAAAGAGAATCAAGGTAAGCGGACGCCAGGTAGCTACCTTGATAGTCTCCAATTGATAACACTCTGAAATCTAGCAATTGCCGTGTCCGAAAGCACCTGGATCTGCACACGAGGTACAGAGTGTAGTATGAGTACAACCAACTCGATAAGTAACAAGACTAACTTTTGGGCTGAAAGTAGTGACGAGCTCAGCAGGTACAATCCAATATAGAAATAACAGTACAGAAATATATACATGCTTTAAATTTCAACAATTAACTCTGTATAAGTAAAATATATCAATACTGAATAATATAAGGAATATGACATCTCAGGGGGAAACCTCGTGTACTCACGATCACAAATTACTTGGTCACTCAGTACTGCATATGGCCAATCCAGTTATCACGACCCAAAATTTCACCTGTCGTGATGCTGCCTATCTCAATACTAGGCAAGCCGATAATCTCAATAAAATACCATATCTTTTAAGCTTGAAAATATAATATTTAAATTCATCGGAAGAAATCTCACAAATATAAATATAAACATTCCCTAAAACCCGGTGTCACTGAGTACATGAGCATTTAATATAAATATAAAGTCTGACAGATAAAAACACAGTCTGACAGTATATAGCAGTACAATAACTGAGAGAAAGAGAGAGTCAAGGTTAGTGGATGCCAGACAGCTACCTTGATAGTCTCCAACGGATAGCACTCTGAGATATAACAGTCGCCGTGTCCAAAAGCACCTGGATCTGCATACGAGGTGTAGAGTGTAGTATGAGTACAACCAACTCAATAAGTAACAAGACTAAGCTCAGGGCTGAAAATAGTGATGAGCTCCGCTGGTACAGTCCAGTACATAAATAATGGTACAGAAATGTAGGCATACTTTCAAGTACAACAGTTAAACTCAGTACTAGCAAAATATATCAATTCTGCATGATATGAGGAATGTGACATCTCTGTGGAAAGACCTCATGTACTACTGGTCACTAATCATTCGGTCACTCTATACTGCTTATGGCCAATCTAGCCCAGGGGTAATTTATCCCCAAATATAAATGATACAGACAAGATCCATGTCCAGAGAAAATTCATCACAGTATAAATAAGTAAGGCAAGTCCATGCCCTGGGAAGTCCATCCCGAATATATAATCATCTACACTCACTGGGGTTTATACAGACTCCGGAGAGGTTCCTTCAGCCCAAGCATAAATAAAGCCGATATGGCCTACTACAGGCGGGCTGTCCCGATCCGTATAATAAATACGCCTATAAGGCCTGCTGCAGGCAGGCAACACCGATCCATATAATAATAAAGCCTATAAGGCATGCTGCATACGGACAACCCCGATCCATATAATATTAAAGCCTATAAGGCCTGTTGCGGCGTGCAGCCCGATCCCATAATAATAATAATAATAATAATAATAATAATAATAATAATAATAATAATAATAATAATAATAATAATAATAATAATAATAATAATACTAATAATAATAATAATAATAATAATAATATGACATGCTGCAGCGCGCAGCTCGATCCCATAAATATCCTCACAATGGATGAATATGACTGAGTGTGAAATGTACATTTTTAAAATAATTAATTCAACAGCAACACAACCCCACGGGTTCCAAAATATTAGCATGTAGTCTAAACATGATCTTTAATAAGAGCCTCATCTCAATTTCTCAAACACGTGGAGGATACACGGATAATAACATGGTTCATACACGGATAATAACAAGGTTCTTTAATTTTTCAACTCCACAGAATTTATTTAAGTCACAATTTCTATGGTTCACTCCCACACACTCGTCACCTAGCATGTGTGTCACCTCCAACAATTGATATAACACAACATTTAGGGATTCATACCTTCCGAACCAATGTTAGAAATGTTACTTAGCTCAAACCGTATAATTTCTTACTCCGCAATGCCCTTGCCTCGTGAATTAGTCTCTGAAAGCCTCGTATCTAGCCACAAGTAATTCGATTCAGTCAATAAAAATTATTGGAATTAATTCCATAAAAAAATACTAATTTTTCCAACAAAATCTGAAATTTAACTCAAAACTTGCTCGTGGGGCCCACGTCTCGAAACCCGACAAAAGTTACAAAATTCGAAGGCCCATTCAACTAAGAGTCTAACCATACCAATTTTACCAAATTCTTACATCAACTCGACCTCCAAATCCTCAAATCCTATTTTCAAATCCCTAGGTCCAAATCCCGATTTACACCTCAAAATCATACAATCTAGTCGAATTATTCGATGATAATTCAATATTATGGAGTAGAAATGATCACAAGTGTCTTACCTCAAGATTTCCCGTTATTTCTCGCTCAAACATCGCCTCAAGCCGTGTTCTTTCGTTCAAAAATGTTGAAATGAGCTAAAAAATAAAACTGCTCAATAAAAACACTAAAAATCACTAAAAGCCCAATTCCCGTTGCTAAAAGTGCAAAATCTGGTCGCTAAAGGTGCGCACTAGAACCTGTTGGACCAACATTATTTATTTTCACTAAAAAAGCTCTAACTCTATCATACGAATTCGGAATTTAACGATTCTTGTTCCAATGAGTCACACATAATAATACAAACATAGTCCGTCAATCAAAACCTAATTCGGAGCTCAATGCGATACCAATTTAGCTTGTTAAATAATTAACTCATTTTTCATGCTAAAAACCCAATAGCGACTTGATGAAATTAGACCAAACTTTCCAAATCATTCCTATAATTCATTATCAAACTCCAGGAAGTATCGAAATCGAATTTTGATCTCTAGAACTAAAAATGGAGTTTGGATCGTTACATGCTTATGATGTTCTGCCTCGTTTCGTATGCCAAAAATCCCGAAATTCTCTTTTGATGCCTCCAATGGATTCCTTGTGAAATTTCAGTCAAGTTAGGCTTTTTAATCACCCAATTTGGCCTTAAAAATGAGGGAGATATGATATTTTAAAGATTTAAATCAAATTTGAAAATTTAAGGGATAAAATTGACTTGTGGTGCCCCCGGTATCTGAAGTCCCTGCACTACCTGCTCTAGAGTACTGGCAATAGGGGTATGAGTACCTTCCCCGGCCTGAGAAGTAGCAGGTGCGGCCTGACCCGAAGCCACCTGAGCTAGGCCAGTGCAAACAGTCAAAATCTTAACTAAAGCCTCCTGAAGGCCGTGAATCACAATGAGTACAGCTGGTGCCTGAGTTGGTCTTGTCGGCTCAGCCATATCTGGAATCTGCTCCTGAGCTGGAGCAACGGGTGGTGCTACAGGTGTTGCTCCAACAGTTGTACGGGCTATACCTCGACCTCTACCTCATCCCCAGCCTCTACCACAGCCCCGGCCTCTCGCGGCTCTAACTGGTGGCAGACTGTCCGATCCGGTAGTACGTGTCCTCGCCATCTGTGAGAGAATAGAATTGTAATTTCTGGAATCAACAAATTCGCACAACAGAATACAAGAAAGTGAAATATTTCCTAAGGGTTCGGCAGCCTCTCGAAGATAAGTACAGACGTCTCCGTACCGATCCGCAAGACTCTACTAAACCTGGTCATGACTCGTGAGACCTATGTAACCTAGGCTCTGATACCAACTTATCACAAACTAAGTTGTGTCCTTAAATTGTGGTGAGAAAATATCTGATTTTGATTGTGCTAATTATTTCATGATTACAGAGGTTATAAGTAATTAAAAACACCTCTTCATATCTGATTTTGATTAAGAGAGTTATTTCATGATTTTGGAGGTTATAAGTAAAATCACGTCTTCATATCTCATTTTGATTCTGAAAATTATTTCATGATTTTGGAGGTTATAAAAGCACGTCTTCTTATCTGATCTTGATTATAAGAATTATTTCATGATTTTGGATGTCATAAAAGCTGTATCCTTATCTGATTTTAATTATGAGAATTATTTCATGAAATTGGAGGTTCTAAAAGCGCATATAATATAGGTTAAAAAGTTACCAAGATTGTACCAAATCTTACCATGAATCTGTTTTTGCGAGACTATTATCCAAGATTTATTATCATTCATAATAAGAAAACGGAACGAAAATATTTTCCTGAATCGGAACATACAAAAAGACCGGGTAATTTGGTACGTGTATATTTAGTCGTTGCAGAAAAGAAAATTGCTAGTACTTAACGGAATGGAAGAGATACACAACCTACCGAAACAAGTAGATAATAACACTAACAATACAAGTATATCATAATCCTAACAATATGATTATATTTTATCTTATCTTGATGTCCATATATGGCAACGAATCTACTAGAGTACTAAATAAAGCCGTCTTGTAGTGGCGGGGTTTGGCAGAGACTACCACCTCGTAAATTAAAATCTAAAAGGTGAATACAAAAAGAAAGAGAACATAAAGAATCTATCATTAAAAATCTACGATTACTATATAATCCTCATGTTGTCTTATTAAAAAAAATAAAGAAATTTGTGATGCAAATTTTAGTGTAGGTGATACACAAAAAGAAATTTTCACTTTCAAGAGCTCTTCGAATTGAGATTGAAGTTGCATCCAAAGTACTCAATTTGTCATTCAATTATCCGAATTTGTTTGTAACAGAAAATTCTCTTAACTATACATATAGCACTCAGAAGGTCACTCAACTAGATTTTTTAAAATTTTGATTACTAACGAGCGCAAAACACACACTTAAATTATGCTCGCTAATCAAAGATAGGATAGTATAATATCGTATCCACAGGGATTGGATTTAAACGGTATTCTCATGGTTTCTAGCTTGATTGCTATCCAGGTAGATCAACAATTGAGATTTATATGATTTATCGTTAAAATTAACTAAGAATCTAAAGTTATTGACTAGTGACTATCGAAACAAGAAATAAGCAAATAACGTTATCAGTGGGAGAAGGTAGGGTTTTGATAGGATAGGTGCAAGATAATTGTTTGGGATCTAACTCTAGATAATTCACTTCTAATTCAAGTGAGTCTCTCGAATTCACTCAATTATTGGTTCAAACGTTCAGCAGAAATGCCTCTCTCGATTAAGCCTTAACCTCACGAGACGAACCAAATTAAGCATTGTCAAGATATGCAAGAATGCGTAGTGGATTGGTCTTTAGGAAAATCTCTTTCTATTATTCTCCTAACTAGGTTTAATCAATGATTCAACTAGCCTCTTTCGATTACTTAGAAGAATCTATTTACTCAACCAACAATATAATGCAAAGATATCACAAGTTATGCCTCTCTCGATTACATGAACTAGTGAATATAGATCCAACAATTAAATCTTCCAAAATGATTCAATTCATAAAACTAGAGTTATAATCCACAAACAATATTCAATACACCAAATCCATCAAACCCTAATGGGAACTACTCCATAGACATGGAGAAATTCATAACAAATATAACTAACCTATAGGAAAACATAGATTCAGTCCAAACTCGGATCTTGAGTGAGGAAGGAATGATGAAATTCTTGTGCTTGTTTTCTTCCAACTTCTCCTTAGCTTCCTGTCACGACCCAAAATGCTAACTTGTCGTGATGGCGCCTATCTCAATACTAGGCGAGCCGATAACCTCAATAAATCACAATAATCTCTTAAGTTTGAAAATATAATATTTGACTTCTGAAAGGAAAGAGAGTCAAGGTCTGCGGATGCCAAGAAGCTATCTTGATAGTCTCCAACAGATAAATCCTCAAATCTGGTGACCGCCGTATCCGGAAGTACCTAGATCTGCACACGAGGTGCAGAGTATAGTATGAATACAACCAACTCAATAAGTAACAAGACTAACCTCTAGGCTGAAAGTAGTGACGAGCTTAATAGGTACAGTCTAGTATAGAAATAACAGTACAAAAATGTAGGCATGCTTTCCAGTTCAACAGTTAAACTCAGTACAAGAAAAATAGATAAAATCTGCATGATATGAGGAATATGACATCTCTATATCTACATGCCAAGAGTGGGTTGCTCTAGTGGTGAGCACCCCTCACGTCCAACAAAGAGGTTGTGAGTTCGAGTCACCCAAGAGCAAGGTGGGGAGTTCTTGGAGGGAGGAAGCCGAGGGTCTATCAGAAACAGCCTCTCTACCCCAGGATAGGGGTAAGGTCTGCATACACACTACCCTCCCCAGACCCCACTAGTGGGATTATACTGGGTTGTTGTTGTTGTTGTTGTTTATCTACATGCCAAAGTATATGTTGTATGTGATGTACCACAATGGAAACCTCATGTACTCACACTCTCAGAATACTCAATCACTCAGTACTGTATATGGCCAATCCAGCCTAGGGATATATATATATATATATATATATATATATATATATATATATATATATATATATATATATATATATACACACACACACACACATCAACTGACAATCAGTCACTCAGTACTGTATAAGGCCAATCCAGCCCAGGGGAAGATCCATCCCCAAATATAAATGATTCGGACAAGATCCATGTCCAGGGAAGATCCATCCCTCAATATAAATGATTCGAACAAGATCCATGTGGGAGGGAAGATCCATCCCTAAATATAAATGATTAGGACAAGATCCATGTCCAGGAAAAATCCATCCCTCGATATAAATACTTCGGGCAAGATCCATGACCAGGGAAGATCCATCCCTCAATATAAATCAACCGCGCTCACTGTGGAGGGTGCAGACTCTGGAGGGGCTCCTTCAGCCCAAGCGCTATAATAGCCAGATCCAGGCATAAATAAATAACACATGTTGCGGCGTGCAACCCGATCCCATAAATATCACTCAAAATCTTCAGTCTCTCGGGCTCTCAATGACATAAAAATCAACCTGACATGATGATATGATGTATCGATGAATGACAACTGAGACTGGAATATGATATGCAAATGATAGATGTCACTGAGTACAAAATTACAATTCAAACAAGTAATTCAATAGCAATAAGAACTTTGTGGATCCCAAAATATCGGCACGTAGTCTAAACATGATCTTTAACATAAGTCTCAGCTCAATTTCCTCTAACACGTGGAGGATATGTGGATAATAACATGATTATTTGATTATGCAACTCCACGAAATCAATCAAGTCACAATTTCTATGGTGCACTCCCACAGGCCCGTCACCTAGCATGTGCTCACCTCCATACAATTCAGATAATACGTAATTCGGGGATTTATACCCTCAGAATCAAGTTTAGAAGTGTTACTTACCTTAATTCGAGCAATTCCTTATTCCAATAAACCTTTTCCTACTGATTCGTCCTCCGTACACCTCGAATCTTAGTCAAAATAATTAGATACAATCAACATGAGGTATAGGAATCAATTCCATATGAAAATGCTAAATTTCACAATAAAAATCCGAAATTAATTCAAAAATCAACAGTAAGGCCCACGTCTCGGAATCTGACAAATTCAAAAAATCCGATAATCCATTCAATTACGAGTCCAACCATACTAATTTTACTTAAACCCGACTCCGAATCGATGCTCAAATCTCAAAAATTTATTTTATGAAATTGTAGGAAATTCCGCCGATTTCTCTTGAAAAATCAATAATCTAACGCCGAAAACGAAGATTAATTCATGGAATATAATAACAAGGGAGTGAAGAACACTTACCCCAAGTTGTGTGGTGACATTTCCTTTGAAAATCGCCCAAACCGAGCTCCTCAACTCCGTTTTCGTCAAAAATGGCAAAAACCTCCCATTTATAGGGACTTTTAGTGTTCGGGTGCCACTCATGGCGTGGGGCGCTGCCTGTGGCGCCGTTTCCATAACTTCAGAAGTTCTAGTGCCAGGGATAGCGCCCCACGCTACCCTGGACGCTGACGACGACGGAAAATATTTTCTGACACGGAAATGGGCATAACTCTCTCATACGATGTCCGAATTTGACGATTCTTTTTGCTATGGCTCCGAAATTTCAATACGGATCTAATGCTTCAATCAAAACTGAATTTGGAGCTCATTTTATTAAGGTGAAACAACTTAATCTTGAAGAAACAACGTCGAAACATTCTACATTCGATGACGAAACTTAGCAAATCAAGTCCGATTGACCTCAGATTTTGCACACAAGTCATAAATGACATAACAGACCTATTTCAATTTCTAGAATCGGATTCCGATCTCGATATCAAAAAGTCAACTCCCCGGTCAAACTTTCAATTTAAATTTCTATTTTAGTCATTTCAAGCCTAATTTAACTATGGACTTCCAAATAATTTTTCAGACACGCTCCCAAGTACAAAATCACCATACGGGGCTATTGGAATCATCAAAACTCTATTTCGGGGTCGTTTATACATAAGTCAATATCCGGTCAACCTTTTTAACATAAGTTTTCATCTTTGAGACTAAGTGTCTTAATTCATTCTGAAACCTCACCGAACCCGAACTAAGTACCCCGGCAAGTCACACAACAGCTGTAAAGCACAAACTGAGCAGTAAATAGGGGAACGGGGCTGAAATACTCAAAACGACCGGCCGGGTCATTACACTTCCTTAGGTCAAAAGTATGTCAAAAGTCCTCTCAAAACGTGTGTCTAGTGTATTTATACCAAGTATGAACGAACCCGGACAAAAGTACCCTCTTTTAGCAGAAGTGGGAAAACCTGTAAACTTTTTACACTTCATGCGTCGCACTATGCTACGCAGGGTGCGTAGCATTTGTCATGACCCGAAATTCCCACCTTCGGGACCGTGATGGCGCCTAACATTTCACTTGCTAGGCAAGCCAACGTTAGAATAATCTTAACCATTTTTTAAACAAATTAAATTAAACGGAAGTCAATTACTGAAATAAAGTGTGGAACACCATAACTACTGAATCATCAAAATACATCCCCGAATCTGGTGTCACAAGTGCACGGACTACTAGAATAATATAAATAAAGGTCTGAATAAAATTTAAGTTGTTTGAAATATAATACACATCTAAGATAAGATAGAAGGGGACTTCAGAACTGCGGACGTTGTGCAGTTATACCTCAAGTCTCCTCTGGGTAGCTGAATCTGAGCAAGTCTATGGTACGCCACTGGGTCCAACTCCAAAATTTGCACAAAAAGTTCAGAGTATAGTATGAGTACAACCGACCCCGTGTACTCCGTAAGTGCCGAGCCTAACCTCGACGAAGTAGTGACGAGGCTATGACAAGACACGTACGTAAACAACCTGTACAACTATAAACAAATACGAAGCAACAATAAAACAATAAATAACAATTTATAAATTTGGGAAGGAATATGCGAAGGGGAATAAATATAATAATTTCAGCAGGAGAAGTATAACGTAGCAGCCAATTAATTCATCAACAATAAAATGAGCAGCTGATAATATGAAAATGGCACGGCACCACCCTTCGTGCTTTTACTCTCATTCTTCCCACAAACTGATAAATAAATCATAATAATTGATACGGCATCACCCTTCGTGATTTAACTCTCATTTAAAATGGCACGACATCACCCTTCGTGCTTTTACACTTTTTCTCACCATAGCAAGGATAATATAAATAATATAAATGGCACGGCATAACCCTTCGTGTTTTTACACTCTTCCTTATCATGAAAATAATAATACAAATTCAGAAGAGTATTTAAATGCGGGGATATATACTTATCAATCAATTCAATACCAGAATACCGACCTCACCTTCCAAAATATTCAACAATAATTAAACTAATAATAATCTTATATAAAATGATCAAATAAAAAATAATAACTTAAGAAGGAATATCTTAATTAAATAGGTAATTATTCACAATAAACAAATTTCACCCGCATGCTTTGACTCAACCACAACACATAAGTACTCGTCACCTCACATATACGTTGTACCCGCACATTAAATCATGTAGCAAATAGACAAATAAGCCATACTCCCTCAAGTCAAGGTTAACCACGACACTTACCTCGCTTCGTAACCAAATTCAAGATTCCAATAAACCTTTGCCTTGCGAATTGATGTCCGAAAGTTTCAAATCTAGTCACAAACAAGTCAAAATACTCAACACGAATCATAGGAATTAATTCCATATGAATTTACTAATTTTTCGGATTAAAATCCGAAATTCATTTTCAAAATCGACAGTGGGATCCATGTATCAAATCCTGAAAAAACTCACAAAATCCAAACACCCGTTCCGATACGAGTTCAACCATACAAGAATTATCGAATTCCGACATCGGATTGGCTTTCAAATCTTAAATTTTTATTTTTGAAAAGTTTTACAAAAACTCCAATTTATTCCATTTAAATCTGAAATAAACGATGAATATAGACATGAATTTATGAAATATCATCAATATATGATAATAAACACTTACCCAATTCGAGGTCGTGAAAAACTCCTTCGAATCGCCCAAAAACCGTGGTTTTAAA
Organism: Nicotiana tabacum; assembly: GCF_000715075.1. NCBI lineage: Eukaryota > Viridiplantae > Streptophyta > Magnoliopsida > Solanales > Solanaceae > Nicotiana > Nicotiana tabacum. The sequence continues at coordinate 91,227,540 of NC_134098.1, read as the reverse complement.
ACCCAAATGAAATGAAGAAAAATGGCCATTTTCGACCCCTTAATGTTCTGCCCAGTCTCGCATTTGCGAGAAAAGGGCCACATTTGCAAAGACAAGCAGCCAGGCGAGTTCTGCATCTACATAAAATGGGCCGCATTTGCGGCTGCGCAGAAGCATAAGATGGAGTCGCAGAAGCGACGAGGTGCGCATTTGCGATCGGCTGGCCGCAGAAGCGGTATCGCACCTGCGATCAAAGCTTCGCAGAAGCGAAGCTTCCTTCCCAGCCTCAATGTCACAGAAGCGACATTTCCTTCACAGAAGCGGGCACGCACATGCGGCCAAAAATGTGTAGGTGCGACACACCAGAACCAACACTGGACAGCATGTTCCAAATGGTCTGTGGCTCGTCCGAAATTCATCTGAGCCAAAAGGGACCTCGTTCGAATATTCCAACAAGTCCCGTAATATAATACTGACTTACTCGGGGTCTCAAGTCACGTCGAATAATGTCGAAATTACAAATCATACCTCGATTCGAACTTTTGAGTTTCAAACTTTTAAATTTACAAAACTCATGCCGAAACGTATTAAACGAATCCGGAATGACTTCAAATTTAGCGCACAAGTCATAAATGACATAACAGAACTATTTCAATTTCCAGAATCGGGTTCCGACCCCGATATCAATAAAGTCAACTCCGCAGTCAAACTTTGGAAATCTTTAGCCTTTAGATTTCTAGTTTTCGTTAAATGGTAATAATTTGATTTAGGGACCTCCGAATTCAATTTCGGACATACACCTAAGTACTAAATCACGATACGGACCTACCAGAACTGTCAAAATACTGATCCAAGTCTGTTTGCTCAAAATGTTGATCAAAGCCAACTCAGTTGAGTTTTAAAGCTCTATTTCGCATTTTAATCCATTTTTCATATAAACATTCTCCTGAAAATTATACAGACTGCGCATGCAAGTCGAGAAATGATAAATAGTGCTTTTTGAGGTCTTAGAACACAGAAATAAATGTTTAAATTAAAGATGACATTTTGGGTCATCACAGCATTAGTGTCTTTTTCTCGGTTGTAAACTCTCTGAACTTAGCTTGTCTAACGAAATTTTGTATTAATGCTAAGCTTAATGTCATGCCTTATGGGACGCACTAGTACTTGTTTTTGCTCTAGCCCTTGCTCTTTCTTCCAACTTTCATGTGCAACGCCGGTCCACGAGCTCCAAATTAATTCTTTGAATTTTTACTCATATTTCAAAGCTCCAAATGATCCGAATTAGCTCTAGAACATCTTCTTAACTCAGCGGCATCTCGTACAAAGCATAAAACACACAATCAGTGCAAAATACTACTAATTAAAGCTCAAACACAAGTAAAGTGCAGTAGATTAGAGTGCAAAATGCGACTAAAACACGTGTTCCTAGCGTACCATCAACACCCCACACTTAAACCATTGCTCATCCTCGAGCAATCAAACTACACTTCACGTATACACGACCCTTTTACACAACTCTCCTAACTCATCATACCAAGAATATTTAGAACAAACTAAGTACCCTAACGTAACATCCTTGCCTCAAGATTTGACTCAAATGCACCACGCATTTTTCACAACTTACTCACTTACTCTAACACAGAGGTCAACAATATTACCTTTCCTTCGTGAATCAAGTGGCCTCACACAACAATAGAGATTAGTTCCATATACACTAAAATTCAAGAACAAATAGGAACTCAAGATAGAAAGAATTCACTCACTCTCAGAAATAACATTCATATTGTAAATATCTATTTTTTGCTCTTTCTATTTCTCCTATATTACATTGTTTTTAGGTTTATTGTGTGTATTTATAGACTTTAGCATTAGATTATTAATTAATTGATTAAGGGGTTTAAAGGTTTGGATTAATGCTATTTTTCAGTTGAGTTATGTACAAATCAGGCCCTATTATTTAGCCTAATTCGACCGACCCAGTCCAATTGTTGGCTTGCCAAGACCCGGATCAAAACAACATAGTTTCAATATAAAACTACATCGTTTCACTACATGAAGCAAGATCAAATCTTACTCATCCATTCCATCTTGATCCAATGGCTCTCATTCACTATCTGCCTAGGTATTTAAAGCCTCAAAAATCTGAAAATTGCCCCCATTTTCACCCATTATTCTTTTTTTTCCTCCCTCTATCTCTCTCTCTCTCTCTCTCTCTTCACTCTCTCTTTCTCCCTAGCCGCCGCCCCTCCTTCGTCGCCGAAAACTGCCCACCGGCGGTGGACCACCTCCAAACACCCCCAAATTCACACCATGTAATCTCCATAACCTCTTCTTTTCATATCTCAAAACAAAATCTTTCAAAAAACCTTCATACTCCTTGAATTTTAGATCTAGGAAACTTTAGCCGTCACTTCTTTGCCCAAATTCTTGAAGCTCCGTCCACTACCACCTCGCATTACCTATATCAATGGATAGAGCTCCTCAAGACCTACCCATTGATGTCAATTTCACCCCAAGAACACCACTGCCGCCGGAGCGGTACCGCCGCCACTGCCGTCCGCCGCCATCAATACCTCACCTCTTCTTAAGCTAGCCTCGAACTCAAAATATGACTCTGTTGTTGATGATATCGTGACTGCTCCTCGGCTCACCGGAGTTTGCGGTCACGATTTATTAATAAGAAAATTATGCTCGAAGTTCAAAGGTCTACCGAGTTGGCATACCACCATTGTTTCGGCCACTTGAATTGTAAAATGGTAAAAATTCTATTCTTTTTTTATGGCTGATTTTTTATTATTATTATTATTATTCAGATTTTATTTTTTCTCTAATTAATTATTTTAATATTAGTTTTTGAAGTTTGAAATGCTAAATTTTCTATTTTTGTACTTGTTGAAATAGTATAATGGTTTTGTATTGATGAAAGATGAGGTAATGAAGGAATACTTGAGAGTATAGGGTACTTGTTTGGTTTCTTATTTACTACTTCAGAGACATTTTGAGTAAAAAAATCTCAAAAGTCAATTGTTTGGTAAGAAAATATATACTTTTAGATAGTTTTTGAACAAAAATCTGTCTTTGAATAGTGAAGAGCAGATTTATTTTGGAATACTCTCTTTAGAGCAGATCTTGTTGAAAAATCTATCCAAAAAAAGAGACAGATTTTTAATCACGAAATGCCTGGTTTTTCTCCGATAAAAACACATACATCTTTAGAGTAGCAGGGAGATCTCTACTAACTAGAAAAAAAAGGAGAGAATTTTGAGAGAAAAATTTCAGTAAAATCATATTTAGTAGTGAAAATTGAGAGCTTTGTGAGTGTCTCTTAGAGTGCAAAACCTTTGAGAAAAAATAGAAAGACCCTTCAGGTAATTTGTGAAGTTGTTTAGCCACTAGTTTCAAGCATCTTTATTGGTTTTCTGGGCTGTCCTAACGCCATTTTTACTGCTATTCTTGCTAATTCTACGACTGTATATTTACAATTCTGCGATCCAGGTATTATTTTTACTTTGTATTGCAGATACATTCAGAAGTAATAAAGATTTGAATTTAGTTTGGATTGTTGGAACATGAATATGTTCAATTTTGTCTAAGAATAAATATTATGATTGTGATTGAACCTGGAAACATGCTAGAGGTGAGTTAACATTAACTTTCTTTTACATGGGTAGTTGAAATCATTTTATTTTTTGTATGTTTATGGAGGTTAGTTTTGAATGCTTTATGTTCAAAATATTGAAAATTGATTAGTGCTAGATTTTTGGCCTGTCACTCTGATTTAGATCTTAATTAAGATAAAAGTGGTTGTTTATGCAACCATAACTTCGTAGATATGGCTATAGTAAAATTGGTTGGGTCAATAATCTGGCCTTCAAGTGGATGTCTATGCAAACCCCAATTTCAAAGTATCCTAGGCCAAAATATAAATTTCTGCATGCCCAACTACAACAAGTTAAGGGCTGTCCCAATGTTAAAGTTGTCCAAAATGGGCTAGCACTGTAAATGCACCAAATTGGCCCAGCTGCCCAAATAATAAAGAAAGTGGCCCAATGCCATTTTAAACCCAATAAACAAAGCTGGTCAAAATTTCCAATTATCAGCTTTTCTAATAATTTAATTGTCATATTTCCTTCTAAATTATGTATATTAATTACCTATGCAACTTAATAACATTAGTAATTAATTTAAACGCTAGAAAATTAGTAGGCGCGTTGTAACCTTTTCGCTCACAGATTCGCTTTCGTAGTGTGATATTTAATATTCAATAAATAAATTCAATAATCATATAATGTATCTATTAGCTTCAATTAATTTCTAATTTAATCAACCCTTGGCTAACAGCTGATTCGATTGTGTAGCGTAGTAGTAATTCTTTTTATTAATTTTCAAAATTAATTTTCTCAAAGCACAATTGTAATAACCTTTTTCCAAAAATTAAAATAAAAATAATAACGTGCTAATAATCCTTTGTCATGACTGCGGATTCACTTGCGTAGCACTATTATGACAAAATTAATTAATTTCGTCTCAATCACGCATTCACTTGCGTAGTGTGGTTATGGAATCTTATCATTCCAATTTTTTTTTTAATTTTTTCAATAATCAAGCAATAAAAGCGGATAAGCAAAACATGAAAATCTTATAAATCACAATTTGACAAAAATTAATTCAACCAAGTTTAAGTCAATAAAGCGACCGAGCTAGAACCACGGGGCTCGGGGAATGCCTTACACCTTCCTTTGACTATAGATTCAAATAAAAGGTGACTTGGAACACCGAAAAAAAATAATCAATTCGAAGTGGCGACTCTGTAAATAAAATAATCCCTACTCAAGTTTGTCATTTTAATTGAAAAAACTCTTGAACCCACAATCCATAAAGCACATATCATTTCGGGATAAAAAGAGGTGTGACAGCTCTGGCGACTCTGCTGGGGACCTAACCAGAATTCGAGCTTGTACATTGACTTTATTTGGCTTTATTAATTTTGAATAATATTTTCAGAAGTCTTTCTCCCAAAAATATAAAAAAATCCAAAAATATTTTCTTCCTTTTTTAGAAGTCTTTCTCCAAAAATTCAAAAAGAATCCAAAAAATATTTTCTTTCTTTTGAAATTTACAAAAAAAAAATGAAAATCCAAAATATTTTCTTACTTTTTAGAAGTCTTTCTTTTGAAGATTCCAAAAAAATAACAAAACAAAAAAAAAGCGAAGTAAAAAAAACATCTTTCTTCTTTAGAAGTCATTCTTTCAACAATCCCCAATTTTTAAAAATCCAAAAATATTTTTCTTTGAATTTATCTTTGAGACATCAAATCCATAAAAAAAAAACATTTAAAAAAAATTGAATTTCAAAATATTTTCGTTCTTCTTTAGAAGTTTTTCTTTCAAAAATTATAAAGAAAAATCTTAATCCAAAAATATTTTTGGAAATTCAAAATCCAAAATTATTTTCTTTGTTCTTTAGAAGTCTTTCTTGCACCAATTCAAAAAAATAAAAAAAATAAAAAACATATTGAAATCCAAAAAAACAATTCTTTCTTCTTTAGAAGGTTTCTTTCAACAAAAAAAATCCAAAATATTTTCCTTGTTAGGAGCTTTTGTGGGATTATTTGTATATGAGTAAAAGAAAAAGAGTTAGTTTATTTACTTTATTCTTGTTCCCCTCGAACTGCGCAAGATCTGATTCATGTTCCCACATGATACGTAGGCAACCCAAATCAGGTTCGATCGAATGATTTTGAAAAACAAAAGTGAAAAAAGAAAAGAAAAGAAGAAGAATTAAAAAGAGAAAAAGAAAAAAAGAAAGAGCAAAAGAGTGTGTTCATTCTAACATGCTTGTTGTTTTGAAATAAAACCTAGTTAAAGGTGGTCGGTTTGTTGGTTTGCAGTGGTGAAGCACGAAAACAATCCAGGATCACTCTATCATCTTCTTAACCAAGGGAATAAGCATCGCTATTGTTGATCCAACTAAGATCACAAAAAGGCAAGTACACAATTTGGTGGTTAAAAGTAGAGGCAAATATTGGTTGACTTTAACCAGGTTTGAGCAATAGGACATGCTTTGTGTGAGACGATCTGTGATGATAGGGACATGAGAATACTTCCAAATCTTTTGGCAAATTGGTTGCTATGAAATTTCTCATGCCGCCAGTCCTGAAATCTGATAGCCAATATTAGGAAACGATTTGATCAAAAAGTCAAAATTTGAATGTTGATTCCAAAGCAATCTTATTGAATTCCGTAGTAATGCTGATGTGCAAATGGGTAGCTAAGATGTCAAGCTTGGTAATTGGAAAGCCACTCCCCCATTGTCGGGAAGGAGTCTTGGTAACTTATTTTGTCATAATTTCTTTCATCTAGATTACTTCGAGGCTGTGATCCAGATGTTGCTTTTTTTTTCCTGTCATCAAACCTCTCTATCCTTTAATCAATAAAATATAACTTTTCGTTTTGTGTCATTTTAATCCATTGTGTTTAATTCTTCTTGCATATATGTTTCTTTTCACGCCAATTTTATTGACATGATTTGCATGCAGAGTTTTTGGCTAGATTTTGGAAAGCCTGTCCAATCTTTAATTGAATCAAGAAAAAACACTTTGAAGATAAGGAAAAGGCTGAAACATTTTGATGATAAGACTATGTCAAGTTCACGAGGAACTAAAATAGTTATATCAGTAGAGGTTAAAGATCTTCATCTCAATCTATCATGAAAATCGGTCTTAAGCAATATTTGAATGGGTTGAAGTTTTGTTGGACTAATCAATGAAAAAGGTTTTTCGCCACGGCCTAACGTAATCTAATTATAGCAGGGTAGATGACCCAAATCTCCAGAGAAGATGTATACTAGGGAATTTTAAATGGATTAGCTGGTACTGAAGTGCATCATTTCACATAAAGACAAAGACCAAGAAAATGTAGCTCCAAATTATCAAAGGTCATTTGTTGGAAACAAGATATTGACGATGGAGCTATACAACTGACAAAACCAAGAAGACATTCATGTCCATCAATGTCGAACCTGAGAAGAGATAGAATGTTTGGCATTCTTGAGGTTGGGAGGCCCTTTTTCTGCTGCCCAAACACTTTATATCCTTCGTCATCCCTTTTTAGCCTGTTTTAATTTTTCTTTGACCCCCCTCTTTTGGAATCAAGTATTGTCATGACCCAAAAACCAACCGCCGTGATGGCGCCTATCGTGGTACTAGGAAATCCACTACTCAACTATCTTAACATAGTAGAAGCTTTGAAATTATAGACGCAAGCAATAAATATTTAAGAAAAACCTTTGGGGAATCGAAATAAACTCGCATCACACTACAATCTATCCCAAAACCAGGGTGTCATCGAGTACATGAGTATCTATACCAGGAACAGTCTAATACAATGTCTAAGGAATAAGAACTGAAATGCGTTAAAGATAATGAAGGAGATCTAAGGCCTGCGAACGCCACGCAACAGTCACTCAGTATTTCTCAATAGCTCATCACTCGGCTCTCAGCCCTCAACATTCACACTCAATAGGTGCATACGCTCACTGGGGTGTACAGACTCCGGAGGGGCTCCTTCAGCCCAAGCGCTATTTCATTGAGGCGTGCAGCCCGATCCCATATAAATAGCCATAAGGCTCGTTGCGGCATGCAACCCGATCCATATATATATAGCCCTAAGACTCGTTGCGGCTTGCAACCCGATCCATATATATACATATAGCTCAAAACTCGGCACTCAGGCCCTAACTCAGTCACCAACCTCTCCAGTCTCTCGGGCTCTCAGAAATCATAAAAAACAGCCCAAACAAAGATAATATAATGTATCAACAAGAAATAAAAAGAGACTGAGATATGATACGCAAGTAAACCGTGGCTGAGTACAAAACAGAAATTAGCAATTAATTCAACGAGTACACGACCTCTGCGGTCCCAACAGTTTAATCACATAGCCTAAGCATGACTCCTAACATGAATTGCGGTCAAATTTCTATAACACAGGGAGAGCATATAGCTAACAACAAGTTATTCAAATTTACAGTTCCACGGAATGGACCAAGTCACATTTTCTACGGTGCACGCCCATACGCCTGTTACCTAGCATATGTGTTACCTCCAAAAAAATTGTATAACAACAAAATCCAGGGTTTTATACCCACAGGACCAGATTTAAAACTGTTACTTACCTCAATCCGAGCCAAAACTCTACTCCAAAATTCACTTGCCTCACGAATCGGCCTCCAAACGTCCCGAATCTATCCACAAGCAATACAATACAATTAATACGGCTAAAGGAATTAATTTCATAAGATAAATATAAATTATAAGAAAAAAATCCAAAATTGGCTCCAAAACCGGGCCCCTGGGCTCACATCTCGAAATCCAACAAAGTGAAAAAACCCGAAAGCCCATTCACTCACGAGTCTAACCATACCAAATTTATCAAAATCCGACATCAAATGGCCATTCGATTCCCCAAACTTAACTCTCCAAATCCCTAGCCTCAAACCCCCAAATTTCACCTCAAAAATACACCAACTAGGTGGGAAATCAGTGGGGAAACATCATTATTGAAGGAAAATGAACACAATGAACTTACCTCAATAATTTCTTCAAAAACCCTCTCAGAAACCTCTCAGGAACACCATCGCACCTGTGACATTCTGCTGCATCACTCCCTTGGCCGCTTCTGCGGCTTACCTCCCACTTCTAGGAGCATGCACCTGCGATTCCCACTCCACAGGTGAGATTACACCAGTAGTGGAAAACTTTCAGCAAGCTTACAACTTCAAAACTTGATCAGTTAATCACCCGAAATAAACCCGAGGCCCCCGGGACCTCAACCAAACATACCAACAGGTCTTATATCCCAATACGAACTTAGTTGAAACCTCAAATCACCTCAAACAACCTCAAAAACATGAATTACTCACGGATTCAAGCCTAATGAACTTCGAAATTTCCAAATTCTACAAGCAATGCCGAAACTTATCAAATCACGTCCGATTGACCTCAAATTTTGAACACAAGTCACAAATGACCCCACGAACCTACTACCACTTCCGGAATCGGAATCCGACCCCGATATCAAAAAGTCCATTCCCGGCCAAACTTTCCAAAGTTCCAACTTTTGCCATTTCAAGCCTAATTCTACTACGGACCTCTAAATCACAATCCGGACACGCTCCTAATCCAGAATTACCCAACGGATCTAACGAAACCATCAAACTTCAAATCCGAGGTCGTTTATCATAAGTCGACATCCGGTCGACTTTTCCAACTTAAGCTTTCGATTAAGAGACAGTGTCTCAACTCACTCTGAATTCTCTCCGGAACCTGAACCAACTAACCCCGATAAGGCATAAAGCAATAGTGAAGTACAAAAATGAGCAAAAAGGGGGGAACGGGGCTACAACTCTAGAAACGACCGGCCGAGTCATTACATCCTCCCCTTCTTAAACAAACATCCTTGAACGGGTCTCGAAACATACCTGGAGTCTCAAATAGGTGTAGATATATGCTCCACATCTCCCGCTCGGGCTCCCAAGTAGCCTCCCCAACCAACTGACCTCTCCACTGCACCTTTACTAAAGCAATATCCTTTGACCTCAACTTTCAAACCTGCCAACCTAGAATAGCCACCAGCTCCACATCATAAGTCAAATCACCATCCAACTGGACCGTGCTGAAATCCAAAGCATGAGACGGTTCGCCAACATACTTTCGGAGCATAGAAACATGAAATACTGGATGCACACTCGACAAGCTAGGTGGCAAGGCAAGCTTGTAAGCCATCTCCACAATCCTCTGAAGTACCTCAAACGGCCCAATGAACCGAGGGCTCAACTTGCCCTTCTTCCCGAACCGCGTAACGTAACACCCTTCATGGGTGAAACCTTTAGCAAAACCTTCTCCCCAACCATGTAAGACACATCACGGACCTTCCTATCGGTATAGCTCTTCTGTCTAGACTGCGTCGTACGAAACCGCTCCTTAATCAATTTAACCTTGTCCAATGCATCCTGAACAAATTCTGTGCCCAAAAGCCTAGCCTCACCGGGCTCAAACCAACCCATCGGAGATCTACACTACTTCCCATACAAAGCCTCATACGGGGCCATCTGGATGCTCGACTAATAACTATTATTGTAGGCAAACTCCGTGAGTGGCAAAAACTGGTCCCATGAACCCCCAAAATCAATGACACACGCACGTAGCATATCCTTCAATATATGAATAGTGCGCTCGGATTGCCCGTCCGTCTGAGGGTGAAATGTTGTACTCAACCCCACCTGAGTACCCAACTCTCGCTACACGGCTCTCCAAAATTGCAATGTAAAATGTGTGCCTCTATTTGAAATGATGGAAAGTGGCACACCGTGAAGCCGCACAATCTCTCGAATGTAAATCTCAACCAACCGCTCTGAAGAATAAGTAGTACCAACTGGGATGAAGTGTGTGGACTTGGTTAGCCAATCCACAATCACCCAAATAGCATCAAACTTCCTAGAAGTCCGTGGGAGCCCAAATATGAAATCCATGGTGATCTGCTCCCACTTCCACTCTGGAATCTCTAACCTCTGAAGTAAGACACCCGGTCTTTGATGCTCATATTTTACTTGCTGACAGTTAAGGCACCGAGCTACAAACCCCACTATGTCCTTCTTCATCCTCCTCCACTAATAGTGTTGCCTCAAGTCCTGGTACATCTTCGCGGCACCTGGATGAATGGAATACCGCGAACTGTGGGCCTCCACAAGAATCAACTCACGTAGCCCATCCACATTGGGCACACAAATCTCATCCCCAATAGTCATGTCTCTGGCATCACCGTGATGAACCCTGTCCTTGAGGACAAGCAAATGAGGATCATCATACTGGCGCTCTATGATGCGATCAAATAAGGAAGACCGAGAAACCACACAAGCAAGAACCCGACTGGTTTACGAAATATCCAATCTCACAAACCGGTTGGCCAAGGTCTGAACATCAACTGCAAGAGGTCTCTCTCCAACGGGAAGAAAAGCAAGACTACCCATACTCACGGCTTTCCTACTCAAGGCACCGACCACCACATTGGCCTTCCCTGGATGATACAGAATAGGAATATCATAGTCCTTTAGCAGCTCCAACTATCACCGCTGCCTCAGAATGAGATCCTTCTGTTTGAACAAGTGTTGGAGGCTCTAATGATCCATAAACACCTCACAAAAAATACCGTATAGATAATGCCTCCAAATCTTCAGTGCATGAACGATAGCAGCTAGCTCCAAATCATGAACACGGTAGTTCTTCTCATGAGGCTTCAACTGGCGCGAAGCATAAGCAATCACTCTACCCTCCTACATTAACACACACCCAATGTCGATCCGAAAAGCATCACAATACACTGTATAAGAGCCCGAAACTGACGTCAAAACTAGAATTGGAGTTGTGGTCAAGGCAGTCTTGAGCTTCTGAAAGCTCTCCTCGCACTCATGAACCACCGGAAAGGAGCACCCTTTTGGGTAAATTTGGTTAAGAGTGATGCAACAGATGAAAAACCCTCCATAAAGCGACGATAATAACCGGCCAAGCAAAGAAAGCTCCGAATCTCCGAAGCTAAGGACGGTATGGGCCAACTCTGAACCGCCTCTATCTTCTTCGGATCCACATGAATACCCTCACTGGACAACACGTGCCCCAAGAATGCCACTGGAAAACTTGGCATAAAGTTTCTCCTCCCTCAACTGCTACGACACAACCCTCAAATGTTGGGTGTGCTCCTCCTGACTACGAGAGTAAACCATGGTATCGTCAATGAACACAATAACAAATGAGTCGAGATAAGGCTGAAATACACTGTTCATCAGATACATGAACGTTGTTGGGGCGTTGGTCAGCCCAAAAGACATCATAAGGAACTCATAATGACCATAACGCGTCCTGAAAGCTGTCTTAAGAATATCTGAGTCTCGAATCTTTAACTGGTGATGCCCAGACCTCAAATCAATCTTGGAGCATACCCTCGCTCCCTAAAGCTGGTCAAATAGGTCATGAATGCGCGACAAAGGATACTTGTTCTTGATTGCGACCTTGTTCAATTGCCTATAATCAATGCACATTCTCATAGTACCATCCTTCTTCTTCACAAACAGAATAGGTGCACCCCAAGATGACACACTAGGCCTAATAAACCCCTTATCAAGGAGTTCTTGAAGCTGCTCCTTCAACTCAGTCGGTGCCATGCGGTATGGAGGAATAGAAATGGGCTGAGTGTCCGGCACCAAGTCAATACCAAAGTCAATATCCATGTCAGGCGGCATGCCCGGCAGGTCTGCAGGAAACACATCCGGGAAATCTTGCACCACCGGAACAGAATCAATAGTAGGGGTCTATGCACTAACATCCCTCACAAAGACTAAATAAGATAGACAACCCCTCTCAACCATTCGCTAAGCCTTCAAGTATTAAATCACTCTACTGGAACATAGTCTAGAGAACCTCGCCACTCAATCCGTGGCAACCCCGGCATCGCCAATGTCACGGTCTTAGCATGGCAATCCAGAACAGCATGACATGGGGATAACCAGTCCATACCCAAGATCACATCAAAATCAATCATACTAAGTAACAAAAGGTCAACTCTGGTCTCCAATCCCCTAATAGTCACTACACACGACCGGTATACCCAGTCCACAACAATAGTATCGCCTACCGGCATAAATACATGAACAGATGAAACCAGAGACTCACGGGGCATATCCAGATAATGGGCAAAATACGATGGCACATATGATGGAACGACCCAAAATCCATTAAAGGTCATGATGGCGCCGGACACCGCTGTCAGGCAAGCCAATAATAATTAGTTAATCTGGTTCTCCTTTTAATATCTTTGAAATCGTAGTTTTCCTTCAATTAAATAATAGAAGATAGGAATTTTAGAGTAAATAATAATATTTTCACAATCTCAATACTTAATAACCCATAATCATCCCAAAATCCGGCGTCACAAGTGCATGAGCTTCAACTAGGAAAATAAAATAAAATACAGCATCTGTCCGGAATACAAATTTGGACAGGAAAATAAAATACAAATACTGTGAAGGAAACTCTGCTGGCTGCTGATCGTAACATAAGATACAGCTCGCCTAAGTCCCTGCATCGACCACGCCACTGCCCCCACAGGACCACTAAATATATAAGTACTTGTACAACAAAATGTATAGCAAGTGTACTATGAGTACGAAAATAACGTGTACCCAGTAAGTATCCAAGCTAACCTCGAAGAAGTAGTGACGAGGGGTCGACTTCGACACTTACTAGTGGTCCAATTATATCAGGTGCAGTAAAGAAGTGAATGAATATGAGACAGAGTAAATATATGAAACAAACAAGTATAAAATACCTGGTACAATTTCCCTCTTTACAATTTACTCAAGCTCTCAACTAGCAAGTTCCCTCCGTAACTGGAGCATATATATATATATATATATAGTGGATTTCATCAAAGAGGTTGTCATAATTCAAATCAGGAAAAAATCCTCAGATACACTGTCTTCTAGTTAAATGTTATGCACGATTCCATGAGAATAATATATATATATATATATAGGAAATGCCGAGGCGTACAACCCGATCCAACATAAAAGTAAATTGTGCACTGCCGAGGGTCAAACGGCGCAAACCATAGATGCATCTATTAACCTGCCGAGGCGAACGGCCCGCTCCCATGAGAGTGTGGTACATAAATCCTGCCGAGGCGAACGGCCCGATCCCATAACAGTGGTAGAAGGAAATACCCCGCTCGCAAATCATACGTGCGACATGGTCATATATAAATTTAAGGAATCTGCCCGCTTGCGGATCATACGCTCGTGAATCATACTTGGGACGCGGTTACACATACATTTCTTAAATTATTATAGTGTTCCTCAATTCTTTTCAAAAATACGAAGTTCAAATGAAAACCTTTAAGTTCCCAACTTTTCCTCAATTTCAACTCCTTTTGAAACATTTAATAAGCTAACTCAATCTCGCTTCCTTTCAAGACAAACAATAAACATAAATTTAACAACAATAGCAACAAGGCATGATGTAAGCCTATAACTACCCGGACATAGGCATAGTTAGTAGCTACGTACGGACTCTCGTCACCTCGTGCGTACGTAGCTCTCATAAATAGAAGCACATAATAATTTAGTTCACCTGTGGGGTTAATTTCCTCTTACAAGGTTAGAAAAGGAGACTTACCTTGCTCCGAAGTTCTATAACCGGCTCCCAAGCCCTTCCGACGACTTAAATCGATGCCCAACATTCCAAAACTAGTCAATAATTATACAAACCCATTAATATATACTCAAATACTCGTTATAATCCTATTTACAACAATTCCCAACTCCGCTTGAAAAGTCGATAAAATCACCCTCGGGCCCATGTGCCCGGATTCCGAAAATTTTCGAAGATAAACTTTGCCCATGATATCACGAACTCAAATATAATATAATTTATTATCAATTCCATGTCCAAAATGTGTGGTCAAAATCCAAATATACAATATTCTAGATTTTTCCACCAAAGCCCCAATTTCTACTAATTCATGTTCAAATCCATATAAACTCATGCATTTAACTTAAAATTGTGAAGAAAGCACTTACCCCATTATGATTGATGAAGATGGAACTCCAATGTGCTCCAAAATCGGTTCCCATGGGCGAAATGAAATGAGATAGAGCCAAACCCTCGTTTTAAAGAAGACACTGCACATCCCCAACTTTCGCACCTGTGGTCACTTGACCGCTTCTGCGGTTCCGCAGGTGCGGCCCAACTACCGCTTCGGCGGTCTTCCACTAGACCCCTCAACTCCGCATATGCGGCCACCATCTACTTCTGTGCCTCCGCTTCTGCAGCTCCACGCGCGCAGGTGAGGTTCAGCTTCTGCAGATCTTGACCGCATCTGCGGTCCACGCCTCCCCCAGCAAAATACGCTTCTGCGAGTCCTTTCCCTCACATGCGGGCTCGCACCTGCGGCCCTCTTCACGCAGGTGCGATTAAAAATGCTCCCAGGGCATTCAAGACCCAATCCGAACATACACCCAAGTTCGAAATCATCATACGAATCTGCTAGAACCTTCAAATCCCGTTTCCGAGGCCGTTTACTCTAAAATCCAATCTTAGTCAATTCTTCCAACTTAAAGCTTTCGAAATGAGAATTTTCTTTCCAATTCAACTCTGAACTTCCCGAAATTCAATCCCGACCATGCGTACAAGTCATAATACCTGAAGTGAAGCTGCCGAACGACGCGCTAGATCTCAAAACGACCGGTCGGGTTGTTACATATGAGTAAGTGGAACTAGGGTCAAATAATACAGAGGCATCCCTGTGGCAGACTGATACAATACCTGTGATCACTGCATCGGAAGCAACGGCATCTGGTCTGGTAGGAAGAGCATAGAATTGGGCATGGCTGCCACCTGATTGGCCTCCTCCTCTAGGGCGACCTCTAGCTGACGGGTCCCACCCCGAGCTGGCTAAGCGGGTGGTGAAATAACTGGTGCTGAAGCCGTAGCTTGACTCCTTTGATGAGCTGGACCTTCGTAAGGCGGGGACAATATCTCCTAATATGGCCAAAGTCTCCACACTCATAGCAACCCTCTAGAGCGGGTGAAGGGGATTGAAGGGAGCCCCGAGCACCGGGATAACTAGTAGAAGGACCTGGCATATATGAGCCCTGACCCGATAGAGCACGGGACGAACTCTGAGCTGGAAGGGAATTGAGAGATGAGTGACCCTGCTGATAACTGTGTGAACCATGGCCAGATGATGCACCACGGTGAACTGGGCAAGCTGTCTGAGCATGCATGTAAGGACGACCCCTGCCGTGGTAGAATTGAACTCCAGAAGGAACACCGCCGAATCCACCCTGTCCACAAGGCCTCTTGGCCTCCCTCTCAACCCGCTTATGACTGCGGACCATCTCTATCTGACGAGCAATGTCGACAACCTCATCAAAGGTAGCACCAGACTCTCTCTCTCTCGTCATAAGCAACCACAGCTGGAATGTGAGACCATCAATGAACCTCCTGATCCTCTCCCTATCTATGGGAACCAACTAGACTGCATGACGGGCCAACTCAGAAAACCCTATCTCGTATTGCGTCATAGACATATCACCCTGAAGAAGGTGCTCGAACTGCCTGCATAGCTCCTCTCTGTGGAACTGAGGCACGAACTTCCCCAGGAAGAGAACGGAGAACCCCTGCTATGTAAGGGGTACTACGTCAATCGGCCTGCGACTCTCATAAGCTTGCCACCAATTGAAGGCAACCCTAGAGAACTGTAAAGTAGTGAATGCGACCCCACTGGTCTCCAGAATACCTGCTGTACAAAGAATCCTCTGACACTTGTCCAAGAAACCCTAGGCATCATCCACCTCTGTACCACTGAAAGATGGAGGCTGGAGTCTCCCAAACCTCTCTAATCTCCGTTGCTCATCATCAGACATAACAGGAACCACATGGGCCTGAGCAGCTGCAACCGGCTAGGCTGGTAGTGCTCCCGGTATCTAAAGTCCCAACAATACCTGATCTGGAGTATGGCAACAGGGGTATGAGTACCTTCCCTAGCCTGAGAAGTGGCAGGTGCGGCCTGAGCCGAAACCACCTGAGCAAGGCCGGTGCAAACTATCAAAATCTGAGCTAAGGCCTCCTGAAGGCCCGAAATCACAATATGCACAGCTGGTACCTGAGCTGCCCCCACTGGCTCACCCGCAACTGGAACTTGCTCCGGGACTGGGGCAACTGGTGGATCTGCGGGTGTGACCCCATCTACTATGACAACTGCACCTCTGCCCCTACCGTGACCTAGAACTCGATCGGTCATGACTGGTGGTACTGGTGGTTGTCCATCCTGCTCAGTAGTACGTGTCTTCACCATCTGTAAGAAAATAGAACAACAGAAGTTTAGTTACCAAAACCAACAGATTCGCATGACAAGAATTCAAGAATGTGAAGTTTCCTAAGGGTTCGACAACTTCTCGAAGATAAGTACAGGCCTCTCCGTACCAATCCGCAATACCCTACTAAACCTCCTCATGACTCGTGAGACCTATGTAACCTAGGCTCTGATACCAACTTGTCACGACCCAAAAATCAACCGTCGTGATGGCGCCTTTCGTGGTACTAGGAAAGCCATTACTCCACTATCTTAACACAGTAAAAGCGTTGAAATTATATATGAAAGCAATAAATATTTAAGAAAAACCTTTGTGGAATAGAAATAAACTCGCATCACAATACAATTTATCCCAAAACCGGGGTGACATCGAGTACATGAGCATCTATACCAGGAACAGTCTAATACAATGGCTAAGGTATAAGAACTGAAATGCGTTAAAGATAATGAAGGAGAGGCAAGGCCTACGAATGCCATGCAACTACCTCGATAGTCTCCGGGATCAGCTGCTCAAATATCACCACCCGCTATAACCGGGAACACCTGGATCTGCACACGAAGTGCAGGGTGTAGCATGAGTACAACCAACTCAATAAGTAACAATAATAAATACGTAACTAAAATATAGTGACGACCTACACAGTTATAGTTTATTATTCAGTAATCTCAACAAGAAAGTAGACATGCTTCCAAATTCGGTAATTTAAGTCAAATCAATTTATAAATGCCAAGTTCAAGTAAAATCCTGATATAATATCCCTTAGAAGTTTCAAAACAATGATATATAACAACTATGTGCAACAACAATGGAAGAAAATACCGCCTCTCAGGGCAACAGTCACTCAGTCTTTCTCATTAGCTCATTACTCGGCTCTGAGCCCTCAACACTCACACTTAATAGGTACCTCCGCTCACTAGGGGGTGTACAGACTCCGGAGGGGCTCCTTCAGCCCAAGCACACACACACACACACACACACACACACACACACACACACACACACACACACACACACACACACACACATATATATATATATATATATATATATATATATATATATATATATGTAGCACTAAGGCTCATTGCGCCATGCAACCCGATCCATATATATACATATAGCTCACATCTTGACACTCAGGCCCTAACTCAGTCACCAACCTCTCCAGTTTCTCGGGCTCTCAAAAATCATAAAAATCAGCCCAAACAAAGATAATATAATGTATCAACAAGAAACAAGAAGAGACTGGGATATGATATGCAAGTAAACCGTGACTGAGTACAAAATAACAATTAGCAATTAATTTAACGAGTACACGTCCTCTGTGGTCCCAACAGTATAATAACATAGCCTAAGCATGACTGCTAATATGATTTGTAGTCAAATTTCTATAACACAGGGAGAGCATATAGCTAACAACAAGTTATTCAACTTTACAGTTCCACGGAATGGACCAAGTCACATTTCCTACGGTGCACGCCCACACGCCCGTCACCTAGCATGTGCGTCACCTCTAAAACAATCGTATAACAACAAAATCCGAGGTTTCATACCCTCAGGACCAGATTTAAAACTGTTACTTACTTCAATTCGAGCCAAAACTCTACTCCAAAATGCCTTTGCCTCGCGAATCGGCCTCCAAACATCCTGAATCTAGCCAAAAGCAATACAATACAATCAATATGGCTAAAGGAATTAATTTCATAAATACGAATTATAAGCCAAAAATCCGAAATTGGCTCCAAAATTGGCCCCCGGGCCCACATCTCGAAATTCGACAAATGTCACAAAACCCAAAAGCCCATTCACTCACGAGTCTAACTGTACCAAATTTATCAAAATCCGACATCATATGGCAATTCAATTCCCCAAACTCAACTCTCTAAATTCGTAGCCTCAAACCCCCAAATTTCACCTCAAAAACACACCAACTAGGTGGGCAATCAGTGGGGAAACATCATTATTGAAGAAAAATGAACACAAGAAGCTTACCTCAGTAATCTCTTCAAAAACCTCCAAAGTATGAGCTCAAAATGATGAAAATGGTGAAAAATCTCAAAGACTCGCATTTATAGGTTCTGCCCAGGTCTTCCGCACCTACGGCAACTTAGCCGCTTCTGCGGTCTCGTAGATGGGCCCCAAAGCCCGTTTCTGCATCTAACTCCACACCTGCATTCCTTTTTCTACTCCAGCGGACTCGCTTCTACGAGACAAATCTCTACTTCTGCGGAGTCAAGCTTCAAGCCCAAATCCGCTTTTGCAGTCCTTCTGCCGTATCTGAGGTCATGCGGATGCGGGAACACCATCCCACTTGTGACCTTCTACTGCATCTCTCCCTTGGATGCTTTTGCGACTTACCTCCCGCTTCTGCGGGCACGTACCTGCGGTTCTCACTCCGCAGGTGCGATTACACCAGTAGTGGTAAATCTTTAGCAAGCTTAAAACTTCAAAACTTGATCCGTTAATCACCCGAAATCAACCCGAGGCCCCCGGGACCCCAACCAAACATACCAACAAGTCTTATATCCCAATACGAACTTAGTTGAACCCTCAAATCACCTCAAACAACGTCAAAAACATGAATTACCCATGAATTCAAGTCTAATGAACTTTGAAATTTCTAAATTCTACAAATGATGCCGAAACCTATCAAATCACGTCCGATTGACTTCAAATTCTGCACACAAGTCCCAAATGACCCCATGAACCTACTGCAACTTCCAGAATTGAAATCCGACCCCGATATCAAAAAGTCCACTCCCGGCCAAACTTTCCAAAATTCCACCTTTCGCCATTTCAAGCCTAATTCTACTACGGACCTGTAAATCACAATCCGGACACGCTTCTAAGTCCAAAATTACCCAACAGAGCTAACAAAATAATCAAAATTCAAATCCGAGGTCATTTACACATAAGTCGACATCCAGTCGACTTTTCCAACTTAAGCTTTCAATTAAGAGATTAAATGTCTCAACTCACTCTGAATTCTCTCGGGACCCAAACCAACTAACCCGATAAGTCGTAAAGAAACAGTGAAGTACAAAAATGATCAGAAAAGGGAGAATGGGGCTATAACTCTGGAAACGACTGGCCGGGTCATTACACGTATAGAGGCAAAAAATCGAATATCCATGCCACTAGAAAATAGGAGTTAGGACAATTGGATTTTATAAAAAAAATAAAAAATAAAAAGGAAAATAGAAAAAAAAAAAACAAAGAAATCTTTCGTGTTAGTTTGAACTACATTTGACTAGATTCCTTTAAAGGATATGTAGGCAGCTCTATTCTAGGTTTCAGTCCAACCAAAAATAAAATCCGATATCTAAAATTGGGCATGAGTTTATTTTAGTTTTGCTTTTAAAGAGTTGATTCCAAGAGTTGTAAGTGTACAACCCCATCATATTGAGTCTATTTTGAGCCTTCATATAATTCTTTCTTTCTAACCATATCCAAAAGCCTTCCAAATAAAGACCTCTTGATAAACCTTCAAGAATGCCAAGATAAGCATGCAATGAGTAACAATTGTCACGCGACATAGAACACTATCAAGTTAAGCACACAAAAGAAGAGAGAGATCCTTACTAGTGAAAACCTTCACGGACACTTTAAGGCGAAGATAAGTAGAAATAAATAAATAAGAGAGACTTTTTGGTGAAAACCCCTCGGGGAACCACTAGTCGAAGGTGAGTCGTGAGTCTAATGCAAAATAATTGGCACAAATATGCTCAGTTTCAAAGCTCGAAGGAATGACAAGAGGAAAGGTTAGATTGGTTTGAAAGATGAGGCCGTTAAGTCCAAAATGCATGTCATCAACACTAAGGTCGGCTACCACACTCACATGAGCCCTTCTTTCCTTCCTTTCCTATAAAAGTTGTGTCTCTTGTTAAAAATTTCTTCATTCTATTTGTGCATAGCTTTGTCTTTTTGCTTTTGAGTCAGTCCTCATCAAAATAAGAAAGAAAGAATTTCAAAATCTGCTACCAGCTTTTCAGTTGCACAAAGCAAATTCTGGCTAGAACGTTCAAGATAACACTGTCCAGGGAGCAACATGCACTCAGTTGTTACAATCGACATATCTTGAGGATTCGTGCAATACAAAGGTTCCTTCCAAAAATACTCATGTTGGCCTACTTGTCAAAAGCAAGCAAAGAAAAGACCGCAAGATTAATCATGGATTTCTTGTAGTATCGAACAACGACTATGGTGTATGCACATCATGCAAAAGGCACATATCCAGTTGTGATTTGCTCTAATAGACAAATTTCTTTAAAGCAAAAGTCATGCAAGATATCAAAAAAATGGTTTAAAAAAATGTGTGTTCCTTTTGGGATAAGGCAAATTGAGTCACAAACACAATCAGGGTTGGTACAGAGAGCAAAAGTCTCTTGAAAGAAATAACAAAGTCTACCAGCAGTGTAACTAACTACCAATACAGTCAGTCTTCCAAAAGCGAATAGGCACAAAGCCAAGCTGCCAAAGACATCATGGCCACAAACCGACCACCACTTTTAAAACTCACAATTTTTCTTTGTTTGAAGCAGGAACAAAGCAGTGCAGAATGGTGATTCTTAAAGGACGAATGTCTCCAAAGGTAAGTTTCCGCAAAACCTCCATTTTCTTTTATTTTTAGCATGCATCACTATTGTTCATATAGACCACTTTCGTAGCTTAACCTAGATGGAACATTTTCGCCTAGGGGGGTCCAGCTCATATTTTTGGGTAGAAGTACTCTTCGCTCAGGTTGTTTTACGTAGCTTAACCCAGGTAAAACCTTTTCGTCTAAGGGGATACAACTCATATTTTTGGGTAAAGGTACTCTTTGCTCAAGCTTATTTTACATAACTTAACCCAGGTAAAACCTTTTCGCCTAGGGGGATCCAACTCATATTTCCGGGTAGAAGTACTCTTCACTCGAGTTTGTTTTACGTAGCTTAACCCAGGTAGAACCTTTTCGCCTAGGGGGATCTAGCTCATATTTTCGGGTAGAAGTACTCTTCGCTCAGGCTATTTTACGTAGCTCAACTCAGGTAGAACCTTTTTCACCTAGATGGATTCAACACTTTTTCAGTAACACAGGGTACCAACCCCTAGTTACATTCCTTTCGGTAATACAGGGTACCAACCCCAGGTTACATTCCGTTTAGTAATACAGGGTATTAGCCCCTGGTTATATTTCTTTTAGTAATACAGGATACCAACTCCTGGTTACATTACGTTCAGTAATACAGGGTACCAAACCCTGGTTACATTTCTCCTTAGTGATACAAGGCGCCAACCCCTAGTTACATTCCTTTCGATTATACATGGTACCAACCCCTGGTTTACATTTCTCCTTAGTGATACATGGCCCAAACCCCTGGTTAGACTCCTCCTCAATAAAATAGGGTACCAACCCCTGGTAACATTCTTTCAGTAATACATGATACCAACCCCTGGTTACATTCTTTTCAGTAATACAGGGTACCAACCCCTGATTACATTTCCTTTTGGTAACACATGATACTAGCTCATGGTTGCATATCCTCTCATAGCTAGGTTATACTGTTGTCTTTTTCTTCCTTTCAATAAGTTAGATAGTTTATAGCTTTCTCTAACAACTAACAAAATTTCCCTAGTCCAAACTGGGGCAGAGAAATTTTGTTCATTTTGTTCGTTTTTGATGGGTTTGCAGGCCCTGCCTTATGCACAAGTGACGATTGAATCTTGCAGTTTCAGTTTCTCATCAGAAGAGAGAAGTCATTTGATCACAAGATACTTAGAGTTAGCTTTGATACTGTGTCAGTAGCCCATCATCTCAAGTTTCATTTTCTCAAATTCTGATCGATAAATCAAGCAATTGATAATGAGCCATAATCGTTTTTTCAAAGGGCGTCAAGATACAATCTAAGGTCAATACAAGCGAGCAGACCAATAATCAAGATTTGACTCCAGAAGACACATAGATAGAAATTTTGTAAATCTTAGCTTGCAGACATATGTAGTTATCTTCTCTTTTCCTTTTGATGTAAGCAACAAGCACTACAAAAAAAATAGTGTTTAGCGACGGCCGCATTCCATCGCTAAATCAATATTTTCCGTCGCTATAGTTGTTTAGCAACGGATTCAAGTTTGTCCCTAAAATGTTCGTAGCTAGGCTTACAGCGACGTAAAATACCAAAACGTCGCAGAATTAGCGACGGATTAGCAACGACATATATCTGTAGCAAAGTTTAGCGAGGGAAATAACCATCGCTATATTGCTTGTTTCTGTCGCTATTTTGACGCCTTTCATCACTGCAATACATAACAAAATTTATCGTTTGTTCTTATAGCGAAAAAATCGTCTGTCGCTAGACGTGTTATAGCTAATTCTCCCTGATTTTTGCAACAAAAACCTTTTGTCGCCAATTCGTCGAAAGATTTAATTTTACGCGATAATTTTAGCTACGAAAAGTATCCGTCGCTAATTTCTTTTTAATATATTGTTGATTTTTTAAAATTCTTTTTATTTATTATTTTAAATGTACTCTGTTCAAGCATATTACATAAAAGCTATTAAATACACTTAATAAAAAGTCACTGATATTAATATAAATTAACAATATATTCAACAAGGTCCAAAATATATAGCATAATGCATATAACAGTACTGTTAAGTACAAAAAATCCACAAGGACCAACAATAAAGTCCAAACAAAGTAGGCTAACTATGCAAGGCTGGAGAGTTACGGTCATCATCAGAACCCAATGCATAAACCTCATCAATGTTAGCAGCAGTAGAAGATGTAGGAACTGTAGGTGCCACATCTAATGGGTGGTTGGTAAGATCAGTATTTGCCTAATGCGAGGGTAAGGAAACCAATTCGCGTACCCGCTCAACGATTACAGGAACTATATGATCTGTCAGTGCAGGAATCAATCGCATCACTAACTCATCCAGATTTCCTGTCGGTGTTGATTGAGCATTTGGAGGTGTTGGTGACGATGTAGCATCAGATAGAAAAAGAGCGATGAAGATTTGGCCCGTAGTAGCATTTTGCTTGAGATCCAAGACCATATACTTTTATTTTCTTTTCTCCTCCTCCAGCTTGATAATATGCTTTATACTGATCAATATGAGATTGAGTTTGTGTTTGTTGTTATAATATCTCCTGATATTTTTCCTGTAGAAGAATTAATAATTAGTGAAATAAAAAGACTAAATAATATTGAGCATGCAATTTACAAAATGAAAAAAATATATGAAAGTAAACTCAATAAAATTATTTAAAAAGTTATCTTACATGTACGCTTCAGGATTTCTCAGCAACAAAAGATTTTCCATTATTACCATGTGTTTGGACATGCAAATGCAACTCACTTGGTGTTGGATCTCGACCCTTTTTAACAGCCTATACAAAAGTTATTCAATTAAGAAGATAGAGCAACAAAAGCAAATGCTCAAAACTGATATGCATACTGTTGAAACACCAAGAAAACTAACCCCTTTAAAACCCATAGCTCATGCTAGTCTACAGAGCTAGATTCTGATTTATCAGAATCAGATTGTGACTAGTTAGAGTAGTATTCTGATTTATTAGTTCAATTCTGCAGCTAGATTCAGAAGATGAAGTAGATGTGGCTCAAGGAGAGTTCAAACTAGATTGCCTCAAGCACATTCCAGTAGAACAACATATTCAAAAAGGTAAAGATTCAAAAATAACAATACAGTATACCATCCCAGCACTTTCAGCAGTATACTGCTGAAAGAAAAAAGCTAGTAAGTATTAGCTTTGAACCTCAATAAAGGGAACCTTAATGATCATTTCAGACAATACAAATCCAGAGAACAACATATTCAAAAAGGTAAAGATTATGTGAAGACTGAACAACATATTCACCTAGCATTGCATCCCATAGACTTATAAAAATAATAAGTTCCAATGTTGCATACTTACTATAAAGGGTAGCCTAGCACATGAAGCTAAACAAGTGTGAAACATTTTCCTGAAATTTATATATGGGCAGAAGCAAATTTCAGAATGTATAAAGAGGAAGAGTATAGGATTTCCATTTAAAAAATGGTTACATAAATGTTACTCGCCGTGACTACAGTAATCCCACTTCAGAAAGTCATATGCATCTCACTAATAATTTCATCCCAGTTTTTTCTAACAATAACAAGCACCAAACAGTATACCATCCCAGCACTTTCAGCAGTACAGTGTCAATCTAGTACTGAAGCACAAGTCCTATGCATCACACTAATACACTCTTTGCAGTCTTTAATACCATATGTATTATCTGGCTACTTATGGCCTAAGTTGTTCGTCCAAGCAGGTGTTAAGTTACAAATAACTTAATTACTAACTCTCAAGGACATGAAGCCTAAAAGAGAATGTAAGAAGGACAGCATGCAACTGGAGCACCAGTTTAAGCAAACCCAATACAGACTACTTTCTCCAACTCCAAAGGAACTTAGGCTACCTAAATCATGAATCATTATAATCCATAATGCAATCATCTCAACAGAATCCATGATTTTGCAAGGAATCAAGTCACTATGCAATCATTCAGCAATTTACAAAAATATCAGTTAACAAGTTCCACAACAAGAAGATCATCCCAATTCTTAACCACCATAACCCAACAACACAAATGAAATGAAGTGTGCATTACTAACAAGAATGAATGCTCTAGCCACCAAGAAACTAGTACAAAATTATCAGCAAAAGTTTCCTACTACAGATTGGTACAGGTGAGCTTATGTCATGAATTCTCAGGTGAGCCTTCACTACTCTATCTAACTTAATTACGGCTCAGTTTAAGGAAATGTAGAATGACTACGTTTTTATTAGATACTAATATTAAACAAGAGTTTACCATGGAAGTTTATGTAAAAGTGAAAAGGTGACAAAGTAAGAAATATAGTTTCTGCTTTTGGAAAGAAGTGCAAGTGAACTGGATAGATAAAAAAGAAAAAGAGAATATAGGTCAAGTAAGTAGACATAGACGGCGTAAAAAAGATCATAAGATATTTTCATCCAAGAAAATAGATTAGCCTATAGCTAGGTCACCAAGAAAGTTGGCACTCTTCTAAACAGAAATCTCAACATCTAGCAAGAAAGAAATCAACACCTAAAATCCCTTTATCCAACTGCTAACTACAATTTCGGCACACATTGACAACCCAAATTTTTCAAAAAGAAATTCTCAAACAATAATTTCAAGCACAGTATATTAAAAACATAACAAGAGACAATCCACATCTCATAACTTACCGAACTTAAATAAGATTTTCAGATTCGAATTAGTGCAAACTTAAATGAGATTTTTAAATATTTTATATCCACTTATAAGTCTCTTGCGATGCTCCCCAACACTGATAGACCCACCTGTGTGTGTCCCAGTGGCAACTCCGCTCCCAGCACAATGATTTTTTACATTTATTTCTGACTTTTCAACACACATAGGATCTTTCCAAAGTCTAAACCAACTTTTTCATACATTATTTGGAATAGTGTCCGGTTGCACCCCATTTGATTTTAGTTTGCTAACAAAATTACTATATCGTTTTGCTGCCCTACGCTCCCATGCTGGAAATTGATGTTCCAAAGTCAAAGGAGCTCAAAAGCAGTTCTCCTAGGAAAGAGAAATACATTTTGAGGAGGGAAATCTAAAAATAGTTGGTCTCATAAGGGCAAGACAGTCAAGTCAGAAATTTTATCCTTCTTAACTATCTCAAATTAAAAAAATGAATTTGTTCTTTAATAAGTTTGCAGTGAACTCAGGCATCCAGCACTACAGATTTGCAGAAATCATTGCTACATGGGAGAAGATTGTGAGGTCCTACATCCTAGTCAGATGTCAATGTAGACCAAAGGAAGCACTAACAATCCAGAGAAGCTTGAACATTCTAGAGAATAGGGTCCAAAAATTAGAGAGGAACTGTGGACCTCTAGTTCACAAGTTTTGAGCTTGGAATAATCATGGAAACAATCAATTAACACTTTGGCTAGTTGACAAAATTCTAATAATTCTAACATGGTTTATTCTTGGAAATATTGAGAGTTATGGACTAAAAAGGCCATCAATTGGACCATTAACACTCAAGAATACACAAGGAAAAACCGTTGTACTTGACATTGGTACACAAAATTTTTCCAGCGCACAAAATTACAGGCAGACATGGCTATTTCTGCAGAATTTTAAGCTCATTGAAAGCAGATAAAATTACCAACATTTCTCTTTAATAAGAAAAACAGTGTACCGAGGGGAAAAAACAATAACAAAGAATAGAGAAAATCTGAAATAAAGATAGAGAAACTTTGAAAAGAAAACACCATAATAAAGAACAAGACAGGATGAAATCACAAAGAAGCTTACCTTATCAAGGACATACAATCCCTAAAATCAACGCACGACTTCGAATTTCAGAATTCTGCAAACACACGACTTCGAATTTTAGATTTCCGCAGTAAAAAAATGCAATTTCAAAGGTTTTCTTCTATTTTTCAGATAGGTAAGTAATAATCTCCTACCACGGTAAGATAGGTATAAAAAATCACTTTTTAACACAAGAAAAGTAACGAAATTGTCAAAAATTTGACAATTAATGTGAACACTTAATTTGTCAAAGATCAGAAGAAAGCAAGCCCATACCTCTGAGAACAAAACCCCTTTGCAAAAATGAGAAAACAGCCCGCCACTAGATAAAAAAAATGGTAACCTACGCTGCTGAGGTCTCAGCGTTTGTTGAGGACCGTCGAGGCGTCAACTGAAAAATATTAAGGACCAAGCATTTCTGCCTTCGAAGAAGAGGAAGAGAAGAAAGAGGAAGAAAAGACGGAAGCAATTGGGATGTTTGTGCCGTAATGGTTGGAATATCTTTTACCTAGGGTAATTTCATTTTTGGGAGGGAAATTTAGCAACGAAATAGCGACGGACCGAAATTCTATTGTTAATAATAATTAATGAAATTTTATTTTAGGAAATTAGCAACGGAATATTTTGTCGCACATAACTTTCGAATGCCTTGATAAGTAAAATGAATTCTGAGATGGATGTTTTGACGTTAAATTCGTCGCTAAGTTTTAATAATTTTTGTCGCCCAACTTCCGTCGCTACTTTTATAGGTAAAATAAAGGCACTAATATTTAGCGCCAATTTTAGCTATGAATATAAGTTTTTTTCGCTAATCCGTCGCTATATTTGATACGAATTATCTTATAGCTTATTTGGCAACAAACTACAAATTTCGTCGCTAATTCATCGTTATTTAGCTACGGAATATCTCTTGTCGCGAAATTCCGTCACTAAACACTGCTTTTTTTGTAGTGAAGTGACAGTAACAACAACAACTCCAGTGTCCGGTAGTCCCATCTACCAAAATTTTCCCAGAACTACACTAGCCTGATTACTTTATAGCCAAGGATATGTAGGCAACCTCGGAAGCAAGGTTCGATCACGTTTTTCAAACAAAAATGCATTCATTGGAGTTACACATGAGCAAAATTAGCTATGGCATTCATTTTCTTTGCACGAAAACTCTTCGTGTTCTCGAGCAAATAGGGGCAACTGTAAATATCAAATTTTGGCTTTTTATATTTCTCCTACATTACATTATTTTTAGGTTTATTGTGTGTGTTTATAGACTTTAGCATTAGATTATTAATTAATTAAGGAGTTTAAATATTTGGATTAATGCCATTTTTCAGTTGAGTTATGCACAAATCAGGCCCAATTGTTTAGCCGAATTCGGCCAACCCAGTCTAATTATTTGCTTGCCAAGACCCGGATCAAAACGACGTAGTTTTGTAATAAAACTACATCGTTTCACTAAATGAATCAAGATCAAATCTTACCCATCCATTCCATCTTGATCCAATGGCTCTCATTCACTATTTGCCCAAGTATTTAAAGCCTAAAAAATATGAAAATTGCTCCCATTTTCACCCATATTTCTTTTCTCCTTCCTCTCTCTTCTCTCTCTCTCTTCAATTGTTTGGTTTCTTATTTACTACTTCGGAGACTATTTGAGTACAAAATACAAAAATCAATTGTTTGGTAAGAAAATATATACTTTTGGATAATTTTTTGAACAAAAGTCTGTTTTTGAATAGTGAAGAGCAGATTTTATTTGGAATACTCTCTTTTGGACAAGATTGAACTTGAAAGTCTTGCCTTTTGAATTTTAGAGCAGATCTTGTTGAAACATTTGTCCAAAAAAAAGGAGACATATTTTTAATCATGAAATGTCTGTTTTTTTCCTAAAAACATACATCTTTAGAGTAGCAGGGAGATCTCTACTGACTGAAAAAAAAGGAGAGAATTTTGAGAGAAAAATTTCAGTAAAACCATCTTTAGTATGTGAAAATTGTGATCTTTGTGAGTGTCTCTTGGAGTGCAAAACCTTTGAGAAAAAATAGAAAGACTCTTGAGGCAATTTGTGCAGTATGAAATACCTCCCTATGCCCACATATGAATGTGTGTAAAAAGTCATGAATGATGTGATACCGTACAGCATGAGAAAAAATGTATCTCTATGCCTTTATGTCATGTGTGCATGCCAATGCCATGTATCTCAGAGATGAATCATATATACTCACACTCTCAGAGTATTCAATCTCACTGTCTCACACTTTCCATTCATCATGCTCAACCACTCGGTACTGTATATGGCCCATACGGCCCAGGGAAATCCATCCCGAAACCTATACAACACTGACTATAAGTCATCCAGTACCGAGGAAAAAGGGCAATCTAACCCTGTGGAGAAATCCAGCTCCAGATATCAAGTACTTCGGACAAATCCATCTCCAGGGAAATCCATTCCTCTATAATATCATCCGCGCTCACTAGGTGTGTGTACAGACTCCGGAGGGGCTCCTACAGCCCAAGCGCTATCATAAGCCAGATCCAGGCATAAATCAATATAACATGCTGCAGCGTGCAATCCGATCCCATAACTGTCACTCGTAATCAGGATCTCAGCCTCACTCAGTCATCAAACTCTCCAATCTCACTCACGGGCTCACAATATCATGAAACTAGCCCGACAATAATGATATGATGTATCAATAAACGACAACTGAGACCGAGATATGATATGAATGCATGAATATGATTGAGTGCAAAATATCAATGAAATCAGTGAGATGACAGCAAGAAACGACCACTATGGGTCCTAACAATATCATCCTAAAGCCTAAACATGTTATCTAGCATGATTGACAGCTCAGTTACTTAATCACATGGTGATAACATGGCCGATTTTGGGCTTTTGATTAAATATTCGACCTTTTTCGATTGGGATTGGTTC
This sequence comes from Nicotiana tabacum, assembly GCF_000715075.1. Lineage (NCBI taxonomy): Eukaryota > Viridiplantae > Streptophyta > Magnoliopsida > Solanales > Solanaceae > Nicotiana > Nicotiana tabacum. The sequence continues at coordinate 91,197,352 of NC_134098.1, read as the reverse complement.
CTTTAGCATCGTTTGATGTATTTGAGTTGTTTTTGGTTAGTTTCGAGCCATTCGGAGGTCGGAACGTGCGGGGTGGCATTTTTGGAGCATCGTTTGGCTTGCTCGGTATTAGAATTGGCTTGTTCAAGGCAACTAACTCTTCTAAACTTAGTGTTGAGGGTATGAAACCCGAATTACGTGCTATGTGATTGATGATGAGGTGATGCACATGCTAGGTGACGGGCGTGTGGGCGTGCACCCTATGAATTGTGACTCTGTTGTTTTCATGGAATTGTTTAGTGGCCATATTTTGTTGATATCACACTAGTTTCAAGCATCTTTGTTGGTTTTCTGGGATGTCTTAACGTCATTTCTGCTGCTATTCTTGCTCATTCTACGACTGTATTTTTACAATTCTACGATTCGGGTATTTTTTTTACTTTGTATTGCAGATACTTTCAGAAGTAATAAAGATTTGAATTTAGTTTGGATTGTTGGAGCAAGAATATGTTCAATTTTGTCTAAGAATAAATATTAGGATTGTGATTAAGCCTAGAAACGTGGTAGAAGTCAGTTCTTTTACATGGGTAGTTGAAATAATTTTTTTGTATGTTAATGGAGGTTAGTTTTGAATGCTTTATGTTTAAAATATTGAAAATTGATTAGTGCTGGATTTTTGGCCTGCCACTCTGATTTAGATCTTAATTAAGATAAAAGTGGCAGTTTAATAAAGTGGTTGTTTATGCAATCATAACTTGGTAGAAATGGCTATAGTAAAATTAGTTGGGTCAATAATCTGGCCTTCAGGTGGCTGTCTATGCAAACCCCAATTTCAAAGTATCCTGGGCCAAAACCTAATTTTTTGTAGGCCAAACTACAATAAGTTAAGTGTTGGCCCAATGTTAAAGTTGTCCAAAATGGGCCAGCACTGTAAATGCACCAAAATTGGCCCAGCAACCCCAATAACAAAGAAAGTGGCCCAGTGCCATTTTAAACCCAATAAACAAAGCTGGTTCAAATTATCAATTATCAGCTTTTCAAATAACTTTCAATTTGTCATATTTTCTTCTAAACAATGTAGCTTAATTATCTATGTAACTTAATAACCTTAGTAATTAATTTAAATTCTAGGCAATTAGTAGGTGCGTTTTAACCTTTTTACTCACAGATTCGCTTGCGTATTGTGATATTGAATATTCATTAAATAAATTCAATAATCATATACCGAATCTAATAACTTTAATTAATTTCTAATTTAATCAATCCTTGGCTAACCGCATATTCGTTTGTGTAATATGATAGTAATTTTGTATTAATTTTAAAACTTAATTTTCTCAAAGCACAATTCCAGTAACGTTTTTTCCAAAACAATAATAATAATATTAACGTGCTAATAATCCTTTGTCATGACTGCGGATTCGCTTGCATAGCACTATTATGACAAAATTAATTAATTCGTCTTGATCATGCATTCGCTTGCGCAGTGTCGTTATGACATCTTATCATTCAAAAATTCTTCAGTTTTTTCAATAATCAAGCAATAAAAGCGGATAAGTAAAACATGAAAATCTTATAAATCATAGTTTGTCAAAAATTAATTCAGACCAAGTTTAAGTCAATAAAGCGACCGTGCTAGAACCACAGGGCTCGGGGAATGCCTTACACCTTCTCCCCGGTGAATAAAATTCCTTACCCGAACGTTGGTTTCGCAGACCGATAAAATAGAGTCAAACCTTCCTCTGACTAGGAATTCAAATAAAAGGTGACTTGGAACACCAGAAAAAAAAAATCAATTTCAAGTGGCGACTCTTTAAATAAAATAATCCCTACTCAAGTTTGTCACTTTAATTGAAAAAACTCTTTAACCTGTAATCCATAAAACACATATCTTTTCGGGGTAAAAGGGGCGGTGACACATATGCCACAAGAGACGTACCATAGGCTTTCCCGTAGTGTAATACTCTAATAATTGAGCTCATTCAGTCAAAGATCAAGAAGGACATTATTTGGTTCTAATGTAGGCTGCGGGATGGGTAGGATACATTTAGATATAATGCCTACACCTCCCTAAGAACTTTAATACATATAAATTAATAATTTAAATCCCACACCTATGTTGAACCAAACCCCAACCTTCATTCATAATAGCACCAAGCTCCCAATTTCTTTAAGCACAGACAAAGCAAGATTTACCACTAGCAAGGAATAATTTTTTTTATAATATATACACACCAATATGTTTTTTTCTTTTTCTAGATTCTGATTTTGTCTTCTTATTTTCTCAATTCCCTACAAGTGGCTCTCACAATATTTTTTTTTCAAATAGTGCACCTTTTTCCTTCTCTATAGTTCCACTCAAAACCCCAACCATACATCCACTTAGATTTTAACAAGCTCATAAATATATTAAGTGCTCAAGAGAGATAAAAAGTTCAAACATATAGTTAATTCAAACAAAGTGGATCAGGCTTGCAGTGTGGTTGCCAAAGAAATAGGATCACGAGCTCAACGGGGTTAACTAGGATACACAACAATTAGGCGGGTCACAGACATATAATTGTCTCAACAAAGAAATGTCTATATCACTTCCTAGACTGAACAAGACTACTATTTCGCCTTTGCAAACATATGGGGCAACTTCTAGACATCACTGAAATGCACAAAATTTCAACAAAAACCTCACTCATACATTAGCACATAACTCACTTAGGATCGGATCTATCCCGACTCTCTAGTCAAAACAGTTAAGCAAAGTTACAATCATACAATTTAAGGTGCTTATTTAGGAGTCAAGAACTAAGCCTAGGCGTCACAAATAAGGCACTCTTTTCTCAAGACACAACAAAGTCAAGGAAAGTCATCTTCATTCAATACATAGCACAAGACTACACTACTCCTAATAAAAGAAAGAATAACTATACCCAGTTCAAGCAAAATTCTTGAAAAAGAAATACGGCATAAAGATAAACCAAGGGAGAATTATTACACTACCTACGGAAAAAAATAAAACAAACCAAAAAAAAATCTTTTTGTTCTTTTTTCTTCGACTTTAATCTCTCAAGAAACCCGTCGATGATATCCTTCATCGGAAAAAATCGAAAACTTAAAAAAACAATTCAACTTTTCTATCTCTAACTCTTACAACTAACAAAAAGGAAAACTAATATACACACATACATATATACATACATACAATCATACATATAAATATCCCCCACCCCATACTTTAAGTTGTGGCATGTCCCCATGGCACCTTATAAAAAAATATAAGGTAAAAGAAACTTTCCTGATCATCTAGTCGGGTCTAAGTCGAAGTCGGACTCCATTCCTCGCGCCCGAACTAATGCACACATCCATGTGGATAACTTCTTCTCGGCCTTTTTTGGGTACACCCCACACTTATCTTTCTCGCTCACCGCAACCTTCTCTTTTGATCCCTTTAACTTCCACTCAACACTCACAGCTGGTTTGTCTTTTTGTGCCCCCTTTGCAATATCCATCTTAAAAGTCACAGTTTCCTCACCAACTCTAAGCATGAGTTTTCTTTCGTGTATATCTAATATAGCTCTACCCTTTGCTAAGAATGGTCTTCCTAGGATGAGAGGGACTTCCTTAGTTTCTTCCGTATTTACCACTATAAAATACGCAAAAAATATAAACTTATCCACCCGAACTAATACATCTTCCGCTATCCCCTCGGGTGTTATAGTCATTTGGTCTACCAGCTGCAAAGATATGGGTGCAAACCTTATCTCTCCAATCTCCTTCTACAGTTTTCTATAGATAGATAGAGGCATTAAATTAATTGAAGCACCTGAATCACATAATGATTTATCAAAATTAATAGTTCCTAAAGAGCAAGGTATAGTAAAACTTCCTAGATCTCCGCATTTTTATGGGAGATTATTTTGCAATATCGCATTGCAATGCTCTGTGAGCTTGACCACTGAGGTCTCCCCTATTTTCCTCTTCTTCGTAAGGATCTATTTCAAGAATTTAGCATAAGCAGGCATCTGTGAGAGCACTTCCGTGAATGGTAAGTTTACATGAACCTATTTCAGCACATCCAGAAATCTCTCAAATTACTTGTCCAGCTTTTCTCTACTTAGCTTTTGGGGGAAAGGTAGAGCATGCATATGCTTGCTCTCCTAAGGTTCCTCCCTTCTCGAGTTTACTCCCTTCTTCTTTTTCTTAGCTTCCATGTAGCATTTCTTCTTCTTATCAATATCACTTTTTAGTTACTCCCCACTTTCCTTTTCAAGTCTCATATCTTTCTGGGTTGGGTGAGATCTTTCAACACTTGCCCACTTCTCAACGTTACAATATTCACTATTTCTTTGGGATTTCTTTCTGTATCATTCGGGAGCGTTCCTAGGACCCTCTCAGACATTAGAGTAGCTAGTTTCACTAAAAGCCTTCATTAGATCTTCCATGCTAGACTGATTAGACTGTGGAGGCTGATACTGCTGTCTCTGCTGATTTTGAAAACCCGGAGCTCCTTGTCCCTGGGGTCTAGAGTTACTTTGTTGTCATGAGTTCTAGCTATAATTTTGTGAGTTCCACGAAAAGCCTGGGTGTCTCTGTCCCATATGATTGAAATTATTACCACTCTGGTGGTTGACTATATCAAAACTTCCCACAGAATTTACCACTTCATCTGCAGCTGCGGCCTGACACTCATACGTTGGATGACTAATTCTACAGAAATCACAAACTGGTGATGGTTGACTCTGGATCTTGGCTAAGGTCAGTTTTCTTATCTTTTTGGCCATGGCGTCTAGTTGGGCTTACACCGCTGTATTGGAATCTACTTGATGAACCCCAACTGATTTTCTTCTATAATTGCTCTCAGAAGGCCATTGGTTAGCATCTTTAGAGAGCTCATCAAGTATTGCCACAATCTCCTCAGGAGTCTTCTTCATAAAAGGACCTCCAACTGCAATGTTCAGAGTTCATCGTGAGGGAGGTGTTAGTCTATCCCAAAACTCTTGAAGATGCATCCACAATTCAATCCCATTATGCTGACACTTCCTCACTATCTGGTTGAATCTTTCCTAAGCCTCGAAAACTTTTTCGGTGTCCGTCTGGCAAAAGTTCTGAATTTCCCTTCTGAACTTCACTGTTTTTGCAGCTGAGAAGTATTTGTCAAGAAACTTTCTAGTCATATCTTTCCATGTCCTGATCGACCCTGTTGGTAAGCTACAAAGCCAGTGCTTCACATTATCCTTTAGTGAAAAGGGGAATGCCCTTAAGTAGACTACATCCTTTAATACTCTATTGTATTGGGAATGTGTTCATGACTTTTTCAAAGTCCATCAAGTAAGTGTTAGGATCTTCGTTCACCTTTCCTCTGAAAATGTAGTTATTTTGGATAGTTTGAAGCAAGCTTTGCTTCAACTCGAAGTTATCCATTGCTACTGGTGGAGGGCTGACACTGGACAGTCCATGATTATAGACCGGTCTGGCGTAATCACCCAATGCTCTACCAGGCCTGGGTACCGCATTCTCGAACGGATATTCAATCAAGGGTCGATTCAGATGGAACCTTCGACCCCCATCATCGTTGACGGTCTCATCAGCAGCTCTACGGGTTGCCTCGGCTACTATCCTTGTAGCTTCTTCTCTCGATTGTGCTGCTTTTCTTGCGCCAGATTTGCCTCATCTTCACCGTGATTAGCCATGTGTTCTTGGGTTGAAGGCTGCCCCATGAACTTTCCGGTGAGTTCTTTCTCTTTCCTTAACTTTTGCAGACTCTTTTCTACCTTTGGGTTGTACGAAATCAATTCCTTTCAAAAGATCGAGTCATACACTAAAGGAGTCAATATGTTGCATGTACATGGAAGAGGAAACCCATGAAGAATAAAAAATAAAAATAAAATAAAATAAAATAAATTACTGAATTAGCACAAAAAAATTATTTTGAACACTATTGATTGCCAATCTCCGGCAACGGTGTCAAATTTTGACGAGTGCAAAATACACTTAAATTATGCTTGCTAATCAAAGATATCATAGTATAATATCGTATCCACAAGAATTGGATTTAAACAATATTCTCTTAGCTTCTAGCTTGATTGCTATCCGGGTGGATCAACAGTTGAGATTTATATAATTCATAATTAAAATTAACTAAGAATCTAAAGCTATTGACTAGTGACTATCGAGACAAGGAATAAGCAAATAAGGTTATCAATGGGACAAGGTAGGGTTTTGATAGGATAGGTGCAAGATAATTGTTCGGGATCTAACTCTAGATAGTTCACTTCTAATGTTCAAGTGAGTCTCTCTAATTCACTCACTTATTGGTTCAAATGTTCAACAAAAACTCCTCTCTCTATTAAACCTTAACCTCACGAGACGTACCAAATTAAGCACTGTGAAGATATGCAAGAATGCGTAGTGGATTGGGCTTTAGGAAAACTTATTTCGATTATTCTCCTAACCAGGTTTAATCAATGATTCAACTAACCTCTTTCGAATACTTAGAAGAATCTATGTACTCAACCAACAATATCATGCAAAGATATCACAAGTTATGCCTCTCTCGATTATATGAACTAGTGAATATAGATGCAACAATTAAATCTTCCAAAATAATTCAATACATAAATCTAGAGTTATAATTTACAAATAATCATTAATACACTAAATCCATCAAACCCTAAAGGAAACTACTCCATAGACATGGAGAAATTCATCACAAATATGATTAAAGTATAGAAAAACATAGATTCGGTCCAAACTCGGGTCTTGAGTGAGGAATGAATGATGAAATCCTTGTGCTTGTGTTCTTCCAACTCATCCTTAGCTTCCTTAGGTCGAAAGTATGTCAAAAGTCCTCTCAAAAATGTGTTTCTAGTGTATTGATGCCAAGCAGGAACGAACCCGGATGAAACCACCTTCTTTGAGTTGAAGTGAAAAAACCTACAAACTTTTTACACTTCATGCATCGCACTATGCTACGCAGGGTGCGTAGCATTAGTATATTTTGCTCGGTTGTAAACTCTCTGAACTTAGCTTGTCTAACGAATTTTTGTACTAGTGCGACGCTTAATGCCACGCCTTATGCGACACACTAGTACTTTTTTTTTTGCTCTAGCCCTTGCTCTTTCTTTCAACTTTCGTATGCAACGCCTGTCCACGAGCCCCGGATGCGATCCCGTTTTAATTCCTCGGGCTTTTACTCGGATTTAAAAGCTCCAAATTATCCGATTTAGCTCCAAAACATCTTATTAACTCGGCATCATCTCCTACAAAGTATAAAACACACAATCAGTGGAAAACACTACCAATTAAAACTCAAACACAAGTAAAGTATAGTAAATTAGTGTGCAAAATGCGGCTAAAACACGTTTTCCTAGCCTACCATCAATTACCATATACCTATTTTACCTTCTAAATTATCAATGTTTGTCTTCTTTTTATTTTTATTTTAAATAAATTTAATATTATAATTTTTATTTATTTTAATTTATATTATGGTTTTACTTATAGAATAAATAAATTTTATTTATAAATTAAAAAGATAAAAATAGTATTTAAGCATGTATAATGTTGGAATAATAAAATGTTGAGAATAGTAAAAATATTAATTAGAACAATTTGTTAGTAATGATATTTTTTATATTAATAATGAAAACTAAGATATATATGATCTATCAACGTAATATAAAAAACAATTATTTAAATTAAAGATATTATTATAATATGCATTATATATTCTTGAAAATTATGCTCAACTATATTATTATTCCGATATTATGTATGCTAGAAAACTTTTTTATTTTAAAAATAAATTTATTTGTTTTTTAGGTAAGCCCATAATGTAGATTAAAAAGAGAAAAAAATCATAATGTTAAAAAAAGATAAAAGTTAATAATTTAGAGGGTAAAATAAGTATTTTACAATCAAAAGTTTGAGAAATCTGGTCGAGTGACATTCTGAGTGTTATAGGCATAATTAAGTAATTTTTCTGTTATAAACAAAAGAAAGATGACTTTACTAGATAACTTCGGATAATTGAGTAACCATTTAAATAATGGACTCTACTATATAACTTTCATTTTTAGTTAAGTAGTGTAGGGTTCAAATTGGGCTTTTTTCACCAAAAGCCCCCCTCTCATATTCACGGACTAGCTCCTACCCTCCCCCCCCCCCCCCCAAAAAAAAAACCCCCCTAAAAAATTATCTCTTTAAACTTTATAGTGTTACCATGGAATTACTTAATCGTAGCTAGTGAGATATGATGGCGGTGGTAATAGAAAGTTAAAATGGCAACGACTTTTAGAGTAATTTTTATCAATCTGGGAAATATAGAGTATGTTTCTTTCTTAATTCAGCTACAAGATAAATAATTTCACTCTTAGACTATGGGATTCGGAGATATTGTTTTGTGCATCAATTGATACACATACCCATATTAAAACTTCTTTTAAAAAAATCTCATGGCCACACTTGAACTGCTAATTTCGAAATAAGATACGCAAAGGACCTTAAAAGGGCCAAATTCTGGTGATTCCATTCCTTAATAATTTTCTCCAGTAGGCAAATTCTTGAAATTATTATCAGTCAAACACATCCTGTAACATCCTTTAGGATTCCATGGTGCCTACATAATTATCCCTTTCACTCCTGGATGTGTAGTAAACAGCAGACGCATTCTTCCCTAGCATCTGCTCTAAGAACGAGAAGTGGACATTTTCATTCACAACATCCCAATGAATAAGTTGGCCTAAATATCTATTCATCACTGAATTTATCCTTCTTGATGCAGTTGCGGATAACTGTGCTGGTGAAAGATAACGCGCCCACGAGGGCATATTCTGAGGATTATCCCAAAAGACATTGTGGCCGCGGACTTTAATGTTATATTTTTGGACAAGACTAAGCATAGCATCAGCTACGTTGTAGTCTAGTTGGCCGGGGATTTTCTCGTTGGCGTACCATTTCATTTCGTTTTCGAAAACTGTGTACATGAATCTTGAAGTAAACCAATCTTGGTAGGCTTTGTTGTTTAGGATGTGTTGGCTTATTGCATTGCCAAACGGGAAATTGTTCTTTTGTTGTGCTAGGGAGACAGTTGCGTTTGGTAAAGATTGGCCTTGAGAATCCACTGCTTGGATTTTCACTTTAGCTTTGCGTACCAGCGGCATTTTCTAGTGATTTTTTAGAATTTAGCTTCCATAAACTATTTTTTTTAAATACTATCAGAAAAGTTACAAGATAATACAAGCAGCCTATAATAAGATTGTAACATGCTATAAAATGTTAAAATCATTGACAGCATAAAAAAAAATATTATTGTCAGTATATATAAATTAAATCCATTTTAAATGAGAATCTCGTGAAATGAAATTAAACATATCGTAAGAACTAGTTAAGTTATTCTCCTTATATTTATATATTGTCACGACCCAAAATCTCACCGGTCGTGATGGCGCCTATCCCAATACTAGACAAGCCGACAATCTCAAATAACTGCAATTTCGTCTAAGGTTGAAAACATAATATTTGATTTCAATAGAAAACCTCACAATTACAGATACAAAACACTCCCAAAACCCGGTGTCACTGAGTACATGAGCATCTAAATGAATACAAAGTCTGACTGATAAAAATATTATCCGAAAATATAGAACAATACAATAACTGAAAGAAAGAGAGTCAAGGTCAGCGGATGTCAGGCAGCTACCTTGATAGTCTCCAATTGATAGCACTCTGAAATCTAGTAGTCGCTGTGTCCAAAAGCACCTGGATCTGCACACGAGGTGCAGAGTATAGTTTGAGTACAACCAACTCAATAAGTAACAAGACTAACCTTTGGGTTGAAAGTAGTGACGAGCTCAGCAGGTGCAGTCCAGAATAGAAATAACAGTACAGAAATGTAGATATGTTTCAATTTCAACAATTAGCTCCGTACAAGTAAAATAGATCAATACTGAATGATATGAGGAATATGACATCTCAAGAGGAAAACCTCGTGTACTCACGATTATAAATTACTTGGTCACTCAGTATTGTATAAGGCCAATCCAGACCAGGGAAGTTCCATCCCGTATATATATACCTCAACTGACAGTCAGTGAATCAGTACCGTATAAGGACAAATCCAGCCCAGGGGTAAATTTATCCCCAAATTATAATAATTCGGACAAGATCCATGTCGAGTAAAATTCATCACAAATATAAATAAGTAAGGCAAGTCCATGCCCTGGGAAGTCCATCCCGAATATATAATCATCTACACTCAAAATATAAATAAGTAAGAAAATTCCATGCCCTAGGAAATCAATCCTGAATATATAGTCATCTACACTCATTGTGTGGGGTGCAGACTCCGGAGGGGCTCCTTCAGCCCAAGCGTGATATAAAGCTGATGTGGTCTGCTGCAGGAGGGCAGCCCCGATTCATATATTAATAAAGCCAATAAGGCATGCTGCTGCGTGCAGCCCAATCTAGAACAATAAAGCCTATAAGGCCTGCTGCGGCATGCAAAATAATAATAATAATAATATATATATATATATATATATATATATATATATATATATATATATATATATATATATATATATATAACCGATATGGCCTGCTGTAGGCGGGCAACCCCGATCCCATAAATATCCTCACAATGGATGAGCATAACTGAGTATGAAATCTACATTTTAAAATAATTAATTCAACAGCAACACGACCATATGGGTCCTAAAATATCGGCACGTAGCCTAAACATGATCATTAATACGAGTCTCTGCTAAATTTCTCTAACACGTGGAGAATATGCGAATAATAACATGATTCTTTAATTTTACAACATCACAAAATTTATTCAAATCACAACTTCTATGGTGCACGTCCACACGCTCGTCACTTATGATGTGTGTCACCTCCAAACAATTTATATAATACCAAATTCGTATATTCATACCCTCAGAACCAAGTTTAGAAGTGTTACTTACCTCAACCCGTGCAATTCCTTACTCCGCAATGCCTTTGCCTCGCGTATCGGCCTTCAAACGCCTCGAATCTAGTGATAAATAATTCGATTAAGTCAAAACAAATTATAGGAATTAATTACATATGAAAATACAGATTGCACATCAAAATCTGAAATTTCACCCAAAAATTGCCTATGGGGCCCACGTCTCGTAACCCGATAAAAGTTATACAATCCGAAAGCCCATTTAACCATGAGTCTAACCATACCAATTTTATCAAATTCCGACATCAACTCGACCTCCAAATCCTCAAATCTTATTTTCAAATCCCTAGGTCCAAATCCCCGATTTACACCTCAAAATCATGTAATCTAGTCGGATTATTCGATGATAATTCAATATTATGGAGTAGAAATGATCAGAAGTAACTTACCTCAAGATTTCCCGTGATTTCTTGCTCAGAAATCGCCCCAAGCCGTGTTCTTTCGTCCAAAAATGTTGAAATGAGCTTAAAAAAATGCTCAATAAAAACACTATTCTGGTCGCTAACAGCCCAATTTCCGTCGCTACAAGTGTCTAATCTGGTCGCTAAAGGTGCGCGATACACTAGAAATATTTATTTTCACTAAAAAGGTTCTAACTCCATCATACGAACTCGGAATTCGACGATTCGTATTCCTATGAGTCACAAATAATAATATGAACCTAGTATTTCAATCAAAACTCAATTAGGAGCTTATTTTCTCAATGCGGTACCAATTTCGCTCGTTGAACAATTAACTCATGTTTCACGCTAAAAACCCAATCGCGACTTAGATCAAATTAGACCAAACTTTCCCACTCCTTGCCCCTCACTCTTAGTCCCCCACTCATGTCTCCCACTCCTTATCCCTCCACAAACACACACTGACATTCACAAAAAGGGAGTTTCATCTCCTCCCCAAAGACCAACAAAAACCCTCTATATAGTTGCTGCAAAAATCAGCCATAAAAGGCCATGAAAACCAGCAAGAAAACAGCCCAAAAAACCAGCTAAGAATGACTCCAAAATCAACATAAAAATAGCTCCAAACCCAGCTGAAAAATACCATAAAAATTAGCTGAAATTTCACTATTAGACTACCCCCTTAACACTTGAAACCTTCGTCCAAACCGAGGCTGAGTCAGTGAAGTTTCCGTTCGAGGTGATTTTGCAAGATTTGTCGTGGTCTCAAGTAATCTTTGGAATCTTGTTTTCTCCTCATTAAATCGATAAAGGGAGCTTATTTATTAAGGTCCATTTTCTCACTTCTGTTTCGTTTTTTTTTTAAAATATTCTTGTTGGTTTGGTGAATCTTTAAGCTACTAGATTGTCACATTTGACTCATATATATTTTTTATTTGTTTCATGAATGAATGACGTAAACTTTATAATAATGCTCGAGTGTTTGTGATTGGTATTTGTATGTTTTACTTGGGATGAACGTAGTACAATTATATTTTATTTTTCTCCTTTCTTAGTTTAAAGATACGTTTTTATTAATGCAAGATCTAATGAAATTCGGCCATAAAACGTTCACTGCTTTGTCTACTTCTCTTTAATTAAATATTTTATTATTTCAAGCCAAGTTGTGGTCAATAAAGCGACCATGCTAGAACCACGGGACTCGGGGAATGCCTTATACCTTCTCTCCGGTCAACATAATTCCTTACCCAGTCTCTTATTTTTGCAGACCAATAAAAATAAAGTCAAACCTTCCTTTGACTAGGGATTCAAATTAAAAGGTGACCTGGAACACCCAAAAATCAAATTCCAAGTTGCGACTCTGTAAATAAAATAATCCTTATTTCAAAAACATCTCTTTAATTGAAAAAATTCTTTAACCTCACAATAATCCATAAAACACATATATCTTTTTGGGGGTAGAAAAACGGCCCAGAGACGTCCGAGACCCGTAACAAAAAACAAGACCTTCAAAATTTCTAAACCGGTTCTAAAGGCTACACTCAGCAAACTATAATCTAAAAAATTATAAGTACTTTAGAAAAAAGTTTCCGGTCATACCGAACCCCCGCGATGCCTTAAACAAAATAATGTCGAAGGCAAGGCATGTTCGAACCTTCAAATATGACCTAACTATTTCATGCTAAGGCATTTCGATATTTGCAAATATAAAGAATAAAGCAAAAGAAAACAAACTTAAAGATTGTCGAAGGAAAAACTATATATATATATATATATATATATATATATATATATATATATATATATATATATATATATATATATATATATATATATATATATATATATATATATCTTTACAAAAAAAGAAGAAGTTATATTCCCTTATAACTTCCAAACTCGAAACTAAAATGGTTGGTGGAGGGTGATGGGGTGGATTTCTTGGGTTGACGATAAAATCCTTTCATAAGCACCAGAATCAATAGTAGAGGAGATGTAGTACTCAACTTGTGGGTACCCATGCTCAATGGCAGCTTGGATGGTACTCTGAATACCTTGTTCCTTCTCAATCCTAATTTTGAAATAATCTCCCATAGCTAATCTCCCATATCTTTAATAAATTAGCAACAATATTTTTCCACAATAAGGAGCTCACGGCTCAATCACAACGAGTACAAAAATCTCATAAAATATTCAGTAAAAATAATATTTCACAAATTTAACACCTTGTTTAAATATCAAAATTTTAAATGTAAAATACTTCATTTTTAATAATATTTAAATTTAAGAAATTCATCCTTCAAATAATGCACAAAACAAAAGAAATAGAGTTTCAACTAAACAGGTAACATGCTTAACAGGAACAGGTCAGGCAAATTTAAGATACGAAAATATATTAAGGATGATGAATATAACAGAATAAAATAATTTAATTAATATACAACAGTGCTCTATACAATTTAAAGATATAATCTTTCACATTTAGCCAGGGTACACACTCGTCACCTCGTGTACACGACATATCAATACCAATCCTAAGGAAAATTTTTCCCACACAAGGTTAGACAAGTCACTTATCTCGAACCACGCTCAATCAGTCAAGTAGTATGCCTTTTCCTCGATTTTTCAACTCTGATCTGCTCGAATCTAATCATAATTAATTATATTCAATCAATACCAATTATAGGAATAAATTCCATAAGAAAATATAATTTTTCTAACAAAATTCGAAATTTAACTCAAAAATCCCATGTGGGGCTCACATCTCGGAATCAGACAAAACTCACAAAATCTGACAATCCATTCAATTGCGAGTCCAACCATAGTAGTTTCACTCAAATCCGACTCCAAATCAACATCAAAATCTCAAAAATTATTTTTATAAAATTTTTACAATCTTCCCCAAGTTTCCATCTCAAAACACTAATTAAATGATGAAAACAATGATATATTCATTTATATTGACCAAATCCAAGTTAGAATCACTTACCCCGATGTTTTCTTCTTGAAAATCTCTCAAAAATCGCCTCTCCCCAAGCTCCAATTAGTCAAAAATAGAAAATGGGACGAAGTCCCCTTTTTATCACTAAAAGTTTCTATCCAAGCGTTGCCCTCAATTTCCTGCCCTAGATTTCCTGCCCCCGATTTCCAGCCTCGATTCCAACCTAATTCCAGCAGAAAATTTTCCAGTAGCTATTTAAGTCCAAATTTTAATCCGTTAACCATCCGAAACTCACCCGAGGCCCTCGGGACCTCAACCAAATACACCAACAAGTCCTAAAATATCATACGAACTTAGTTGAAACCTCAAATCACATAAAATAATACTAAAACCACGAATCATACCCCAATTCAAGCTTAAGAAACTTAAGAATTTCTAACTTCTACATTCGATGCCGAAACCTATCAAATCAAGTCTGATTGACCTCAAATTTTGCACACAAGTCATAAATGACATAACGGGGCTATAACAATTTTTAGAACTTTATTCCGACCCCGATATCAAAAAGTCAACTCCTCGATCAAACTTCCCAAAAATTCAACTTTCATCATTTGAAGCCAAATTCCACTACGGACTTCCAAATAATTTTTCGAACACTCTCCTAAGTCCAAAATCACCATACAATGAGCTAGCCGATGCTTTGGCTACTTTAGCCTCGATGCTCTCTTACCCGGAAAACACTCATATAGATCCACTAGAAACGTCTGATATATACCCACTGTGGAACTTTCACGCATGATTTTCTTAGATCGAGATGACGAAGGATACCATTGGTCGCTATTCCAAATAAGTGTCACCCTTTTGTTACCCCTTTTAAGTTGTATTTGCTTTCCTGGTTTTCCACTTTTTTAGAACATGTGCACTTACAAAAGCAAAAAACGAGAAACAAAAGAAAAGTCAAACAACAAATTTTTTGAGTCATTGAACTACGTCCGACCTGATTCCGAAAGGATACGTAGGCAGCTTTACCCTGGGTTCGGTCCCATCACAACAAACAATCCATATTCCCAATACTCCAAAACTAGGGCAGAAGTTTGTTTTATCTTACGGTTTTTTTCTGTAGAAACGGTTCCAAAAGTTATTATTCAGTTCGAGGTTCTTTTCGCCTTTTCCTGTTAAGAACTTCTTATCGATCTTTGAGAATACTTGAAGTCCCTATGCCAGGGGCATTGGGTAACCTTCCGCATGTCGTATCATAGTTAAAAAAAAAGATAAGAAGAAATGAGAGAGTCTTATCGATGAAAACCCATATGGGCACACTAAGGCGACAGTGAGCAGAGAAATGAGAGTCTTATTGGTGAAAACCAGATGGGCACCATAAGGAGCGTGTCCGAAAAATTATTTGAAAATCCGTAGTCGAATTTGGCTTGAAATGGCGAAAGTTAAATTTTTGGGAAGTTTGACCAAGGAGTTGACTTTTTGATATCAGGGTTGGAATCCAGTTCTGAAAATTTTCATAGCTCTGTTATGTCATTTATGACTTGTGTGCAAAATTTGAGGTCAATCGGACTTGATTTGATAGGTTTCGGCATCGAATGTAGAAGTTGGAAATTCTTAAGTTCCTTAAGCTTGAATGGGGGTATGATTCGTGGTTTTAACGTTGTTTTATGTGATATGGGATTTTAACTAAGTTCGTATGATATTTTAGGACTTGTTGGTATATTTTGTTGAGGTCCCGAGGGTCTCGGGTGAGTTTCGGATGGTTAACAGATCAAATTTTGGACTTAAACGGCTGCTGGAAATTTTTCTGCTGGAAATATACTGGAAATCAAGGTTGGAAATCGAGGTTGGAAATAGGCTGGAAATTGAGGCTAGAAATAGGTTGGAAATCGAGGCTGAAAATTGAGGGCAGCGCTTGGACAGAAACTTTAAGTTATAAAAAGGGGACTTAGTCCCATTTTCCATTTTTGACAAATTGGGGCTTTAGGAGAGGCGATGTTTGAGAGATTTTAAAGAAAAAATATCGGGGTAAGTGATTGTAACTCAGATTTGGTCCATATATACAAATATATTATTATTTTCATCATTTAATTAGTATTTTGAGATGGAAACTTGGGGAAGATTGTAGATATTTCATAAAACGATTTTTTGAGATTTCGATATCGATTTGGAGTTAGATTTGAGTAAAACTAGTATGGTTGGACTCGTAATTGAATGGGTTGTCGGATTTTGTGAGTTTCGCCGGATTCTGAGACGTGGTCCCCACGGGCAATTTTTTGGTTAAATTTTGGATTTTGTTAGAAAAATTATATTTTCTTATGGAATTTATTCCTATAATTGGTATTGATTGAATTAAATTAATTATGATTAGATTCGAGCCGATCGGAGTCAAAAAATCGAGAAAAAGGCATACTACTCGACTGATTGTGTGTGGTTCGAGGTAAGTGACATGTCTAACCTTGTGTGGGGGAAATTTCCCTTAGGATTGGTATTGATATGAAAATGTTGATGTGTTGAAAGTCATGTACATGAGGTGACAAGTGTGTACACGGGCTAAATGTGGAAGATTATGTTTTTAAATTGTATATAGCACTGTTGTATATTGATTAAATTATTTTATTCTGTTATATTCAGCATCCTTTATATATTTTTGTATCTTAAATTTGCCTGACATGTTCCTGCTAAGTGTGTTACCTGTTTAGTTGAAACTCTGTTTATTTTGTTCTATGCATTATTTGAAGGATGAATTTCTTAAATTTAAATATTATTAAAAATGAAGTATTTTACATTTAAAATTTTGATATTTAGACAAGGTGTTAAATTTGTGAAATATTATTTTTGCTGAATATTTTGTGATATTTTTGTACTCATTGTGATTGAGCCATGAGCTCCTTATTGATTTATTTTGGCATGAGCCGTGATCTCTTTATTGTGGAAAAATATTGTTGTTGTTGATTTATTTTGGCATGAGTCGTGAGCTCCTTATTGTGAAAAAATATTGTTGTTGATTTATTTTGGCATGAGCCGTGAGCTCTTTATTGTGAAAAAATATTGTTGTTGTTGATTTATTTCGGCATGAGCCGTGAGCTCGTTATTGTGAAAAATATTGTTGTTGTTGATTTATTTTGATAAGTTGAAATATTTGGGTACTTGAGGTGCAAATTGTGATATTGATATGCATGCGGTAGTATAAGGTCTGGGTGTTGAAATGCATGCGGTGAGATAAGGGTGGCTTGATACGCGTGGCTAGTAGGGGAACTACTAGAATACATGCAGTGTGATAAGGATGGCTAAAACATGGGATGCTATTTTGGAAAAAATATTTTCTTTAAATTTTAATGTGAAGGCTCCCGCGGTGATATAAGGAAATGATATTTTGTGAATTTATTTATGATTTGGGATTACAAGGCGGTACCTCGGGAGTGCCCTTGTTGATATTTCTTTATGGCTGCATTGCCTTTGGTTATTTTTGGTGTTTTCTTAAAGTTGTAAATTTCTGTTTTTCTTCTGCGAGGTGTTAATTGCCCTTATTCTGTGTAGTTAAATTGTAATATACTACTTACTTGATTTATCCCCATTGTCATTATTGTTAAACTTTTCTCCCTATCTTTTATTATTTCAGTAGGGCCTGACCTGACCTTGTCACTACTCTACCGAGGTTAGGCTTGTCACTTACTGGGCACCGCTGTGGTGTACTCATACTACGCTTCTGCACATCTTTTTGTGTAGATCCAGGTACATCTTATCAGACCAGGCATCAGTGAATTAGCCATACGAGGAGACTTCGAGGTATATCTGCTAGCATCCGCAGACTCCGGAGTTCCATTCTATGTTATTATGTTGTCTTCTTTATTTTCTTTAGACTCTGATGTATAGAGACATTGAGAATAAATTCTTAGAAGCTTGTGACTTATTCCTACCGGGTTTTGGGAGTTGAAATTGTTAAATTTGCAGTTCTTATTTATTCGACCGTTGAGGATTAAATTTCAATTTATATTCTGTTATTCCGCATTGATAGGCTTACCTAGTCTTAGAGACAAGGTGCCATCACGACATCCTACGAAGGGAATTTGAGGTCGTGACAAGTTGGTATCAGAGCTCTAGGTTCATAGGTGTTATGAGTCACAAGAAAGTTTAGTAGAGTCTCGCGGATCGATACGAAGATGTCTGTAGTTATCTTCGGGAGGCTATGTAACTGTTAGAAAAATGTTCACTTCTTTGATTCCTTATCGTGCGCATTTGTTGACTTAGAAGTTCTAAACCATTGTCTTTCTATTCTCTCATAGATGGTGAGGACACGCACAACTGGATCCGATAATTAGACACTCGCTCCCCCTGTTGGAGCTGCAAGAGGCCGGGGCCGGGGCAGAGGCCTGGCTAGAGACCGAGGAAGACCACGTGGTGCAACCAGAGCACCCGCACGAGCTGCTGCAGAGGAACCACCAGTAGATCCAGTTGGAGAACAGGCACCTGAGATGCTTGTTACTACTCCTGCACATCAGGAGACTCTTGCCTAGTTTTTGAGCATGTTTGGCACTCTAGCTCAGGCACGGTTAATTCCACTTGCTCCTACCACATCTCAGGTCGGGGGAGAAGCACAGACTCCTGCCGCCCATACCCCAGAGCCACGGGCCCATGTTGACCATTCCCTAGAGGTTATACCAGTACATCCAGTTATCCCAGTTCAGCCCGAGGCTAGGGCAGTAGTTTCAGAGGGGGAGCAACTCAGGCTTGAGAGGTACAAGAAGTACCACCCTCCTATTTTCAACGGTTTAGCTTCAGAAGATGCTCAGGGTTTTCTTGAGGAATGTCACTATATTCTCCGTACTATGGGTATTGTTGATTCTAGTGGGGTTTCTTTCACGTCTTTCTAGCTTAGAGGAGCGGCCTACCAGTGTTGGCGGGCATATGAGATACACATCACATACCAACAGGTGGTGTCAATTGCTAGGATATTGGAGGGTATGCAGACTCGGGAGAGAGAAGAGAGGGAAGCTAAGAGACCTCGAGATTCTGGCACATATAACAGTTCTCGTTCCCCAACTGTAGCCCATCATGGTAGAGGTTATGTGAGTCATCCTATTCATTCAGCCCTTCCAGCTTCTAGCGGTATTCCGGCTACTCCCAGATCATAGGTTCCATATTATGCACCGCCAGTGTCTACTGTACCTCCTGTACAGAGTGCTTTCAGCGGTCAGTCCAACCGACCAGGCCTGAGCCAGTCTCAGCAGCCACGTCCTCCAAGGGCTTGTTTTGAGTGTGGTGACACTCGTCATATAATGAGAGATTGCCCCAGACTTTGGAGGGGTGCACCTATACAGATTTCTCAGGCCTATTCCACAGGGCCTTAAGGCTTCTCTGGCCATGATCACTGCACCAGTTGCTAATCCACCTGCACAGCCAGCTAGAGTTGGAAGTCGGACAGGTAGAGGTCGCCCTAGAGGGGGAGGCCAGGCCAGATATTATGCCTTTCCTTCTAGGACGGAGGTAGTTGCATCCGATTCTGTTATCACAAGTATTGTTTCGGTCTGTCATAAAGATGCATCAGTCTTATTTGATCTAGACTCCACTTACTCTTATGTGTCATCTTATTTTGCCCCGTATTTGGGCGTATCCCATGATTCTTTGAGTTCATTTATTTATGTATCTACACCCGTGGGTGAATCTATTATTGTTGACTGCATATATCGGTCGTGTTTGATTGTTATCAGTGATTTTGAGACCAGAGCTGATTTATTATTGCTAAGTATGGTGGATTTCGATATTATTTTGGGCATGGACTGGTTATCACCCTATAACTCTATCGTTGATTGTCACACGAAGACGGTGATGTTGGCTATGCCAGGTCAACCACGGCTAGAGTGGAGAGGTACCTTGGATCATGTTCCTATCATGGTTGTTTCATTTCTTAAGGCTCAACGAATGGTTGAGAAGGGGTGCGATGCATATCTAGCCTATGTGAGAGATGTTAGTGTTGATACTTCTATCGTGGAGTCAGTTCCTATAGTAACGGATTTTCCTGATATATTTCCAGCGGATCTTCCAGGTATGACACCCGACAGGGATATTTACTTTGGCATTGATTTGTTACCGAGCACTCAGCCAATTTCTATTCCACCATATCGTATGGCCCCAGCAGAATTGAAGGAATTAAAGGAGCAGTTACAGGAGCTGCTTGATAAGGGTTTTGTTCGACCTAGTGTATTGCCTTGGGGTGCTCCTGTCTTATTTGTGAAGAAGAAGGATGGCTCTATGCGGATGTGTATTGATTACCGCCAGCTGGACTAGGTTACAGTGAAGAACATGTATCCATTGCTACGTATTGATGACCTATTTGATCAGCTTCAGGGTACTAGAGTGTTCTCTAAGATCGACTTGCGTTCAAGCTATCATCAGTTGAAGATTCGGGAACCAGATATCCCGAAGATTACTTTCAGGACTCGGTATGGTCATTACGAGTTCCTGGTGATGTCTTTTGGGTTGACCAATGCCCCAGTAGCATTTATGCACTTAATGAATAGTGTATTTTAGCCTATCTTGATTCTTTCGTCATTGTGTTTATTGACGACATTCTGGTGTATTCCCGAAATTGAGAGGATCATGAACAACACATGAGGACTATGCTTCAGACTTTGAGAGAAAAGAAGTTGTATGCAAAATTTTCAAAGTGTGAATTCTGGCTTGGTTCAGTAGGATTTTTGGGTCATGTGGTAATGAACAAGGGGATCCAAGTAGATCCGAAGAAAATTGAAGCAGTGGAGAGTTGGCCCAGACCGTCATTAGCTACTGAGATCTGGAGTTTTCTTGGCTTGGCTGGCTACTATCGCCGATTTGTAGATGGTTTCTCTTCTATTGCTGCACCTATGACCAAATTGACCCAGAAGGGTGTTCCGTTCAGGTGGACCGAGGAATGTGAGGAGAGCTTTCAAAAGCTCAAGACAGCTTTGACTATAGCCCTAGTATTGGTATTGCCTACAGGTTCAGGGTCTTATACTGTGTATTGTGATGCATTGCGCATTGGTTTTGGCACAGTGTTGATGCAAGATGGTAGGGTGATTGCCTATGCATCCAGACAGTTAAAGGTACATGAGAAGAATTATCCAGTCCACGACCTTGAGTTAGTAGCTATTATTCATGCCTTGAAGATTTGGCTGTATTATTTGTACGATGTCCATTGTGAGGTTTATAACGAGCACTGGAGTCTACAACATCTGTTTAAATAGAAGGATTTTAATTTGCGGCAGCGGAGGTGGTTGGAGTTGCTTAAGGATTATGATATTACCATTCTCTATCATCTCGGAAAGGCCAATGTGGTGAACGATGCCTTGAGTCATAAGGCGGAGAGTTTGGGCAGCTTAGCATACTTACCGGTAGTAGAGAGGCCTTTAGCCTTGGATGTTCAAGCCTTGGCCAACCAGTTTGTTAGATTGGATGTTTCCGAACTGAGCTGAGTTTTGGCTTGTGTGGTTTCTTAGTCTTCTCTGTATGATCGTATCAGGGAGCGTCAGTATGATGACCCTCATCTGCTTGTCCTTAAGGACACAGTTCAGCATAGTGACACCAAAGAAGTCACTATTAGAGATGACGATGTATTACGGATACATGGCAGGCTATGTGTGCATAATGTAGATGGTTTGCATGAGTTGATTCTGCAGGAGGCTCATAGTTCGCGGTACTCCATCCAGATGCCACGAAGATGTATTAGGACTTGAGACAACACTATTGGTGGAGGTGGATGAAAAATGACATAGTGGAATATGTAGCTCGGTGCCTAAATTGTCAGCAGGTGAAATATGAGCATTAGAGACCGGGTGGATTGCTTCAGACGTTAGAGATTCTAGAGTGGCAATGGGAGTGGTTCACTGTGAATTTTGTTGTTGGGCTCCCACAGACTCAGAGGAAGTTCAATGTAGTTTGGGTGATTGTGGATAAATTGACCAAGTTAGCTCATTTCATTCCTGTGGTTACTACTTACTCTTCGGAGCATGTAATGACCCAACCGGTCATTTTGACTTTTAGAACCCCGTTCCCTAAAATAAAACTTTATATATGTGCTTTTAATGATTTATGACTTTACGGGGATGGTTGGTTCGGGATTTGGAAGTGTTTGAGTTGAAATCGGAACACTTGGTTCCTTAAGTTGGCCTTAAAATGCTAAGTTTGACTTCGGTCAACATTTTGAAAAAATGACCCCATAGTAGAATTTTGACGATTCCAACACCTCCGTATGGTAATTTGGGACTTAGTAACATGTTCGGAATTTTATTTGGAAGTCCGTAGTTAAATTAGGCTTGAAATGGCTAAAATAGGAATTTAAGTTTGGAAGTTTGATCGGGGAGTTGACTTTTTGATATCGGAGTCGGAATCCAGTTCTAAAAATTTTCATAGCTCCGTTATGTGATTTATGACTTGTGTGCAAAATTTTAGGTCAATCAGACTTGATTTGATAGGTTTCGACATCGAATGTAGAAATTGGAAATTTTAAGTTTTATTAAGCTTGAATTGGAGCATAATTCGTGGTTTTAGCGTCGTTTAATGTGATTTGAGGTTTCAAATAAGTTTTTATGATGTTTTAAGACTTGTTGGTATATTTGGTTAAGGTCCCGCGGGCCTCGGGTGAGTTTCGGATGGTTAACGGATCAAAAGTTGGAATTAAAACAGCTGCTGCAATGTTTCCTTCTGCTGGAAATTCTGGGCTGTGATCGAGCCTAAGATCGAGCCCAAGATCGAGGCCCAAGATCGAGACACAAGATCGAGGCCATGATCGAGGGTCATGATCAAAGGCAGGGCTCAAGGGTCATGATCGAAGGCCCATGCTCGAGAGCCATGATCGAAGACAAAGGCTCGAGGGCCATGATCGAAGCCACAATTGAGGCCGAGGATCGAGGATATGATCGAGGCCGAGGATCGAGTTCATGATCAAAGACCCAGGATCGAGGGCCATGATCGAACCATGATCGAGGCCGAGGATCGAGGTCATGATAGAGGGCTGCCTGGGCAGAATTATAAAGGAGGGCATTCGTCCCATTCGCCATTTTTAACAAATTGAAGCTTGAGCAGAGGCGATTTTTGATAGATTTTCAAGGAAAAGACATTGGGGTAAGTGATTCTAACTCAGATTTGGTCAATATATACGAATATATCAATGTTTTCACCATTTAATTAGTGTTTTGAGATTGAAATTTGGAAAATTTTTAGAAATCTCATAAAAACGAATATTTGAGATTTCGGTATCGATTCGGAGTCGAATTTGAGTGAAACTTATATGTTTGGACTCGTAATTGAATGTGTTGTCGGATTTCATAACTTTTGCCGGATTCCGAGACGTGGGCCCCACGGACAAATTTTTAATTAATTTCAGAATATTTATTGAAAATGTAGTATTTTCTTATGAAATTGATACTATAATTTGTGGTGACTGTATCGAATTATTTTTGGTTAGATTCGAGCCATTCGGAGTTGGATAATCGAAGAAAGGGTCTACTAGTAGATTAAATTAGAGCAAGACGAGGTAAGTCTCTTGTCTAATCTTGTGAGAGGGAAATTACCCCATAGGTAATTAAAATAATAATTGTTGCTAATTGTGGGGGCTACGTACGCATGAGGTGACGAGAGTCCATACGTAGCTACTATTAATGCTAAAGTCAGGGTAGTTTAGGACTCAAAGCATGAATTACTTGTGTAAATTATATTCTTTGTTTAATTAATATTATTTGATATATATATATATATATTGTGAATTGTTAGATAAAAAAAATTAAAAGATGGAAATATCATATACTTGATTTTCTGTATAAATTAATTAATTGTTAAGAGAAATTATTCTTCCTCCCGAAATTATCTTATAATAAATATCCTCTCCTTCTGGAGGTACCTAAGAAAATGTCCTTCTTTCTTGTAGAGCGGGCCGAACGCCTCGGTTCTTGTGCAGAGGGCTGAACGCCTCGGCAGGATAGATGCATCTATGGATCGCGCCGCACGTCCCTCGGCAGTATACACGACACTCTGGATCGGGCCGTACGACCTCGGTAGAAATCGTGCCTAACAATAATAATTATACGATACTTTGATAGCTATTGCAACTTGTAAAGCTAATTGATTAATTGAAATTTTATTGGAATTGAAGAAATTTAATTAATATATTGAGAATTTTTGCATTTGAAGGAATTTAATTATTTCTGTTGATTAAATAAAATTATTGTTGACTTCGTGAATCATGCTGAGTTAAGTAAATTCTATTTTATTCTATTTAATATTGTTGACTCTTAGTGAGTGTCAAAGTCGACCATCTCGTCTCTACCACTTCGAGATTAGGCTTGATACTTACTGGGTACACGTTGTTTACGTACTCATACTACACTTGCTGCACTTTTTGTGCAGGATCTGAGACAGGTACTAGTGGAGGACCTATCATCGCACATCCACGTTATCCAGAGTTGTAGTGGTGAGCTGCCTTTCTGAGCCGTTCTGCAGCTACCAGTGCCTCTTCTTGCATTTTTATCCTGTCTATTTTTATTTCAGAGAGTATTTGGGGTTTTGTATAATCTACTAGATGCTCATACATTTGTGACACCAGGTCGTGGGACACACATTGGTAGAATTTGGAATTGTATTATTTCCTTGGATTTAAGTAATCAAATTTTTTTTCTTTAATATTGCTAGAAAAATAATAAAATTACTTCGAAAATTATTCTGAAAATAATTGATATATGTTTAATTTATTTGTTGGCTTACCAAGCTGTAGTGTTGGGCGCCATCACGACCTATATGTGAAATTGGGTCGTGACAACAAGAAAAATAATAAAATTACTTAGAAAATTATTCTGAAAATAATTGATATATGTTTAATTTATTTGTTGGCTTGCCTAGTTGTAGTGTTGGGCGCCATCATGACCTATAAGTTAAATTGGGTCGTGACAACATGGTAACAGAGCACTAGGTTCATGTAGGTCTCACAAGTTATGAGCAGACCTAATAGAGTCTTGCAAATTGGTACGGAGAAGTCTGTACTTATCTCCGAGAGGCTATAAGGTGTTAGGAAACTACCTTTCTTCATGTTCCATCATGCAATTAATGTAGTACTAAATATCCTTCTCTTATTCTCTCACAGATGATGAGAACACGCTCTAATGAGGTTCCAGGCCAGGGAAGAGCTACTCCCCCAGTTGCTAGAGGCCGAGGGAGAGCTCCAGCCCATGGTAGGGGGCGAGGACGTCCCAGGACTGTTCCAGTTATGCCGCCAGTGGGTCCAACAGAGAACCCCATTGTTGAGGAACAGGGTGAGGTGCCTGTGGCAGAGCCAACTCCGGTGGATTTCACATCTGCACCGGGATTTCAGGATGTCATGGGTCGTATGCTGCGATTCATGGACAATATGACTAAAGTCGATTTATTTCCGGCAGACCCAGTCACATCTCAAGCGGGCGGGGGAGCATAGACCCCTACCGCGCAGGCTCATGGACAGGCAGCTACTGTATATAAGACCCAGGGTGCACTACCCGTGGGTGGAATCCAGGCAGTGGCAGCAGCTACACCTGAGCCTAGGCCAACTGCAGCCGCTGATCCTTAGAAACTATTGGACAGATGGACTAGACTACATCCTCCTGTCTTTGGGGGTGAGCGAGATGAGGATCCCCAAGATTTCATTGATCGGTGCAAGGATAGACTGTACAACATGAGGATATTGGAGTCTCATGGGGTAGACCTTGCTACTTTTCAGCTAGAGGGCAGAGCCCGTAGATGGTGGCAGTCTTATGTTCTTGGCAGACCAGCAGATTCTCCTCCCATGACTTGGGATAGGTTCACCCGTATTTTCCTGGACAGGTATATTCCACCCTCCCAGAGGGAAGAGTTGCAGTTTCAGTTTGAGCAGCTCCAGCAGGGTCAGATGTCAGTGACCGATTATGAGGCGAGGTTCTCTGAGTTATCTCGCCATGCACTTATGATACCCCCATACTGAGGCGGAGAGAGTGAGGAGGTTTGTTGCAGGTTTACATACTGGCATTCAGGCCACTATGGCTCGAGAGGTTGAGATGGGTACTTTTTTTGAGCTGGTCGTAGAGATAGCCCGCAGGATTGAGGGTGTACGTCAGCGGAGCCGAGAGCAGGTTATGAGAGATAAGCAGTTCAGGTATTCTGGAGAGTTCAAAGGTGCTCCGTCTGGGGGCAGAGGTCAGTTCGTGAGAGGGCAGTCCACCAGGCCCCCATATCCAGCACCACCACCTCCTCGATGTGCTCTAGTGTGACCTTATCTCAGTGCTATACCAGAGAGTTCTTATCGCCCACTAGCTATTCAGGGTCCTTCCAGTGGGTATTCAGGTCCCCAGGGCCAGACACTTAGTCAGTAGGCCATCGCACCAAAGAGTTGTTACGAGTGCAGGGATCCCAGTCATATACAGAGATTTTGCCCCAGGCTTCGGGGTAAACTAGTGCAACAGGGTCAGAAGCCTATGATTACCGGACCAATTGCTCCACCAGTTTCCCGACCACCAAGAGGTGGAGGACAGGTGGGTAGGGGCCATCCTAGAGGTGGAGGTTAGCATGGTGGAGGCTAGCCAGTTGGCGCTCCAGCTCGGTTCTATGCTTTTCTGGCCAGACCAGATGCAGAGGCCTCGGATGCCGTGATTACAGGTATTATTTCTATTTGCGGCAAAGATGCCTCAATATTATTTGATCCAGGTTATACGTATTCATATGTGTCATCTCTATTTTCTCAATTCTTGGGTGTTTCTCGTGAGTCCTTGAGTACTCATATTTATGTGTCTACTCCTGTGGGTGATTCTATTATTGTGAATCAGATCTACCGATCCTATATTATTACATTATGTGGTTATGAAACTAGAGCAGATCTTCTACTGCTTGAGATGACTGACTTTGAAATTATTTTGGGCATGAATTGGTTATCTCCATATCATGCTATTCTAGATTGTCATGCCAAGATTGTTACCTTGACTATGCCAGTGTTTCCTAGGCTGGAGTGGAAGGGTTCGTCTGTTAGTTAATTTAATCGAGTTATTTCTTTTATAAAGGCTCAATACATGGTTGAGAAGGGTTGTTTAGCTTATCTAGCTTATGTTCGGGATACTACTGCAGAGACTCCTGCTATTGATTCAGTGCTTGTAGTTCGGGAGTTCTCCGATTTATTTCCTTCAGATCTTCCAGGTATGCCACCTGATCGTGATATTAATTTCTATATTGACTTGGCTCCAAATACCCAACCTATATCTATTCCACCGTATCGCATGGATCCGATAGAATTGAAAAACCAACTTGAGGAGTTACTAGACAAAGGGTTCGTCAGACCGAGTGTATTGCCTTGGGTTGCACCGATATTATTCGTGAAGAAGAAGGATGGAACAATGCGAATGTGTATTGATTATCGCCAACTAAACAAAGTCACTATTAAGAACAAGTACCCGTTGTCACGTATTGATGATCTATTTGACCAGTTGTAGGGTGCTAGAGTGTTCTCTAAGATCGACTTGAGGTCGGGGTACCATCAGTTGAAGATTCGAGATTCAGATGTTCCGAAGACCGTTTTCCGGACTAGATATGGTCATTATGAGTTTTTGGTGATGTCTTTCGGTTTAACTAACGCCCCGGTAGCATTTATTGATTTGATGAACAGGGTATTCAGGCCATATATTGATTCGTTTGTCATTGTCTTCATTGATGACATCTTGATCTACTCGCGCAGTAAGGAGAAGCATGACCATTATATGAGAGTGGTGCTTCAGACGCTGCGGGAAAAAAGCTATATGCTAAGTTCTCTAAATATGAGTTTTGGCTAGAGTCTGTAGCATTTTTGGGGCATATTGTATCGGGCGAGGGTATTAAATTTGATCCCAAAATGATTTAGGCAGTTCAAAATTGGCATCGTCCCACTTCGGTGATTGAGATCAGGAGTTTTCTGGGTTTAGCAGGTTATTATCGTCGGTTTGAGGAAGGTTTTTCATCTATTGCAGCACCTTTGACCAAATTAACCCAGAAGGGTGCTCCGTTCTGATGGTCCAATGCTTGTGAGGTGAGCTTTCAGAAGCTCAAGACAACATTGATTACACCACCAGTGTTAGTGTTACCTTCCGGTTCGTGGATGTATACAATGTATTGTGACGCTTCACACATTGGCTTAGGTTGTGTATTAATGTAGGAAGGGCGAGTTATTGAATATGCTTCACGTCAGCTGAAGCCCCACGAGAAGAATTATCCGGTACATGATTTGGAGTTAGCTGCGATTATTCACGCTCTTAAGATTTGGAGGCATTATCTTTATGGGGTGTCTTGTGAAGTTTACACTGATCATCGTAGTTTGCAACATTTGTTCAAGCAGAGGGACCTAAATTTGGGGCAGCGCAGATGGTTGGAATTGCTAAAAGATTATGATATTACTATCCAGATTTTGCGGAAACTTGCCTTTGGTGACATTTGTCCTTTAAGAATCACCATTCTGCATTGCTTTGTTACTGCTTCAAATAAAGAAAAATTGTGAGTTTTAAAAGTGGTGGACGGTTTGTGGCCATGATGTCTTTGGCAGCTTGATTTTGTGCCCAATCGCTTCTCGAAGACTGACTGCATTGGTAGTTGGCTACACTGCTGTTTAACTATTTTGACTAGAGAGTCGGGATAGATCCTATCCTAAGTGAGTTATGTGCCAATATATGAGTGAGAGTTTTGTTGACATTTTGTGCATTTGATGTCTAGAACTTGCCCCGTGTGTTTGCAAAGCGAAATAGTAGTTTTGTTCAGTTTAGGAAGTGATATAGATATTTCTTTGTTGATTCAATTATATGTTTGTGACCCGCATAATTGTTGTGTATCCTTGTTAACCCTGTTGAGCCCGTGATCCTATTTCTTTGGAAACCACACTGCAAGCCTGATCTATTTTTTTAAAATTAACTATCTGTTTGAACTTTTTACTTCTTTTAAGCACTTAATATATTTATGATCTTGTTAGAAGCTAAGTGGATGTATGGTTGAGTTTTTGAGTAGAACTATAGAGAAGGAAAAAGGTGCACTATTTGAAAAAAATTGTCGTGAGAGCCATTTGTAAGGAATTGAAAAAAAGAGAGGACAAAATCAGAATCTAGAAAAAGAAAAAAAATATTAGTGTGTATATATTATAAAGAAAATTATTCCTTGCTAGTAGTAAATCTTGCTTTGTCTGTGCTTAAATAAATTGGGAGCTTGGTGCTATTATGAATGAAGGTTGGGGTTTGGTTCAACATAGGTGTGGGGTTTGAATTGTTAATTTATATGTATTAAAGTGCTTAGGGAGGTGTATGCATTATATCTAAATGTATCCTACTCATCCCGCAACCTACATTACAATCAAATAAAGTCCTACTTGATCCTTGACTGAATGAGCTCAATTAGTAGAGTATTACACTACGGGCAAGCCTATGGAACGTCTCTTGTGGCATATGTGTCACACCCCCTTTTACCCCGAAAAGATATGTGTTTTATGGATTACAGGTTAAAGAGTTTTTGCAATTAAAGTGACAAACTTGAGTAGGGATTATTTTATTTAAAGATTCTCCATTTGGAATTGATTTTTTTTTCTGGTGTTCCAAGTTACTTTTTATTTGAATCCCTAGTCAAAGGAAAATTTGACTATATTTTTATCGGTCTGCAAAACCAAAGTTCAGGTAAGGAATTCTGTTGACCGGGGAGAAGGTGTAAGGCATTTTCCGAGCCCCGTGGTACTATCACGGTCGCTTTATTGACTTAAACTTGGCCTAAATTAATTTTGGACAAACTATGTTTTATAAGATTTTCATATTTTATTTATCTGCTTTTATTGCTTGATTATTGAATAAACTGAAGAATTTTTGAATGATAAGATGTCATAACCACACTACGCAAGCAAATGCGTGATCGAGACAAAAGTAATTAATTTTTTCATAATAGTGCTACGCAAGCGAATCCGCAGTCATGGCAAAGATTATTAGATCGTTAATATTATTATTATTTTTTTTGGAAGAAAAATTATTACAATTGTGCTTTGAGAAAATTAATTTTTAAAATTAATGCAAAATTACTATTATGCTACGCAAGCGAATATGCGGTTAGCCAAGGATTGATTAAATTATAAATTAATTAAAGTTATTAGATACTGTATATGATTATTGAATTTATTTATTGAATATTAAATATCACAATACGCAAGCGAATCTGTGAGCGAAAAGGTTAAAACGGGCCTACTAATTGCCTAGCGTTTAAATTAATTACTAAGGTTATTAAGTTACATAGGTAATTAAGCTACATAGTTTAGAAGAAAATATGACAAATTAAAAATTATTTGAAAAGCTGATAATTGGAAATTTGGACCAGCTTTGTTTATTGGGTTTAAAATGGCATTGGGACACTTTCTTTGTTATTGGGTTGCTGGGCCAATTTTGGTGCATTTACACTGCTGGTCCATTTTGGACAACTTTAACATTGGGCTAGCCCTTAACTTGTTATAGTTGGGCCTACAGAAATTTAGGTTTTGGCCCAAGATACTTTGAAATTGGGGTTTGCATAGACAGCCACCTGTAGGCCAGATTATTGACCGAACCAATTTTACTATAGCCATTTCTACCTAGTTATGATTGCATAAATAACCACTTTATTAAAATGCCACTTTTATCTTAATTAAGATCTAAATTAGAGTGGCAGGCCAAAAATCCAGCACTAATCAATTTTCAATATTTTATACATAAAGCATTCAAAACTAACCTCCATAAACATACAAAAAAATGGTTTCAACTACCCATGTAAAAGAAAGTTAATGTTAACTGACTTCTATCACGTTTCTAGGCTCAATCACAATCATAATATTTATTCTTAGACAAAATTAAACATATTCATATTCCAACAATCCAAAGTAAATTCAAATCTTTATTACTTCTAAAAGTATCTGCAATACAAAGTAAAAACAATGCCTAGATCGTAGAATTTTAAAATTACAGCCGTAGAACGAGCAAGAATAGCAGCAAAAAACAGCAGCAAAAATGGCGTTAAGACATCCCAGAAAACCAACAAAGATGCTTGAAACTAGTGGCTAAACAAGTTCACAAATTGCCTGAAGAGTCTTTCTATTTTTCTTAAAGGTTTTGCACTCTAAGAGACACTCACAAAGCTCACAGTTTTCACCTACTAAAGATGATTTTACTGGAATATTTCTCTCAAAATTCTCTCTTTTTTTTCCAGCCAGTAGAGATCTCCATGCTACTCGAAAGATGTATGTTTTTTTATAGGAGAAAAATCATGCATTTCATGATTAAAAAATTATCTCCTTATTTTTGGACAGATTTTTCAACAAGATATGCTCTAAAATTCAAAAGGCAAGACTTTCGAGTTCAATCTTGTCCAAAAGAGAGTATTCCAAACAAAATCTTCTCTTCACTATTCAAAAAAAGACTTTTGTTCATAAAACTGTCCAAAAGTATATATTTTTTTACCAAACAATTGACTTTTATGTTTTGTACTCAAAAGATCTCCGAAGTAGTAAATAAGAAACCAAACAAGTGAAGAGAGAGAGAGAGAAGAGAGAGAAAGGAGAAAAGAAATGTGGGTGGAAATGGGGGCAACTTTCAGATTTTTGAGGCTTTAAATACCTAGGCAAATAGTGAATGAGAGCCATTGGATCAAGATGGAATGGATGGGTAAGATTTGATCTTGCTTCATTTAGTGAAAAGACGTAGTTTTATTATGAAACTACGTCGTTTTGATCCGGGTTTTGGCAAGCCAACAATTGGACTGGGTCAGCCGAATTGGGCTAAAAAATTGGGCCTGATTTGTGCATAACTCAACTGAAAAATGGCATTAATCCAAACCTTTAAACCCCTTAATAAATTAATAAATAATCTAATGCTAAAGTCTATAAATACACACAATAAACTAAAAACAATGTAATGTAGGAGAAATATAAAGAGAAAAAAATATATATTTACAGCTGCCCCTATTTGCTCGAGAACACGAAGAGTTTTCGTGCAAAGCAAAATGAATGCCATAGAAAATTTTGCTTGTGCGTAGCTCCAATGAAAGCATAATTGTTTTTGAAAAACGTGACCGAACCTTGGTTCCGAGGTTTCCTACATATCCTTGGCTATAAAGTAATCAGGTTAGTGTAGTTCTTGCTAGATTTTGGTAGCTAGGACTACCGGACACTGGAGTTAAGACTGTTGTCGTTGCTGTTGTTGCTGTTACTGTCACCTGCTGCTTACATCAAAAGAAAGAGAGAAGATATCTAAATATGTCTGCAAGCTAAGATTTAAAAAATTCCTATCTATGTGTCTTCTGAAGTCAAATATTGATTCTTGACCTGTTCGCTTGCGTTGACCTTAGATTGGATCTTGAAGCCCTTTGAAGAAACGATTATGGCTCATTATCAATTTCTTGATTTCCCGATAAGCATTTGAGAAAATAAAACTTGAGAAGATGGGCTACTGACACATTATCAAAGCTAACTTCAAGTATCTTGTGATCGAACGACTTCTCTCTTCTTATGAGAAATTGAAAATGCAAGCTACCTGCTTGCTTGCGTTGACCTTAGATTGGATCTTGACGCCCTTTGAAGAAATGATTATGGCTCATTATCAATTGCTTGATTTCCCGATCAGTATTTGAGAAAATGAAACTTGAGAAGATTGGCTACTGACACATTATCAAAGCTAACTCCAAGTATCTTGTGATCGAACGACTTCTCTCTTCTTATGAGAAATTGAAACTGCAAGCTTCAATTGTCACTTGTGCTTAAGGCAGGGCCTGCAAACCCATCAAAACGAACAAAAAGAACAAAATTTTTCTGCCCCAGTTTGGACTAGGGAAATTTTGTGAGTTGTTAGAGAAAGCTATAAACTATCTAACTTATTGAAAGGAAGACAAAGACAACAGTATAACCTAGCTATGTGAGGATATGCAACCACGGGCTAGTACCATGTGTTACCAAAAGGAAATGTAACTAGGGGTTAGAACCCTGCATTACTGAATGGAATGTAACCAGGGGTTGGTACCCTATTTTACTGAGGAGGAATCTAACAAGGGGTTTGCGCCCTGTATCACTAAGGAGAAATGTAACCAAGGGTTGGTACCCTATACAGCCAAAAGGAATGTAACCAGGGGTTGGCACCCTGTATCACTAAGGAGAAATATAACCAGGGGTTGGTACCCTGTATTACTAAATAGAATGTAACCAGGGGTTGGTACCCTGCATTATTGAAAGAAATATAACCAGGGATTGGTACCCTGTATTACGGAATGGAATGTAGCCAAGGGTTGGTACCCTATATAACCGAAAGGAATGTAACAAGTGGTTGGTACCCTGTGTTACTGAAAAAGTGTTGAATCTATCTAGGTGAAAAAGGTTTTACCTGAGTTGAGCTACGTAAAATAGCCTGAGCGAAGAGTACTTCTACTCAAAAATATGAGCTGGATCCCCCTAGGCGAAAAGGTTCTACCTGGGTTAAGCTACGTAAAACAAACCCGAGTGAAGAGTACTTCTACCCGGAAATATAAGCTGGATCCCCCTAGGCGAAAAGGTTCTACCTCGGTTAGGCTATGTAAAACAAGCTTGAGCGAAGAGTACTTCTACTCGAAAATATGAGCTAGATCCCCTTAGACGAAAAGGTTCTACCTGGGTTAAGCTACGTAAAATAACCTGAGCGAAGAGTACTTCTACCCGGAAATATGAGCTGGATCCCCCTAGGCGAAAAGGTTCCACCTTGGTTAAGCTACTATGATGACCCAAAATGTCATCTTTAAATCTTATAATTAATTTTGTGCTCTAAGACCTCGAAAAATACTATTTATTATTTCCTCGACTTGCGTGCGCAGTCCATAAAATTTTTCGAAAAGTTTTTATGTGAAATATGGATTAAAATATGAATTAGAACTTTAAAACTCAACTGAGTTGACTTCGGTCAACATTTTGAGCAAACAGACTTGGATCAGTATTTTGATAGTTCCAGTAGGTTCGTATCGTGATTTGGGACTTGGGCGTATGCCCAGAATCAAATTCCGAGGTCCCTAGCTCGAGATATGGAATTTTGATGAAGAATTAAAAGTTTAAGTTCAAATAATGTCCGGATATCAAATTATGTGCAAACGACCCCGGAATAGAATTTTGAT
Organism: Nicotiana tabacum; assembly: GCF_000715075.1. Taxonomy (NCBI): domain Eukaryota; kingdom Viridiplantae; phylum Streptophyta; class Magnoliopsida; order Solanales; family Solanaceae; genus Nicotiana; species Nicotiana tabacum. Next base: position 91,162,941 of record NC_134098.1, on the reverse strand, counting down.
GATTCCAACACATCCGTATGGTGATTTTGGACTTAGGAGCGTGATCGGAATTTTATTTGAAAGTCCGTAGTGGAATTAGGCTTGAAATGCCAAAAGTTGAATTTTTGGGAAGTTTGACCGGGGGGTTGACTTTTTGATATCGAGGTCGGAATCCGATTCAAGAAATTGGAATAGGTCTGTTATGTCATTTATGACTTGTGTGCAAAATTTGAAGTCATTCCGAATTGATTTGATGTGTTTTAACACAAGATATAGAATTTGAAAGTTCAAAGTTAATAGATTTTTATTTGAGGTGAGATTCGCCGTTTTGATGTTGTTTGATGTGGTTTGAAGCCTCGACTAAGTTCGTATTGTATTTTGGGACATGTTGGTATAATTGGTTAAGGTCCTGAGGGTCTCGGGTGGATTTCGGAAGGTAAACGGAATGGATTTCAGACAAAGTGGGTTGCTGGAAATTTCTGTTGCAGAGCTGTTCGCCAGAAATTTCCGGTGCGTGGAGCCAATTTTGGAAGCTTATATCTCGCAATCTATAAAGAATATGAAAATGTTTAAAACTTCAAAGTTGTAGATCTCTGATTCTAGTTTTCAGAAAGGTAAACTATTTATTATTTGGAAATTTGTACAGAAAGTTATGATGGATTGAATAAAGGATGGTAGAGCAGTTTCGTCAGAAATTTCACCAGAAATTTCTGATACGTGGAGCCAAATTTGGAAGCTTATATCTCGCAATTAATAAGGAATCAGAAACGTTTTGAAACATAAAAGTTGTAGTCGTTTGATTCTAGTTTCCAGAAAGTTAAACCATTCATCATTTGGACATTTGTACATAAAGTTATGATCGATTGAATGAATGCTGGTACAAGCAAGTTCTGGTGGAATTTTAGTGACGGAAAATGGACTTTTAGTGACGGATGGGCAGAAACTTAAGGACCAAAAGTGATCATTTCCTTCATTTCGTTTTGGATTTTTGGAGCACGGTTCTTGGGCGATTTTTGGGCATTTTCACGGGAAAACATTGGGATAAGTGTTCCTTATCCTATATTGATTATATTTTATGATTCCATACTCATTTACATCATGAATCTGTGAATTTATAGAAGAAAAATCAAGATTTTTGCAAAATCATCCAAAAATAAAAATTTAAGATTTAGAGGTCGAGTTGTTATCGGAATTTGATAAAATTGGTATGGGTGGACTCGTAATTGAATGTGTTGTCGGATTTTGTGAGTTTTGCCGGATTCCGAGACGTGGGCCACGAGCGATTTTTGAGCTAATTTCAGATTTTATTGAAAAATATAGTATTTTCTTATGAAATTGATTTCTATAATTTTTGTTGACTGTATCAAATTAATTATGACTAGATACGAGTCGATCGGAGTCAAAAAAATTGAGGAAAAAGCATAATACTTGGTTAAATTGGAGCAAGTCGAGGTAAGTGACTTGTCTAACCTTGTGTGGGAGAAATTTTTCCTAGGATTGGTATTGATGTGATTATTGAAATGTGTTGAAAGTCGTGTACACGAGGTGATGAGTGTGTACACGGGCTAAATGTGAAAGATTATATTTTTAAATTGTGTAGATCACTGTTGCGCATTTATTAAATTATTTTATCTTGTTATATTTTTCATCATTGATCTGAGATATATACTTTAAATTTGTTTGACCTTTTCCTGCTAATTGTTTTACCTGTTCAGTTGAAACTTGGTTTCTTTTATTCTGTGCATTATTTGAAGGTTGATTTTTTTTAAAATTAAATATTATTAATATGAAGTATTTGACATTTTTTTTTAAAATTTTATATTGAAGCAACGTATTAAAGATTTTGAAATATTATTTTCTTGAATTATTTATTCCTGAATATTTTTGTAAGATTTTCGTACTCATTGTGATGGAGCCGTGAGCTATTTATTGTGGAAAAATATTATTGATGATTTATTTTGGTATGAGCCGTGAGCTCTTTATTGTTGAAAAATATTGTTGTTGAATTATTTTGGCAAGTTACATTATTTGAGCACTTGAGGTGCAAGTTGTGATATATTGTGATATTGATACGCATGCGGTGGTATAAGGTCTGGGTATTGAAATGCATGCGGTGAGATAAGGGTGGCTTGATACGCGTGGCTAGTAGGGAAAACTACTAGAAGTCATGCGGTGTGATAAGGATGGCTAAATGCGGGATGCTATTTCGGGAAAAATATTTTCTATAAAATAAATTATGAAGGCTCCCGCGGTGAGATAAGAAAATGAGATATTGTGAATTTATTTATGATTTGGGACTACGAGGCGGTACCTTGGGAGTGCCCTTGTTGATATTGATTTATGGCCGCAGTTGTCTTTGATTATTGTTGTGATTTTCTTAAAGTTGAAAAAAAATTCTGTTTTGTTTCCACGAGGTATTTATTTGCCATTATTTGGTGTAATTAAATGTGACATTCTACTTGATTCATTTCCATTGTCATTTTATCTTATTATGTTGTTTAAACATTTTTAGCATGTCATTATTTATTCTCCAATAGCGCCTGACCTGACCTCGTCACTACTCTATCGAGGTTAGGCTTGGCACTTATTGGGTACCGCTGTGGTGTACTCATACTACGCTTCTACATATCTTTTTGTGCAGATCCAGGTACATCTTATCAGACCAGGCATCAGTAAACTAGCTGTACGAGGAGACTTCGAGGTATATCTGCCAGCGCCCACAGACTCCGGAGTCCCCTTCTATTCTTGTTATCTTGCTTCCTTATTTTATTTAGACTCTCTTATATAGAGACATTGAGGATAAATTCTTAATTGTTTGAAATTGTAGTTTATTTATTTCAGATATTTATTATTTTGGGAGTTGAAATTGTTTGAATTGTAGTTTATTTATTTTAGATATTTATTATTTTTCCGCATTGATAGGCTTACCTAGTCTTAGAGTCTAGGTGCCATCATGACATCCTACATAGGGAATTTGGGGTCATGACAAGTTGGTATCAGAGCACTAGGTTGATAGGTGTCATGAGTCACAAGCAGGTTTAGTAGAGTCTTGCGGATCGGTACGGAGACGTCTGTACTTATCTTCGAGAGGCTATGGAACTGTTAGGAAATATTCAATTCTTTGATTCCTTATCGTGCGACATTGATTTAGCTAATATATATATATATATATACAACTGCGCATATCATGCTCGGTCTCCCAAGTCGCCTCCTCGACCGGATGACCCCTCCAATGTACTTTCACTGAAGCAATGCTCTTTGATCTTAGCTTTCTAACTTTTCTGTCTAAAATAGACACTGGTTCCTCGACCTAAGATAGATCCTTGTCCAACTGGACTGAGCTGAAGTCTAACACATGAGATGGATCGCCGTGATACATCCGGAGCATGGAAACATGGAACACTGGATGAACTGCAGAGAGACTAGGTGGTAGTGCAAGTATGTAAGCCACCTCTCCAACTCTCTCAAGAATCTCAAAATGTCTGATATACCTCAAGCTCAACTTGCCCTTCTTTTCGAATCTCATAACACCCTTCATAGGAGAAACCCGAAGCAAGACTCGCTCATCAACCATGAATGCAACATCACGAACCTTCTGATCCGCATAACTCTTTTGTCTAGATTGAGTTGTACGAAGCCGATCCTGAATCAATTTAACCTTTTCCACAGCATCTTGAACCAAGTCCGTACCCAATAGTCTAGTTTCGCCCGGCTCGAACCAACCCACTGGAGACCGGCACCGCCTACCATACAAGGCCTAATACGGAGCCATCTGAATGCTCGATTGGTAGCTGTTATTGTAAGCAAACTCCGCAAGTGGTAAGAACTGATCCCAAGCACCCCCAAAATCTATCGCACATGCACAAAGCATATACTCCAATATATGAATAGTGCACTCGGACTGTCCGTTCGTTTGAGGGTGAAATGTTGTACTCAACTCAACACGTGTACCCAACTCCCACCGTCCGGTTCTCTAGAACCGTGATGTAAACTACGTACCCCGGTCAGAGATGATAGATATTGGTACGCCATAAAGCCTAAAAATCTCGCAAATGTAAAACTGAGCCAGCTGCTCTGTCACGACCCAATTTCACCTATAGGTCGTAATGGCGCCCAACACTAAAACTAGGCAAGCCAACAAATAAATTAAACATATATCAATTATTTTCAGAATAATTTTCTAAGTAATTTTATTATTTTTCTAGCAATATTAAAGAAAAAATAAATTGATTACTTAAATCCAAGGAAATAATACAATTCCAAATTCTACTAATGTGTGTGCCAAGACATGGTGTCACAAATGTATGAGCATCTAGTAGATTATACAAAATCCCAAATACTGTCTGAAATAAAAATAGACAGAATAAAAATGCAAGAAGAGGCACCGGTAGCTGCAGAACGGCTCAGAAAGGCTGCTCACCACTACGCCTCTAGATAACGTGGATGTACGTTGATAGGTCCTCCACTAGTGCCTGTCTCAAATCCTGCACAAAAAGTGCGGCAAGTGTAGTATGAGTACGTAAACAACGTGTACCCAGTAAGTATCAAGCTTAATCTCGAAGTGGTAGAGACGAGATGGTCGACTTTGACACTCACTAAGGGTCAACAATATTAAATAGAATAAAATAGAATTTATTTAACTTAGCATGATTCATGAAGTCGAGTTGCCTCGGCTACTATCCTTGTAGCTTCTTCTCTCGGTTGTGCTGCTTTTCTTGCGCCAGATTTGCCTCATCTTCACCGTGATTAGCCATGTGTTCTTGGGTTGAAGGCTGCCCCATGAACTTTTCGGTGAGTTCTTTCTCTTTCCTCAACTTTTGCAGACTCTTTTCTACCTTTGGGTTGTACGAAATCAATTCCTTTGAAGAAGATCGAGTCATACACTAAAGGAGTCAATATGTTGCATGTACATGGAAGAGGAAACCCATGAAGAATAAAAAATAAAAATAAAATAAAATAAAATAAATTACTGAATTAGCACAAAAAATTATTTTTGAACACTATTGATTGCCAATCTCCGGCAACGGTGCTAAATTTTGACGAGTGCAAAATACACTTAAATTATGCTCGCTAATCAAAGATATCATAGTATAATATCGTATCCATAAGAATTGGATTTAAACAATATTCTCTTAGCTTCTAGCTTGATTGCTATCCAGGTGGATCAACAGTTGAGATTTATATGATTCATAATTAAAATTAACTAAGAATCTAAAGCTATTGACTAGTGACTATCGAGACAAGGAATAAGCAAATAAGGTTATCAATGGGACAAGGTAGGGTTTTGATAGGATAGGTGCAAGATAATTATTCGGGATCTAACTTTAGATAGTTCACTTCTAATGTTCAAGTGAGTCTCTCGAATTCACTCACTTATTGGTTCAAACGTTCAACAGAAACTCCTCTCTCTATTAAACCTTAACCTCACGAGACGTACCAAATTAAGCACTGTGAAGATATGCAAGAATGCGTAGTGGATTGGGCTTTAGGAAAACTTATTTCGATTATTCTCCTAACCAGGTTTAATCAATGATTCAACTAACCTCTTTCGAATACTTAGAAGAATCTATGAACTCAACCAACAATATCATGCAAAGGTATCACAAGTTATGCCTCTCTCGATTATATGAACTAGTGAATATAGATGCAACAATTAAATCTTCCAAAATAATTCAATACATAAATCTAGAGTTATAATTTACAAACAATCATCAATACACTAAATCCATCAAACCCTAAAGGAAACTACTCCATAGACATGGAGAAATTCATCACAAATATAATTAAAGTATAGGAAAACATAGATTCGGTCCAAACTCGGGTCTTGAGTGAGGAATGAATGATGAAATCCTTGTGCTTGTGTTTTTTCAACTCATCCTTAGCTTCCTTAGGTCGAAAGTATGTCAAAAGTCCTCTCAAAAACGTGTTTCTAGTGTATTGATGCCAAGCAGGAATGAACCCGGATGAAACTACCTTCTTTGAGTTGAAGTGAAAAAACCTACAAACTTTTTACACTTCATGCATCGCACTATGCTACGCAGGGTGCGTAGCATTAGCATATTTTGCTCGGTTGTAAACTCTCTGAATTTAGCTTGTCTAACGAATTTTTGTACTAGTGCGACGCTTAATGCCACGCCTTATGCGACACACTAGTACTTTTTTTTTGCTCTAGCCCTTGCTCTTTCTTCCAACTTTCGTATGCAAAGCCTGTCCAGGAGCCCCGGATGCGATCCCGGTTTAATTCCTTGGGCTTTTACTCGGATTTAAAAGCTCCAAATTATCCGATTTAGCTCCAAAACATCTTCTTAACTCGGCATCATCTCCTACAAAGTATAAAACACACAATCAGTGGAAAACACTACCAATTAAAACTCAAACACAAGTAAAGTATAGTAAATTAGTGTGCAAAATACGGCTAAAACACGTGTTCCTAGCCTACCATCAATTACCATATACCTATTTTACCTTCTAAATTATCAATGTTTGTCTTCTTTTTATTTTTATTTTAAAAAATTTTAATATTATAAATTTTTTTATTTTAATTTATATTATGGTTTTACTTATAGAATAAATAAATTTTATTTATAAATTAAAAAGATAAAAATAGTATTTAAGCATGTATAATGTTGGAATAATAAAATGTTGAGAATAGTAAAAAAATTAATTAGAACAATTTGTTAGTAATGATATTTTTTATATTAATAATGAAAACTAAGATATATGTGATCTATCAACGTAATATAAAAAACAATTATTTAAATTAAAGATATTATTATAATATGCATTATATATTCTTGAAAATTATGCTCAACTATATTATTATTCCGATATTATGTATGCTAGAAAACTTTTTTATTTTAAAAATAAATTTATTTGTTCTTTAGGTAAGCCCATAATTCAAGCGTATTAATCTTGGTAGGCTTTGTTGTTTAGGATGTGTTGGCTTATTGCATTGCCAAACGGGAAATTGTTCTTCTGTTGTGCCAGGGAGACAGTTGCGTTTGGTAAAGGTTGGCCTTGAGAATCCACTGCTTGGATTTTCACTTTAGCTTTGCGTACCTGCGGCATTTTCTAGTGATTTTTTAGAATTTAGCTTCCATAAACTATTTTTTTTTAATACTATCAGAAAAGTTACAAGATAATACAAGCAGCCTATAATAAGATTGTAACATGCTATAAAATGTTAAAATCATTGACAGCATAAAAAAAATATTATTGTCAATATATATAAATTAAATCCATTTTAAATGAGAATCTCGTGAAATGAAATTAAACATATCGTAAGAACTAGTTAAGTTATTCTCCTTCATATTTATATATTGTCACGACCCAAAGTCTCACCTGTCGTGATGGCGCCTATCCCAATACTAGACAAGCCGACAATCTCAAATAACCGCAATTTCGTCTAAGGTTGAAAACATAATATTTGATTTCAATAGAAAACCTCACAATTACAGATACAAAATACTCCCAAAACCCGGTGTCACTGAGTATATGAGCATCTAAATGAATACAAAGTCTGACTGATAAAAATATTGTCCGAAAATATAGAACAATACAATAACTGAAAGAAAGAGAGTCAAGGTCAGCGGACGCCAGGCAGCTACCTTGATAGTCTCCAATTGATAGCACTCTGAAATCTAGTAGTCGCTGTGTCCGAAAGCACCTGGATCTGCACACGAGGTGCAGAGTATAGTTTGAGTACAACCAACTCAATAAGTAACAAGACTAACCTTTGGGTTGAAAGTAGTGACGAGCTCAGCAGGTGCAGTCCAGAATAGAAATAACAGTACAGAAATGTAGATATGTTTCAATTTCAACAATTAGCTCCGTACAAGTAAAATAGATCAATACTGAATGATATGAGGAATATGACATCTCAAGAGGAAAACCGCGTGTACTCACGATCACAAATTACTTGGTCACTCAGTATTGTATAAGGCCAATCCAGCCCAGGGAATTTCCATCTCGTATATATATACCTCAACTGACAGTCAGTGAATCAGTACCGTATAAGGACAAATCCAGCCCAGGGTTAAATTTATCCCCAAATTATAATGATTCGGACAAGATCCATGTCGAGTAAAATTCATCACAAATATAAATAAGTAAGGCAAGTCCATGCCCTAGGAAGTCCATCCCGAATATATAATCATCTACACTCAAAATATAAATAAGTAAGGATATTCCATGCCCTAGGAAATCAATCCTGAATATATAGTCATCTACGCTCATTGTGTGGGGTGCAGACTCCGGAGGGGCTCCTTCAGCCCAAGCGTGATATAAAGCCGATGTGGTCTGCTGCAGGCGGGCAGTCCCGATTCATATAATAATAAAGCCAATAAGGCCTGCTGCTGCGTGCAGCCCCAATCTAGAACAATAAAGCCTATAAGGCCTGCTGCGGCATGCAACACGATCCCATAATAATAATAATTAATATATATATATATATATATATATATAACCGATATGGCCTGCTGCAGGCGGGCAACCCCGATCCCATAAATATCCTCACAATGGATGAGCATGACTGAGTATGAAATCTACATTTTAAAATAATTAATTCAACAGCAATACGACCATATGGGTCCCAAAATATCGGCACGTAGCCTAAACATGATCATTAATACGAGTCTCTGCTAAATTTCTCTAATACGTGGAGAATATGCAAATAATAACATGATTCTTTAATTTTACAACATAACAAAATTTATTCAAATCACAACTTCTATGGTGCACGTCCACACGCTCGTCACTTATCATGTGCGTCACCTCCAAACAATTTATATAACACCAAATTCGTGGATTCATATCCTCAGAACCAAGTTTAGAAGTGTTACTTACCTCAACCCGTGCAATTCCTTACTTCGCAATGCCTTTGCCTCGCATATCGGCCTTCAAACGCCTCGAATCTAGTGATAAATAATTCGATTAAGTCAAAACAAATTATAGGAATTAATTACATATGAAAATACAGATTGCACATCAAAATCTGAAATTTCACCCAAAAATCGCCTGTGGGGCCCACGTCTCGGAACCCGACAAAAGTTACACAATCCGAAAGCCCATTTAACCACGAGTCTAACCATACTAATTTTATCAAATTTCGACATCAACTCGACCTCCAAATCCTCAAATCTTATTTTCAAATCCCTAGGTCCAAATCCCCGATTTACACCTCAAAATCATGTAATCTAGTCGGATTATTCGATGATAATTTAATATTATGGAGTAGAAATGATCACAAGTGACTTACCTCAAGATTTCCCGTGATTTCTTGCTCAAAAATCGCCCCAAGCCGTGTTCTTTGGTCCAAAAATGTTGAAATGAGCTAAAAAAAATGCTCAATAAAAACACTATTCTGGTCGCTAACAGCCCAATTCCCGTCGCTAAAAGTGTCTAATCTGGTCGCTAAAGGTGCGCGATACACTAGAAATATTTATTTTCACTAAAAAGATTCTAACTTCATCATACGAACTCGGAATTCGACGATTCGTGTTCCTATGAGTCACAAATAATAATATGAACCTAGTCCTTCAATCGAAACTCAATTAGGAGCTTATTTTCTCAATGTGGTACCAATTTTGCTCGTTGAACAATTAACTCATGTTTCACGCTAAAAACCCAATCGCGACTTAGATCAAATTAGACCAAACTTTCCCACTCATTCCCCCACTCCTTGCCCCTCACTCTTAGTCCCCCCCACTCATGTCTCCCACTCCTTATCCCTCCACAAACACACACTGACATTCACAAAAAGGGAGTTTCATCTCCTCCCCAAAGACCAACAAAAACCCTCTATATAGTTGCTGCAAAAATCAGCCATAAAAGGCCATGAAAACCAGCAAGAAAACAGCCCGAAAAACCAGCTAAGAATGACTCCAAAATCAACATAAAAATAGCTCCAAACCCAGCTGAAAAATACCATAAAAATTAGCTGAAATTTCACTATTAGACTACCCCCTTAACACTTGAAACCTTCGTCCAAACCGAGGCTGAGTCAGTGAAGTTTCCGTTCGAGGTGATTGGTATAGCTCGCTATTTGTTTGCAAGATTTGTCGTGGTCTCAAGTAATCTTTGGAATCTTGTTTTCTCCTCATTAAATCGATAAAGGGAGCTTATTTATTAAGGTCCATTTTCTCACTTCTGTTTCGTTTTTTTTTTTAAATATTCTTGTTGGTTTGGTGAATCTTTAAGCTACTAGATTGTCACATTTGGCTCATATATATTTTTTATTTGTTTCATGAATGAATGACGTAAACTTTATAATAATGCTCGAGTGTTTGTGATTGGTATTTGTATGTTTTACTTGGGATGAACGTAGTACAATTATATTTTATTTTTCTCCTTTCTTAGTTTAAAGATACGTTTTTATTTTTGGTTTATCTCTGGGAAAAAGTAGTATGTTAAATATGTATGGCTAGTAAGTTAAGTATCAAAATGAGCCATTGAAAATTAATGCAAGATCTAATGAAATTCGGCCATAAAACGTTCACTGCTTTGTCTACTTCTCTTTAATTAAATATTTTATTATTTCATGCCAAGTTGTGGTCAATAAAGCGACCATGCTAGAACCACGGGACTTGGGGAATGCCTTATACCTTCTCTCCGGTCAACATAATTTCTTGCCCGGTCTCTTGTTTTTGCAGACCAATAAAAATAAAGTCAAACCTTCCTTTGACTAGGGATTCAAATTAAAAGGTGACCTGGAACACCCAAAAATCAAATTCCAAGTTGCGACTCTGTAAATAAAATAATCCTTATTTCAATAATATCCCTTTAATTGAAAAAACTCTTTAACCTCACAATAATCCATAAAACACATATATCTTTTTGGGGTAGAAAAGGGGTGTGACAGAGACGTCCGAGACCCGTAACAAAAAACAAGGCCTTCAAAATTTCTGAACCGGTTCTAAAGGCTACACTCACCAAACTATAATCTAAAAAATTATAAGTACTTTGGGAAAAAGTTTCCATTCATACCGAACCCCCGCGATGCCTTAAACAAAATAATGTCGAAGGCAAGGCATGCTCGAACCTCCAAACATGACCTAACTATTTCATGCTAAGGCATTTCGATATTTGCAAACATAAAGAATAAAGCAAAAGAAAACAAACTTAGAAATTGTCAAAGGGAAAAAAGAAGCCTTATATATATATATATATATATATATATATATATATATATATATATATATATATAGTCTTTACAAAAAAAGAAGAAGTTATATTCCCTTATAACTTCCAAACTCGAAACTAAAATGGTTGGTGGAGGGTGATGGGGTGGATTTCTTGGGTTGACGATAAAATCCTTTCATAAGCACCAGAATCAATAGTAGAGGAGATGTAGTACTCAACTTGTGGGTACTCATGCTCAATGGCAGCTTGGATGGTACTCTGAATACCTTGTTCCTTCTCAATCCTAATTTTGAAATAATCTCCCATAGCTAATCTCCCGTATCTTTAATAAATTAGCAACAATATTTTTCCACAATAAGGAGCTCATGGCTCAATCACAATGAGTACAAAAATCTCACAAAATATTCAGCAAAAATAATATTTCATAAATTTAACACCTTGTCTAAATATCAAAATTTTAAATGTAAAATACTTCATTTTTAATAATATTTAAATTTAAGAAATTCATCCTTCAAATAATGCACAGAACAAAAGAAATAGAGTTTCAACTAAACAGGTAACATGCTTAACAGGAACAGGTCAGGCAAATTTAAGATACGAAAATATATTAAGGATGATGAATATAACAGAATAAAATAATTTAATTAATATGCAACAGTGCTCTATACAATTTAAAGACATAATCTTTCATATTTAGCCAGGGTACACACTCGTCACCTCGTGTACACGACATATCAATACCAATCCTAAGAAAAAATTTTCCCACACAAGGTTAGACAAGTCACTTATCTCGAACCACGCTCAATCAGTCAAGTAGTATGCCTTTTCCTCGATTTTTCAACTCTGATCTGCTCGAATCTAATCATAATTAATTATATTCAATCAATACCAATTATAGGAATAAATTCCATAAGAAAATATAATTTTTCTAACAAAATCCGAAATTTAACCCAAAAATTCCATGTGGGGTCCACATCTCGAAATCAGACAAAACTCATAAAATCTGACAATCCATTCAATTGCTAGTCCAACCATAGTAGTTTCACTCAAATCCGACTCCAAATCAACATCGAAATCTCAAAAATTATTTTTATGAAAATTTTACAATCTTCCCTAAGTTTCCATCTCAAAACACTAATTAAATGATGAAAACAATGATATATTCATGTATATTGATCAAATCCGAGTTAGAATCACTTACCCCGATATTTTCTTCTTGAAAATCTCTCAAAAATCGCCTCTCCCCAAGCTCCAATTTGTCAAAAATAGAAAATGGGACGAAGTCCCCTTTTTATCACTAAAAGTTTCTATCCAAGCGTTGCCCTCGATTTCCTGCCCTCAATTTCCTGTCCTAGATTTCCTGCCCCCGATTTCCAGCCTCGATTTCCAACCTAATTCCAGCAGAAAATTTTCCAGTAGCTATTTAAGTCCAAATTTTGATCCGTTAACCATCCGAAACTCACCCGAGGCCCTCGGGACCTCAACCAAATACACCAACAAGTCCTAAAACATCATACGAACTTAGTTGAAACCTCAAATCACATAAAACAATACTAAAACCACGAATCATACCCCAATTCAAGCTTAAGGAACTTAAGAATTTCTAACTTCTACATTTGATGCCGAAACCTATCAAATCAAGTCTGATTGACCTCAGATTTTGCACACAAGTCATAAATGACATAACGGGGCTATAACAATTTTTAGAACTTTATTTCGATCCCGATATCAAAAAGTCAACTCTTCGGTCAAACTTCCCAAAAATTTAACTTTCATCATTTGAAGCCAAATTCCACTACGGACTTCCAAATAATTTTCCGGACACTCTCCTAAGTCTAAAATCACCATACAATGAGCTAGACGATGCTTTGGCTACTTTAGCCTCGATGCTCCCTTACCCGGGAATCACTCATATAGATCCACTAGAAATGTCTGATATATACCCACTGTGAAACTTTCACGCATAATTTTCTTAGATCGAGATGACGAAGGATTCCATTGCTCGCTATTCCAAATAAGTGTCACCCTTTTATTACCCCTTTTAAGCTGTATTTGTCTTCCTGGTTTTCCACTTTTTTGGAACATGTGCACTTACGAAAGCAAAAAACGAGAAACAAAAGAAAAGTCAAACAACAAATTTTCTGAGTCATTGAACTACATCTGACCTGATTCCGAAAGGATACGTAGGCAGCTTTACCCTGGGTTCGGTCCCATCACAACAAAAAATCCATATTTCCAATACTCCAAAACTAGGGCAGAAGTTTGTTTTATCTTACGATTTTTTTCTGTAGAAACGGTTCCAAAAGTTATTATTCAGTTCAAGGTTCTTTTCGCCTTTTCCTATTAAGAACTTCTTATCGATCTTTGAGAATAATTGAAGTCCCTATGCCAGGGGCATTGGGTAACCTTCCGCATGTCGTATCTTAGTTAAAAAAAGATAAGAAGAAATGAGAGAGTCTTATCGATGAAAATCCATATGGGCACTGTAAGGCGACAGTGAGCAGAGAAATGAGAGTTTTATTGTTGAAAACCAGATGGGCACCATAAGGAGCGTATCCGAAAAATTATTTGAAAGTCCGTAGTCGAATTTGGCTTGAAATGGCGAAAGTTAAATTTTTGGGAAGTTTGACCAAGGAGATGACTTTTTGATATCAGGGTCGGAATCCAGTTCTGAAAATTTTCATAGCTCTGTTATGTCATTTATGACTTGTGTGCAAAATTTGAGGTCAATCGGACTTGATTTGATAGGTTTCGGCATCGAATGTAGAAGTTGGAAATTCTTAAGTTCCTTAAGCTTGAATGGGGGTATGATTCGTGGTTTTAACGTTGTTTTATGTGATATGGGATTTTAACTAAGTTCGTATGATATTTTAGGACTTGTTGGTATATTTTGTTGAGGTCCCGAGGGTCTCGGGTGAGTTTCGGATGGTTAACGGATCAAATTTTGGACTTAAACAGCTGCTGGAAATTTTTCTGCTGGAAATATACTAGAAATCAAGGTTGGAAATCGAGGTTGGAAATAGGCTGGAAATCGAGGCTGGAAATAGGCTGGAAATCGAGGCTGAAAATTAAGGGCAGCACCTGGACAGAAACTTTAAGTTATAAAAAGGGGACTTAGTCCCATTTTCCATTTTTGACAAATTGGGGCTTTAGGAGAGGCGATGTTTGAGAGATTTTAAAGAAAAAACATCGGGGTAAGTGATTGTAACTCAGATTTGGTCCATATACACAAATATATCATTATTTTCATCATTTAATTAGTGTTTTGAGATGGAAACTTGGGGAAGATTGTAGATATTTCATAAAATGATTTTTTGAGATTTCGATGTCGATTTGGAGTTAGATTTGAGTAAAACTAGTATGGTTGGACTCATAATTAAATGGGTTATCGGATTTTGTGAGTTTCGCCAGATTCTGAGACGTGGTCCCCACGGGCGATTTTTTGGTTAAATTTTGGATTTTGTTAGAAAAATTATATTTTCTTATGGAATTTATTCCTATAATTGGTATTGATTGAATTAAATTAATTATGATTAGATCCGAGCCGATCAGAGTCAAAAAATCGAGAAAAAGGCATATTACTCGACTGATTGTGCGTGGTTCGAAGTAAGTGACATGTCTAACCTTGTGCGGGGGAAATTCCCTTAGGATTGGTATTGATATGAAAATGTTGATGTGTTGAAAGTCATGTACATGAGGTGACAAGTGTGTACACAGGCTAAATGTGGAAGATTATATTTTTAAATTGTATATAGCACTGTTGTATATTGATTAAATTATTTTATTCTGTTATATTCAGCATCCTTTATATATTTTTGTATCTTAAATTTGCCTGACATGTTCCTGCTAAGTGTGTTACCTGTTTAGTTGAAACTCTGTTTATTTTGTTCTATGCATTATTTGAAGGATGAATTTCTTAAATTTAAATATTATTAAAAATGAAGTATTTTACATTTAAAATTTTGATATTTAGACAAGGTGTTAAATTTGTGAAATATTATTTTTGCTGAATATTTTGTGAGATTTTTGTACTCACTGTGATTGAGCCATGAGCTCTTTATTGTAGAAAATTATTGTTATTGATTTATTTTGGCATGAGCCGTGATCTCTTTATTGTGGAAAAATATTATTGTTGTTGATTTATTTTGGCATGAGTCGTGAGCTCCTTATTGTGAAAAAATATTATTGTTGATTTATTTTGGCATGAGCCGTGAGCTCTTTATTGTGGAAAAATATTGTTGTTGTTGATTTATTTCGGCATGAGCCGTGAGCTCCTTATTGTGAAAAATATTATTGTTATTGATTTATTTTGATAAGTTGAAATATTTGGGCACTTGAGGTGCAAATTATGATATTGATACGCATGTGGTGCTATAAGGTCTGGGTGTTGAAACGCATGCGGTGAGATAAGGGTGGCTTGATACGCGTGGCTAGTAGGGGAACTACTAGAATACATGCAGTGTGATAACGACGGCTAAAACGTGGGATGCTATTTCGGAAAAAATATTTTCTTTAAATTTTAATGTGAAGGCTCCCGCGGTGATATAAGAAAATGATATTTTGTGAATTTATTTATGATTTGGAACTACAAGGCGGTACCTCGGGAGTGCCCTTGTTGATATTTCTTTATGGCTGCATTGCCTTTGGTTATTTTTGGTGTTTTCTTAAAGTTGTAAATTTTTATTTTTCTTCTGCGAGGTGTTAATTGCCCTTATTCTGTGTAGTTAAATTGTGATATACTACTTACTTGATTTATCCCCATTGTCATTATTGTTAAACTTTTCTCCCTGTCTTTTATTATTCCAGTAGGGCCTGACCTGACCTTGTCACTACTCTACCGAGGTTAGGCTTGGTACTTACTGGGCACCGCTGTGGTGTACTCATACTACGCTTCTGCACATCTTTTTGTGTAGATCCAGGTACATCTTATCAGACCAGGTATCAGTGAATTAGCCATACGAGGAGACTTCGAGGTATATCTGCTAGCATCCACAGACTCCGGAGTTCCATTCTATCTTATTATGTTGTCTTCTTTATTTTCTTTAGACTCTGATGTATAGAGACATTGAGAATAAATTCTTAGAAGCTTGTGACTTATTCCTACCAGGTTTTGAGAGTTGAAATTGTTAAATTTGCAATTCTTATTTAATCGACCGTTAAGGATTAAATTTCAATTTATATTATGTTATTCCGCATTGATAGGCTTACCTAGTCTTAGAGACAAGGTGCCATCACGACATCCTACGAAGGGAATTTGAGGTCGTGACAAGTTGGTATCAGAGCTCTAGGTTCATAAGTGTTATGAGTCACAAGAAAGTTTAGTAGAGTCTCGCGGATCGGTACGAAGACGTCTGTAGTTATCTTCGGGAGGCTATGTAACTGTTAGGAAAATGTTCACTTCTTTGATTCCTTATCGTGCGCATTTGTTGACTTAGAAGTTCTAAACCATTGTCTTTCTATTCTCTCATAGATGGTGAGGACACGCACAACTGGATCCGATAATTAGACACTCGCGCCCCCTGTTGGAGCCGCAAGAGGCTGGGGCCGGGGCAGAGGCCGGGCTAGAGACCGAGGAAGACCACGTGGTGCAACCAGAGCACCCGCACGAGCTGCTGCAGAGGAACCACCAGTAGATCCAGTTGGAGAACAGGCACCTGAGATGCCTGTTACTACTCCTGCACTTCAGGAGACTCTTGCCTAGTTTTTGAGCATGTTTGGCACTCTAGCTCAAGCACGGTTAATTCCACTTGCTCCTGCCACATCTCAGGTCGGGGGAGAAGCACAGACTCCCGCAGCCCGTACCCCAGAGCCATGGGCCCAAGTTGACCGTGCCCTAGAGGTTATACCAGTACATCCAGTTATCCTAGTTCAGACCGAGGCTAGGGCAGTAGTTTCAGAGGGGGAGCAACTCAGGCTTGAGAGGTACAAGAAGTACCACCCTCCCATTTTCAACGGTTTAGCTTCATAGGATGCTCAGGGTTTTCTTGATGAATGTCACTGTATTCTCCGTACTATGGGTATTGTGGATTCTAGTGGGGTTTCTTTCACGTCTTTCTAGCTTAGAGGAGCAGCCTACCAGTGTTGGCGGGCATATGAGATGCACATCACATACCAACAGGTGGTGTCAATTGCTAGGTTATTGGAGGGTATGCAGACTCGGGAGAGAGAAGAGAGGGAAGCTAAGAGACCTCGAGATTTTGGCACATATAACAGTTCTCGTTCCCCAGCTGTAGCCCGTCATGGTAGATGTTATGTGAGTCGTCCTATTCATTCAGCCCTTCCAGCTTCCAGCGGTATTCCGGCTACTCCCAGACCTTAGGTTCCATATTATGCACCGCCAGTGTCTACTGTACCTCCTGTATGGAGTGCTTTCAGCGGTCAGTCCAGCCGACCAGGCCTGAGCTAGTCTCAGCAGCCACGTCCTCCAAGGGCTTGTTTTGAGTGTGGTGACACTCGTCATATAATGAGGGATTGCCCCAGACTTTGGAGGGGTGCACCTATACAGATTTATCAGGCCTATTCCATAGGGCCCTAAGGCTTCTCTGGCCATGATCACTGCACCAGTTGCTAATCCACCTGCACAGCCAGCTAGAGTTGGAAGTCGGACAGGTAGAGGTCACCCTAGAGGGGGAGGCCAGGCCAGATATTATGCCTTTCCTTCTAGGACGGAGGCAGTTGCATCCGATTCTGTTATCACAATTATTGTTTCGGTCTGTCATAAAGATGCATCAGTCTTATTTGATCCAGGCTCCACTTACTCTTATGTGTCATCTTATTTTGCCCCGTATTTGGGCGTATCCCATGATTCTTTGAGTTTATTTATTTATGTATCTACACCCGTGGGTGAATCTATTATTGTTGACTACATGTATCAGTCGTGTTTGATTGTTATCAGTGATTTTGAGACCAGAGCTGATTTATTATTGCTAAGTATGGTGGATTTCGATATTATTTTGGGCATGGACTGGTTATCACCCTATAACTCTATCCTTGATTGTCACACCAAGACGGTGATGTTGGCTATGCCAGGTCAACCACGGCTAGAGTGGAGAGGTACCTTGGATCATGTTCCTATCATGGTTGTTTCATTTCTTAAGGCTCAACGAATGGTTGAGAAGGGGTGCGATGCATATCTAGCCTATGTGAGAGATGTTAGTGTTGATACTTCTATCGTGGAGTCAGTTCTTGTAGTAACGGATTTTCCTGATGTATTTCCAGCGGATCTTCCAGATATGACACCCAACAGGGATATTTACTTTGGCATTGATTTGTTACCGAGCACTCAGCCAATTTCTATTCCACCATATCGTATGGCCCCAGCAGAATTGAAGGAATTAAAGGAGCAGTTACAGGAGCTACTTGATAAGGGTTTTGTTCGGCCTAGTGTATTGCCTTGGGGTGCTCCTGTCTTATTTGTGAAGAAGAAGGATGGCTCTATGCGGATGTGTATTGATTACCGCTAGCTGGACTAGGTTACAGTGAAGAACATGTATCCATTGCTATGTATTGATGACCTATTTGATCAGCTTCAGGGTGCTAGAGTGTTCTCTAAGATCGACTTGCGTTCAAGCTATCATCAGTTGAAGATTTGGGAACCAGATATCTCGAAGATTACTTTCAGGACTCGGTATGGTCATTACGAGTTCCTGGTGATGTCTTTTGGGTTGACCAATGCCCCAGTAGCATTTATGCACTTAATGAATAGTGTATTTCAGCCCTATCTTGATTCTTTTGTCATTGTGTTTATTGACGACATTCTGGTGTATTCCCGAAATCGAGAGGATCATGAACAACACGTGAGGACTGTGCTTCAGACTTTGAGAGAAAAGAAGTTGCATGCAAAATTTTCAAAGTGTGAATTCTGGCTTGGTTCAGTAGGATTTTTGGGTCATGTGGTAATGAACAAGGGGATCCAAGTAGATCCGAAGAAAATTGAAGCAGTGGAGAGTTGGCCCAGACCGTCATTAGCTACTGAGATCTGGAGTTTTCTTGGCTTGGCTGGCTACTATCGCCGATTTGGAGATGGTTTCTCTTTTATTGCTGCACCTATGACCAAATTGATCCAGAAGGGTGTTCCGTTCAGGTGGACTGAGGAATGTGAGGAGAGCTTCCAAAAGCTCAAGACAGCTTTGACTATAGCCCTAGTATTGGTATTGCCTACAGGTTCAGGGTCTTATACTGTGTATTGTGATGCGTCGCGCATTGGTTTCGGCACAGTGTTGATGCAAGACGGTAGGGTGATTGCCTATGCATCCAGACAGTTAAAGGTACATGAGAAGAATTATCCGGTCCACGACCTTGAGTTAGTAGCTATTATTCATGCCTTGAAGGTTTGGCTGTATTATTTGTACGATGTCCATTGTGAGGTTTATAACGAGCACCAGAGTCTACAACATCTGTTTAAACAGAAGGATTTTAATTTGCGACAGCGGAGGTGGTTGGAGTTGCTTAAGGATTATGATATCACCATTCTCTATCATCCCGGAAAGGCCAATGTGGTGAACGATGCCTTGAGTCGTAAGGCGGAGAGTTTGGGCAGCTTAGCATACTTACCGGTAGTAGAGAGGCCTTTAGCCTTGGATGTTCAGGCCTTGGCCAACCAGTTTGTTAGATTGGATGTTTCCGAGCTGAGCTGAGTTTTGGCTTGTGTGGTTTCTTAGTCTTCTCTGTATGATCGTATCAGGGAGCGTCAGTATGATGACCCTCATCTGCTTGTCCTTAAGGACACAGTTCAGCATAGTGACGCCAAAGAAGTCACTATTAGAGATGATGATGTATTACGGATACATGGCAGGCTATGTGTGCCTAATGTAGATGGTTTGCGTGAGTTGATTCTGCAGGAGGCTCATAGTTCGCGGTACTCCATCCAGGTGCCACGAAGATGTATTAGGACTTGAGACAACACTATTGGTGGAGATGGATGAAAAATGACATAGTGGAATATGTAGCTCGGTGCCTAAATTGTCAGCAAGTGAAATATGAGCATTAGAGACAAGGTGGATTGCATCAGAAGTTAGAGATTCTAGAGTGGAAATGGGAGTGGTTCACTGTGAATTTCGTTGTTGGGCTCCCACAGACTCAGAGGAAGTTCAATGTAGTTTGGGTGATTGTGGATAGATTGACCAGGTCAGCTCATTTCATTCCTGTGGTTACTACTTACTCTTCGGAGCATGTAATGACCCAACCAGTCATTTTGACTTTTAGAACCCCGTTCCCTAAAATAAAACTTCATATATGTGCTTTTAATGATTTATGACTTGCGGGGATGGTTGGTTCGGGATTTGGAAGTGTTTAGGTTGAAATCGGAACACTTGGTTCCTTAAGTTGGCCTTAAAATGCTAAGTTTGACTTCGGTCAACATTTTGAAAAAATGACCCCAGAATAGAATTTTGACGATTCCAACACCTCCGTATGGTAATTTGGGACTTAGTAACGTGTTCAGAATTTTATTTGGAAGTCCGTAGTTAAATTAGGCTTGAAATGGCTAAAATAGGAATTTAAGTTTGGAAGTTTGATCGGGGAGTTGACTTTTTGATATCGGAGTCGGAATCCAGTTCTGAAAATTTTCATAGCTCCGTTATGTGATTTATGACTTGTGTGCAAAATTTGAGGTCAATCGGACTTGATTTGATAGGTTTCGACATCGAATGTAGAAATTGGAAATTTTAAGTTTCATTAAGCTTGAATTGGAGCATAATTCGTGGCTTTAGCGTCGTTTAATGTGATTTGAGGTTTTAAATAAGTTTGTATGATGTTTTAAGACTTGTTGGTATATTTGGTTGAGGTCCCGCGGGCCTCGGGGTGAGTTTCGGATGGTTAACAGATCAAAAGTTGGAATTAAAACAGCTGCTGCAATGTTTCCTTTCTGCTGGAAATTCTGGGATGTGATCGAGCCCAAGATCGAGCCCAAGATCGAGGCCCAAGATCGAGGCCCAAGATCGAGACACAAGATCGAGGCCATGATCGAGGGTCATGATCGAAGGTAGGGCTCAAGGGTCATGATCGAAGGCCCATGCTCGAGAGCCATGATCGAAGACAAAGGCCCGAGGGCCATGATCGAAGCCACGATTGAGGCCGAAGATCAAGGCCATGATCGAGGCCGAGGATCGAGGTCATGATAGAAGACCCAGGATCGAGGGCCATGATCAAACCACGATCGAGGCCGAGGATCGAGGTCATGATAGAGGGCTGCCTGGGCAGAATTATAAAGGAGGGCATTCGTCCCATTCGCCATTTTTACCAAATTGGAGCTTGAGCAGAGGCGATTTTTGATAGATTTTCAAGGAAAATACATTGGGATAAATGATTCTAACTCAGATTTGGTCAATATATACGAATATATCATTGTTTTCACCATTTAATTAGTGTTTTGAGATTGAAATTTGGGAAATTTTTAGAAATCTCATAGAAACGAATATTTGAGATTTCGGTATCGATTCGGAGTCGGATTTGAGTGAAACTTATATGTTTGGACTCATAATTGAATGGGTTGTCAGATTTCATAACTTTTGTCGGATTCCGAGACGTGGGCCCCACGGACAAATTTTTAATTAATTTCAGAATATTTATTGAAAATGTAGTATTTTCTTATGAAATTGATACTATAATTTGTGGTGACTGTATCGAATTATTTTTGGTTAGATTCGAGCTATTCGGAGTTGGGTAATCGAGGAAAGGGTCTACTAGTAGATTAAATTAGAGCAAGACGAGTTAAGTCTCTTGTCTAATCTTGTGAGGGGAAAATTACCCCATAAGTAATTAAAATAATAATTGTTGCTAGTTGTGGGGGCTACGTACGCATGAGGTGACGAGAGTCCGTGTGTAGCTACTATTAATGCTAAAGTCCGGGTAGTTTAGGACTCAAAGCATGAATTACTTGTGTAAATTATATTCTTTGTTTAATTAATATTATTTGATATATATATATATATATATATATATATATATATATATATATATATATATATATATATATATATATATATATATATATATATATGTATGTATATATATATTGTGAATTGTTAGATAAAAATATTAAAGGATGGAAATTTTATATACTTGATTTTCCGTTTAAATTAATTAATTGTTAAGAGAAATTATTCTTCCTCCCGAATTTATCTTATAATAAATATACTCTCCTTCCGGAGGTACATAAGAAAATGTCCTCCTTTCTTATGGAGAGGGCCGAACGCCTCGGCAGGATAGATGCATCTATGGATTGCGCCGCACGTCCCTCGGCAGTGTACACGACACTCTAGATCGGGTTGTACGACCTCGGTAGAAATCGTGCCTAACAATAATAATTATACGATACTTTGATAGCTATTGCAACTTGTAAAGCTAATTGATCAATTGAAATTTTATTGGAATTGAAGAAATTTAATTAATATATTGAGAATTTTTGCATTTGAAGGAGTTTAATTAATTCTGTTGATTAAATAAAATTATTGTTGACTTCGTGAATCATGTTGAGTTAAGTAAATTCTATTTTATTCTATTTAATATTGTTGACCTTTAGTGAGTGTCAAAGTCGACCATCTCGTCTCTACCACTTCGAGATTAGGCTTGATACTTACTGGGTACACGTTGTTTACGTACTCATACTATACTTGCTGCACTTTTTGTGCAGGATCTGAGACAGGCACTAGTGGAGGACCTATCATCGCACATCCACGTTATCCAGAGTTGTAGTGGTGAGCTGCCTTTCTGAGCCGTTCTGCAGCTACCAGTGCCTCTTCTTGCATTTTTATCCTGTCTATTTTTATTTCAGAGAGTATTTGGGGTTTTGTATAATCTACTAGATGCTCATACATTTGTGACACCAGGTCATGGGACACACATTGGTAGAATTTGAAATTGTGTTATTTCCTTGGATTTAAGTATTCAAATTTTTTTTCTTTAATATTGCTAGAAAAATAATAAAATTACTTAGAAAATTATTCTGAAAATAATTGATATATGTTTAATTTATTTGTTGGCTTACCAAGCTGTAGTGTTGGGCGCCATCACGACCTATAGGTGAAATTGGGTCGTGACAACAAGAAAAATAATAAAATTACTTAGAAAATTATTCTGAAAATAATTGATATATGTTTAATTTATTTGTTGGCTTGCCTAGTTGTAGTGTTGGGCGCCATCATGACCTATAAGTTAAATTGGGTCGTGACAACATGGTAACAGAGCACTAGGTTCATGTAGGTCTCACAAGTTATGAGCAGACCTAATAGAGTCTTGCGAATTGGTACGGAGTCGTCTGTACTTATCTTCGAGAGGCTATAAGGTGTTAGGAAACTACCTTTCTTCATGTTCCATCATGCAATTAATGTAGTACTAAATATCCTTCTCTTATTCTCTCACAGATGGTGAGAACACACTCTAATGAGGTTCCAGGCCAGAGAAGAGCTACTCCCCCAGTTGCTAGAGGCCGAGGGAGGGCTCCAACCCATGGTAGGGGGCGAGGACGTCGCAGGACTATTCCAGTTATGCCGCCAGTGGGTCCAACAGAGAACCCCATTATTGAGGAACAGGGTGAGGTGCATGTGGCAGAGCCAACTCCGGTGGATTTCACATCTGCACCGAGATTTCAGGATGTCATGGGTCGTATGTTGCGGTTCATGGACAATATGACTAAAGCCGATTTATTTCCGGCAGACCCAGTCACATCTCAAGCGGGCGGGGGAGCATAGACCCCTACCGCGCAGGCTCATGGACAGGCAGCTACTGTATATAAGACCCAGGGTGCACTACCCGTGGGTGGAATCCAGGCAATGGCAGCAGCTACACCTGAGCCTAGGCCAACTGCAGCCGCTGATCCTCAGAAACTATTGGACAGATGGACTAGACTACATCCTCCTGTCTTTGGGGGTGAGCGAGATGAGGATCCCCAGGATTTCATTGATCGGTGCAAGGATAGACTGTACAACATGAGGATATTGGAGTCTCATGGGGTAGACCTTGCTACTTTTCAGCTAGAGGGCAGAGCCCGTAGATGGTGGCAGTCTTATGTTCTTGGCAGACCAGCAGATTCTCCTCCCATGACTTGGGATAGGTTCACCCGTATTTTGCTGGACAGGTACATTCCACCCTCCCAGAGGGAAGAGTTACAGTTTCAGTTTGAGCAGCTCCAGCAGGGTCAGATGTCAGTGACCGATTATGAGGTGAGGTTCTCTGAGTTATCTCGCCATGCACTTATGATACCCCCATACTGAGGCGGAGAGAGTGCAAAGGTTTGTTGCAGGTTTACATACTGGCATTCAGGCCACTATGGCTCGAGAGGTTGAGATGGGTACTTTTTTTGAGCTGGTCGTAGAGATAGCCCGCAGGATTGAGGGTGTGCGTCAGCGGAGCCGAGAGCAGGTTATGAGAGATAAGAGGGTTAGGTATTCTGGAGAGTTCAGAGGTGCTCTGTCTGGGGGCAGAGGTTAGTTCGTGAGAGGGGCAGTCCAGCAGGCCCCCATATCCAGCACCACCGCCTCCTCGAGGTGCTCTAGTGCGACCTTATCTCAGTTCTATACCAGAGAGTTCTTATCGCCCACCAGCTATTCAGGGTCCTTACAGTGGGTATTCAGGTCCCCAGGGCCAGACACTTAGTCAACAGGCCATCGCACCAAAGAGTTGTTACGAGTGCAGGGATCCTAGTCACATACGGAGATTTTGCCCCAGGCTTCGGGGTAAACTAGTGCAACAGGGTCAGAAGCCTATGATTACCGGACCAATTGCTCCACCAGTTGTCCAACCACCAAGAGGTGGAGGACAGGTGGGTAGGGGCCATCCTAGAGGTGGAGGTCAGCCTGGTGGAGGCCAGCCAGTTGGCGCTCCAGCTCGATTCTATGCTTTTCTGGCCAGACCAGATGCAGAGGCCTCGGATGCCGTGATTACAGGTATTATTTCTATTTGCGGCAAAGATGCCTCAATATTATTTGATCCAGGTTATACGTATTCATATGTGTCATCTCTATTTGCTCAATTCTTTGGTGTTTCTCGTGAGTCCTTGAGTACTTATATTTATGTGTCCACTCCTGTGGGCGATTCTGTTATTGTGAATCACATCTGCCGATCCTATATTATTACATTCTATGGTTATGAAACTAGAGCAAATCTTCTACTGCTTGAGATGACTGACTTTGAAATTATTCTGGGCATGAACTGGTTATCTCCATATCATGCTATTCTAGATTGTCATGCCAAGATTGTTACCTTGACTATGCCAGTGTTTCCTAGGCTGGAGTGGAAGGGTTCATCTGTTAGTTAATTTAATCGAGTTATTTCTTTTATAAAGGCTCAATACATGGTTGAGAAGGGTTGTTTAGCTTATCTAGCTTATGTTCGGGATACTACTGCAGAGACTCCTGCTATTGATTCAGTGCTTGTAGTTCGGGAGTTCTTCGATTTATTTCCTTCAGATCTTCCAGGTATGCCACCTGATCGTGATATTAATTTCTATATTGACTTGGCTCCAGATACCCAACCTATATCTATTCCACCGTATCGCATGGATCTGAAAGAATTGAAAAAACAACTTGAGGAATTACTAGCCAAAGGGTTCGTCAGACCGAGTGTATTGCCTTGGGTTGCACCGATATTATTTGTGAAGAAGAAGGATGGAACAATGCGAATGTGTATTGATTATCGCCAACTGAACAAAGTCACTATTAAGAACAAGTACCCGTTTTCACGTATTGATGATCTATTTGACCAGTTGTAGGGTGCTAGAGTGTTCTCTAAGATCGACTTGAGGTCGGGGTACCATCAGTTGAAGATTCGGGATTCGAATGTTCCGAAGACCATTTTCTGGACTAGATATGGTCATTATGAGTTTTTGGTGATGTCTTTCGGTTTAACTAATGCCCCGGTAGCATTTATTGATTTGATGAACAGGGTATTCAGGCCATATATTGATTCGTTTGTCATTGTCTTCATTGATGACATCTTGATCTACTCGCGCAGTAAGGACAAGCATGACCATTATATGAGAGTGGTGCTTCAGACGCTGCGGGAAAAAAGCTATATGCTAAGTTCTCTAAATATGAGTTTTGGCTAGAGTCTGTAGCATTTTGGGGGCATATTGTATCGGGCGAGGGTATTAAAGTTGATCCCAAAAT
The DNA here is from genome assembly GCF_000715075.1 of Nicotiana tabacum. Taxonomy (NCBI): domain Eukaryota; kingdom Viridiplantae; phylum Streptophyta; class Magnoliopsida; order Solanales; family Solanaceae; genus Nicotiana; species Nicotiana tabacum. The sequence continues at coordinate 91,136,719 of NC_134098.1, read as the reverse complement.
GATTGAGGCAGTTCAAAATTGGCATCGTCCCACTTAGGTGACTGAGATCAGGAGTTTTCTGGGTTTAGCAGGTTATTATCGTCGGTTTGAGGAAGGTTTTTCATCTATTGCAGCACCTTTGACCAAATTAACCCAGAAGGGTGCTCCGTTCCGATTGTCCAATGATTGTGAGGTGAGCTTTCAGAAGGTCAAGGCAACATTGATTACACCACCAGTGTTAGTGTTGCCTTCCTGTTCGGGGATGTATACAATGTATTGTGATGCTTCACGCATTGGCTTGGGTTGTGTATTAATGTAGGAAGGGCGAGTTATTGAATATGCTTCACGTCAGCTGAAGCCCCACGAGAAGAATTATCCGGTACATGATTTGGAGTTAGCTGCGATTGTTCACGCTCTTAAGATTTGGAGGAATTATCTTTATGGGGTGTCTTGTGAAATTTACACTGATCATCGTAGTTTGCAGCATTTGTTCAAGCAGAGGGACCTAAATTTGGGGCAGCGCAGATGGTTGGAATTGCTAAAAGATTATGATATTACTATCCTATATCATCCGGGCAAAGCAAATGTGGTTGCAGACGCCTTGAGTAGAAAGGCGGAGAGTATGGGTAGTTTGGCTTTCATTTCAGCAGAGGAGAGGCCATTAGATTTGGATACTCAGTCCTTGGCCAACAGACTTGTGCGGCTGGATATTTCAGAGCTCGGCCGAGTTCTTGCATGTGTTGTATCTCAGTCTTCACTATTTGAGCAGATCAAGGCTCACCAGTATGATGATCCACACTTAATGGTTCTTCGAGAAATGGTACTACGGGGTGGTGCCAAAGAAGTTACTATTAGAGCGGATGGTGTTCTGCCACTCCAGAATCGTCTATGTGTTCCAAATGTGGATGGACTGAGGAAAAAGATCCTAGAGGAGCCACACAGTTCTCGGTATTCTATTCATTCAGGTGCTACAAAGATGTATCATGACCCGAGGCAGCATTATTGGTGGCGACGAATGAAAAAGGGCATAGTTGAGTATGTAGCTAGGTGTCTAAATTGCCAGCAAGTTAAATATGAGCACCAAAGGCCAGGTGGCTTACTTCAGCAGGTGACTATACCAGAGTGGAAATGGGAACGCATCACAATGGACTTTGTAGTCGGGTTGCCGCGGACCTTGTGGAAGTTTGATGCAGTTTGGGTCATTGTTGACAGGTTGACCAAGTCGGCACACTTTATTCTTGTTGTGACTACGTATACTTCAGAGAGGTTGGCCCAGATATATATTCAGGAGATAGTTCGGTTGCACAGTGTGCCAATTTATATCATATCAGATAGAGGCCCTCAATTTACTTCACATTTCTGGAGAGCAGTACAGAGTGAATTGGGGACCCATGTAGAGCTCAGCACAGCCTTTCATCTGCTGACCGACGGGCAGTCAGAGCGGACAATTCAGATTTTGGAGGATATGCTCAGGGCATGTGTGATTGACTTTGGAGGTCAGTGGGATCGTTTCTTGCCTTTGGCCGAGTTTTCTTATAATAACAGTTACCAATCCAGCATCGAGATGGCTCCATTTGAGGCTTTATATGGTCGGCGATGTCGTTCGCCCATCGGATGGTTTGAGCCCGGTGAGGCTAAGTTATATGGTACTGATTTGGTGAAGGATTCCTTGGAAAAGGTAAAGTTGATTCAGGAGCACCTTCGTACAGCGCCGCCCAGACAAAAGAGTTACGCAGATCAGAAATTGCGTGATTTATCATTTATGATGGGTGAAAAAGTTCTCTTGAAAGTTTCGACGATAAAGGGAATCATGAGATTTGGGAAAAAGGGAAATTGAGCCCAAGGTTTATCGGCCCATTTGATGTGTTGAGACGAGTTGGGGAGGTTGCTTATGAGCTTGCATTGCCTCCTAGTCTATCAGGAGTTCATCCAGTTTTCCATGTATTTATGCTCTAGAAGTATCATGCTGACCTATCATATGTGCTAGACTTCAGCACAGTTCAACTAGATAATAGTTCGGACTATGAAGAAGAACCAGTTGCCATTATTGATAAACAGGTTTGCCAGTTGAGGTCCAAGAGGATTTTTGCAGTAAACATACAGTGGAGGACCAACATGTCGAGGAAGCGACTTGGGTGGTCGAGGAAAATATGTGGAGAAGATATCCACACTTATTCAGCACTTCAGGTATAGTTCTAAACCCGTTCGAGGACGAACGCTTGTTTAAGAGGTGGAGAATGTAATGACCCAACCAGTCATTTTGACTTTTAGAACCCCGTTCCCTAAAATAAAACTTCTCCTATGTGCTTTTAATGATTTATGACTTGCGGGGATGGTTGGTTCGGGATTTGGAAGAGTTTGGGTTGAAATCAGAACACTTGATTCCTTAAGTTGGCCTTAAAATGCTAAGTTTGACTTCGGTCAACATTTTGAGAAAATGACCCCGGCATAGAATTTTGACGATTCCAACAGCTCTGTATGTTAATTTTGGACTTAGGAGCGTGTTCGGAATTTTATTTGGAAGTCAGTAGTTAAATTAGGCTTGAAATGCCTAAAATAGGAATTTAAGTTTGGAAGTTTGACCAGAGAGTTGACTTTTTGATATCGGAGTCGGAATCCAGTTCTAAAAATATCCATAGCTATGTTATGTCATTTATGACTTGTGTGCAAAATTTGAGGTCAATCGGACTTGATTTGATAAGTTTCGACATCGAATGTAGAAATTAGAAATTTTAAGTTTCATTAAGCTTGAATTGGAGCATAATTCGTGGTTTTAGCATCGCTTAATGTGATTTGAGGTTTCAAATAAGTTTGTATGATATTTTAGGACTTGTTGGTATATTTGGTTGAGGTCCCGAGGACCTCGGGTGAGTTTCGGATGGTTAACGGATCAAAAGTTGGATTTAAAACAGCTGCTGCAATTTTTCCTTTCTGCTGGAAATTCTGGGCTGTGATCGAGCCCAAGATCGAGGCCCAAGTTTGAGGCCCAGGATCGAGACCCAAGATCGAGGCCATGATCGAGGGTCTTGATTGAAGGCAAGGTTCGAGGGTCATGATCGAAGGCCCATGCTCGAGAGACATGATCGAAGACAAAGGCTCGAGAGCCATGATCGAAGCCACGATCGAGGCCGAAAATCGAGACCATGATCGAGGTCATGATCGAAGACCGGGGATCGAGGGCCATGATCGAACCACGATCGAGGCCGAGGATCGAGGTCATGATAGAGGGCTGCCTGGGCAGAATTATAAAGGAGGGCATTCGTCCCATTCGCCATTTTTAACAAATTGGAGCTTGAGCAGAGGCAATTTTTGATAGATTTTCAAGGAAAAAACATTGGGGTAAGTGATTCTAACTCAGATTTGGTCAATATACATGAATATATCATTGTTTTCACCATTTAATTAGTGTTTTGAGATTGAAATTAAGGAATTTTTTAGAAATCTCATAGAAACAAATTTTTGAGATTTCGGTATCGATTCAAAGTCGGATTTGAGTGAAACTGGTATGGTTGGACTCGTAATTGGATGGGTTGTCGGATTTCGTAACTTTCACCGGATTCTGAGACGTGGGCCCCACAGACAAAATTTTAATTAATTTTAGAATATTTATTGAAAATGTAGTATTTTCTTATGAAATTTATTCTATAATTTTTGGTGACTGTATCGAATTATTTTTGGTTAGATGCGAGCCATTCAGAGTTGGATAATTGAGGAAAGGGTCTACTAGTAGATTAAATTGGAGCAAGACGAGGTAAGTCTCTTGTCTAATCTTGTAAGGGGGAAATTACCACATAGGTAATTAAAGTAATAATTATTGCTAATTGTGGTGGCTACGTACGCATGAGGTGACAAGAGTCCGTGCGTAGCTACTATTAATGCTAAAGTCCGGGGTAGTTTAGGACTCAAAGCATGAATTACTTGTGTAAAATATATATATATATATATATATATATATATATATATATATATATATATATATATATATATATATATATATATATATATATATATATATATATATATATATATATATATATATATATATATATATATATATATATATATATATATATATTGTTAGATAAAAATATTAAAGGATGGAAATCTCATATACTTGATTTTTTGGTTAAATTAATTAATTGTTAAGAGAAATTGTTCTTCCTCCCGAATTTATCTTATAATAAATATACTCTCCTTCCGGAGGTACATAAGAAAATATCCTCCTTTCTTGTGGAGCGGGCCGAATGCCTCGGCAGGATAGATGCATCTATGGATCGCACCGCACGTCCCTCGGCAGTGTACACGACACTCTGGATCGGGTCGTACGACCTCGGTAGAAATCGTGCTTAACAATAATAATTATACGATACTTTGATAGTTATTGCAGCTTGTCAAGCTAATTGATAAATTAAAAATTTATTGAAATTGAAGAAATTTAATTAATATATTGAGAATTGTGGCATTTGAAGAAATTTAATTATTTCTGCTGATTAAATAAAATTATTGTTGACTTAATGAATCATGCTGAGTTAAATAAATTCTATTTTATTCTATTTAATATTGTTGACCCTTAGTGAGTGTCAAAGTCGACCATCTCGTCTCCACTACTTCGAGATTAGGCTTGATACTTACTGGGTACATGTTGTTTACGTACTCATACTACACTTGCCGCACTTTTTGTGCAGGATCTGAGACAGGCACTAGTGGAGGACCTATCAACGTACATCCACGTTATCTAGAGGCGTAGTGGTGAGCAGCCTTTCTGAGCCGTTCTGCAGCTACCGGTGCCTCTTCTTGCATTTTTATTCTGTCTATTTTTATTTCAGATAGTATTTGGGGTTTTGTATAATCTACTAGATGCTCATACACTTGTGACACCATGTCTTGGCACACACATTAGTAGAATTTGGAATTGTATTATTTCCTTGGATTTAAGTAATCAATTTATTTTTTCTTTAATATTGCTAGAAAAATAATAAAATTACTTAGAAAATTATTCTGAAAATAATTGATATATGTTTAATTTATTTGTTGGCTTGCCTAGTTTTAGTGTTGGGCGCCATTACGACCTATAGGTGAAATTGGGTCGTGACAGAGCAGCTGGCTCAGTTTTACATTTGCGAGATTTTTAGGCTTTATGGCGTACCAATATCTATCATCTCTGACCGGGGTACGTAGTTTACATCACGGTTCTAGAGAACCGGACGGTGGGAGTTGGGTACACGTGTTGAGTTGAGTACAACATTTCACCTTCAAACGAACGGACAGTCCGAGCGCACTATTCAGATATGGGAGGATATGCTTTGTGCGTGTGCGATAGATTTTGGGGGTGCTTGGGATCAGTTCTTACCACTTGCGGAGTTTGCTTATAATAACAGCTACCAATCGAGCAATCAGATGGCTCCGTATGATGCCTTGTATGGTAGGAGGTGCCGGTCTCCAGTGGGTTGGTTCGAGCCGGGCGAAACTAGACTATTGAGTATGGACTTGGTTCAAGATGCTTTGGAAAAGGTTAAATTGATTCAGGATCGGCTTTGTACAACTCAATCTAGACAAAAGAGTTATACGGATTAGAAGGTTCGTGATGTTGCATTCATGGTTGGTGAGCGGGTCTTGCTTCGGGTTTCTCCTATGAAGGGTGTTATGAGATTCGAAAAGAAGGGCAAGTTGAGCCTGAGGTATATCAGACCTTTTGAGATTCTTGAGAGAGTAGGAGAGGTGGCTTACATACTTGCACTACCACCTAGTCTCTCTGCAGTTCATCAAGTGTTTCATGTTTCCATGCTCCGGATGTATCACGGCGATCCATCTCATGTGTTAGACTTCAGCTCAGTCCAGTTGGACAAGGATCTATCTTAGGTCGAGGAACCAGTGTCCATTTTAGATAGACAAGTTAGAAAGATAAGATCAAAGAGCATTGCTTCAGTGAAAGTACATTGGAGGGGTCATCCGGTCGAGGAGGCGACTTGGGAGACCGAGCATGATATGCGCAGTTGTTACCTCATCTTTTCACCACTCCAGGTATAATTCTAAACCCGTTCGAGGACGAATGTTTGTTTAAAAGGGGGAGGATGTAATGACCCGACCGATCATTTTGAGAGTTGTAGCCCCATTCCCCTATTTACTACTCAATTTATGCTTTACAGTTGTTATGTGACTTGCCAAGGTGATTAGTTTGGGTCCGGTGAGGTTTTGGGAATGAATTGGAACACTTAGTTCCAACGTTTAAAGTTTATGTTTAAATAGTGACCGAATGTCGACTTAAGTGTAAACGACTCCGGAATAGATTTTTGATGATTCCAACTTCACATAGTTCCGACTACGGTCCAAACTCCGAGGCTTAACTCACAACTAGGGACTAAGTGTCCCAAAACTCTATGAATTCCATAACTAATCACTCCGGGAAGTCCCAAAAGCAGAAACAAATATGGGGAAAGCATATATTAGGGGATCGGGGCCCTAATTCTCAAAACGACCGGTCGGGTCGTTACATCATCCCCCTCTTAAAATAATCGTTCGTCCTCGAACGAGTATAAAGACATACCTAAAACTGTGAAAAGATGAGGATACTGGCTACGCATATCCTGCTCGGTCTCCCAAGTCGCCTCCTCGACCGGCTGACCCCTCCACTAGAACTTTACTGAAGCAATATTCTTTAACCTGAGCTTTCTGACCTGCCTGTCCAAAATGGCTACTGGCTCCTCAACATAAGATAGATCTTTGTCTAACTGGACTGAGCTGAAATCCAATACATGAGTCGGATCACCGTCATACTTCCGGAGGATAGACACGTGGAATACTGGGTGAACTCCTGCTAGGCTGGGAGGCAAGGCAAGCTCATAAGAAACCTCCCCAACTCGCTGCAATATCTCAAAAGGACCATTGAACCTCGGGCTCAGCTTGCCCTTCTTCCCAAACCTCATAATGCCCTTCATAGGCGATACCCGAAGCAAGACCCGCTCACCAACCATAAATGCCAAGTCATGAACTTTCCGATCCGCATAACTCTTCTTCCTGGACTGGGCTGTGCAAAGTCTCTCCTAAATCACCTTCACCTTATCCAGGGCATCCTGGACCAAATCTGTACCCAACAATTGGGCCTCGCCCGGCTCAAACCATCCCACTGGGGACCGGCACCGCCTACCATACAAGCCCCATACGGTGCCATCTGAATGCTGGACTGGTAACTGTTGTTGTAAGCGAACTCTGCAAGTGGCAAGTATTGGTCCCATGAAGTTCCGACCTCCATCACATAGGCACGGAGCATATCCTCAAGAATCTAAATCGTGCGCTCAGACTGCCCGTCTGTCTGAGGGTGAAAGGTTGTATTCAACTCCACCCTAGTACCCAACTCCTACTGTACGGCCCTCCAAAACCGTGATGTGAACTATGTACCTCTGTTTGAAATGATGGATACTTGTATACCATGAAGGCGGACAATCTCTCTGATATAAATCTTAGCCAACCTCTCAGAAGAATAAGTGGTCAACACTGGAATAAAATGAGCTGACTTGGTCAGCCGATCCATGATCACCCAAATAGCATCGAACCTTCTCAAAGTCCGTGGAAGTCCAACTACAAAGTCCATGGTGATCCGCTCCCACTTCCACTCTGGGATCTCTAACCTTTGAAGTAATCCACCCGGCCTCTGGTGCTCATATTTGACCTGCTCACAGTTGAGACACTTGGCCACAAACCCAACTATATCCTTCTTCATCCTCCTCCACCAGTAGTGCTGTCTCAAATCCTGGTACATCTTCGTGGCACCGGGATGAATGGAATACCGCGAGCTGTGGGCATCCTCGAGAATCAACTCCCGAAGCCTATCTACATTGGGAACACAGATCCGGCCCTGCATCCTCATCACACCGTCATCACCAATAGTCACATCTCTGGCATCACCTCGCTGAACCCTGTCCTGAAGAACTAGAAGATGAGGATCATCATACTGGCGCTCTCTGATACATTCATAAAGAGAAGACCGAGCAACCACACAAGCTAATACCCAGCTAAGCTCTAAAATATCCAACCTCATGCACTGACTAGCTAAGGCCTGAACATCCAAGGCTAAGGGCCTCTCAGCTGCCGGAAGATATGCCAAACTCCCCAAACTCGCTGCCCGGCGACTCAAGGCATCGGCCACTACATTGGCCTTCCCCGGGTGATATAATATAGGGATATCGTAGTCTTTAAGTAGCTCCAACCACCTCCGCTGACGCAAATTAAGGTCCTTCTGCCTGGACAAGTACTGCAAACTCTGATGATCAGTGTAGATCTCACAAGGAACACCGTACAAATAATGACGCCAGATCTTCAGGGCATGAACAATAGCTGCTAACTCGAGATCATTGACCGGATAATTCTTCTCATGCACCTTTAACTGTCTAGACGCATAGGCAATCACCCTACCATCCTGCATCAATACCGCTCCAAGGCCAATCCTTGAGGAATCACAATAGATAGTGTAAGACCCCGAACTTGTAGGCAATACTAATACTGGGGCTGTAGTCAAGGCTGTCTTGAGCTTCTGAAAGATCTCCTCACACTCCTCGGTCTACCTAAACGGAGCACTCTTTTGGGTCAGCCTGGTCATAGGTGCAGCAATGGATGAAAGTCCCCCCCACAAAGCGACGGTAATACCCCGCCAAACAAGGGAAACTGCGAATCTCCATAGCTAATGATGGTCTGGGCCAACTCTGCACTACCTGTACCTTCTTCGGATCTACCTTGATCCCATCACAAGACACTATGTGGCCCAAGAATTCCACTGAATCAAGCCAGAATTCGCACTTAGAAAATTTTGCATAAAATTTCTTCTCCCTCAAAGTCTGAAGCACGGTCCTCAGGTGCTGCTCATGATCTTCCCGAGACCGGGAATATACCAGGATGTCTTCAATAAACACAATGATGAAGGAATTAAGATAAGGCCGGAATACACTGTGCATCAAATGCATAAAGGCTGTTGGGCATTGGTCAGCCCAAATGACATGACAAGAAACTCATAGTGACCATACCTAGTCGTGCAAGCAGTCTGCAGGATGTCCGGCTCCCGAATCTTCAACTGATGATAGCCAGAACACAAGTCAATCTTGGAAAACACCCTGGCACCCTGTAATTGATCAAATAAATCATCGATGCGAGGCAAAGGATACCTGTTCTTCACTGTAACCTTGTTCAACTGCCGATAATCAATACACATACGCATAGAACCATCCTTCTTCTTCACAAATAAGACCGGAGCACCCCAAGGTGATACACTGGGCCTGATGAATCCTTTATCAAGCAACTCTTGCAATTTCTCCTTTAACTCCTTCAACTCAGGAGGAGCCATACGGTAGGGAGGAATAGAAATGGGCTGAGTGCCCGGAAGGTCAGCTGGAAACACATCTGGAAAGTCCCTTACTACTGGAACTGACTCAACTATAGGGGTATCAATACTGACATCTCTCACATAGTCCAAATACACATCACACCCCTTCTCAACCATTCGCTGAGCCTTAAGAAATGAAATGATCCTGCGGGGAGCATATTCTAAGGTACCTCTCCACTCTAATCTCGGCAAGCCTGGCAAAGCCAGCGTCACGGTCTTAGCGTGAAAATCAAGAATAGCATAATGAGGCGACAACCAGTCCATACCCAAGATAACATCAAAATCTACCATACTGAGTAATAACAAATCAGCTCTGGTCTCAAAACCACTAAGAGCAATCAAACACGACCGATATACGCGGTCCACAACGAGAGAATCTCCCACAAGAGTAGATACAAAAACAGGGGAACTCAAAGAATCCTGAGATATCCCCAAATGTGGAGCAAAATAAGAAGACCCATATGAATACGTAGAGCCTGGTCAAATAATACTGATGCATCCCTATGATAGACAGGGACGATACCTGTGATAAATGAATCTGAAGCAATGGCCTCTGAACGGGCTGGATGGGCATAGTACTTGGCCTGGCCTCCCCCTCTAGGGCAACCTCGACCTCCCCAACCTCCACCTCGAGATGGCTGAGGATGTGGGATGGCAGCTGGTGCTGGAAGATTGGCCGGAGGACCCGGTGGAGCACGTGGAGGCTGATAAGTATGTGAAGGTGTACCCCTCCTGGCTCTAGGGCAATCTCTAACCATGTGACGAGTGCCACCACAATCAAAACAACCTCTTGGAGGACGCGACGGCTGAGACTGACTCGGGCCTGGCCTATTGGACTGGCCGGTAATAGCACCTCGAGTAGGAGGCATACTGGATACTGGCGATGCATAATAGGGCTCCTGAGGTTTAGGAGGGGCTGGAACACCGCTGGCTGCTAGAAGAGGTGAATGAAGAGGGCGACTCACAAAACCCCTACCATATCATGATGTTGGTGCACGAGCTCCTGAATAATGACCAGTCTCTCGAGACCTCTTGGTCTCTCTCTCCTTTCTGTCCCGGGCGAACATGCCCTCCACTCTCCTGGCAATGCTCACTATCTGCTGATAAGTGATGTCCATCTCCAACTCCCTAGCCGTACTGGTCCGAATACATGGGTGGAGTCCCTCAATAAAGCGACGAACCCTCTCTCTGACTGTAGCAACCAGAGTCGGTGCATGGCGAGCTAACTTACTGAAATGGACTGCATACTCTGACATAGTCATAGAACCCTAACGCAACTGCTCAAACTCTACGCGCCAAGCATCCCTGAGGCTCTGAGGAACATACTCACGCAAGAACATCTCTGAAAAATGAGTCCAAGTGAGTGAGGCTGCCTCATCCGGACTACTCAGCTCATAGGCATGCCACCACTGATATGCTGCTCCCTTCAGCTAAAAAGCGGTGAAAGAAACCCCACTCGTCTCCACAATACCCATAGTGCGGAGAATACGATGACACTCTTCAAGAAAACCCAGAGCATCATATGAAGCTAGTCTGCTGAAAGTAGGTGGGTGGTACTTCTTGTACCTCTCAAGTCTGAGCTGCTTTGCCTCAGAAGCAGCTACCCTAATCTCATGCTGAACCGGAGCCACTGGGGGAATAGTAATATACTCTGGGACCTGATCAACCTGGACCCTCTGCTCAGGAGTGTGGGCTGTGGGAGTCTATGCCCCTCCCCCGGCCTGAGATGTAGTGGGAGCTATCGAAAATACTTCAGCCTGAGCCAGAGTGCTGAACATGCTCATGAACTGAGCTAAAGACTCCCGGAGGGCTGGAGTAGCAATAGGTATCTCCGATGCTGGCCCTCCAGCTGGAGCTGCTGGGGGCTCCTTTGACGCAGCTCTCGCAGGTGCTCGAGCTGCACCGCGTGGTCGTCCTCTACCCTGACCCCGGCCTCTAGCGGCTCTGGCAGGGGGCTCGGGTGCCTGATCGTCGGTCCTCCCATTACGGGTCCTCACCATCTGTGAGAAAGAATATAATAGAATCCTAGAATATCTTTGTGTCAATAACTTGCACGACAAGGAAATCAAAGATATATGATTGTTCTTAACAGTTACATAGCCTCCCAAAGATAAGTACGGACATCTCCGCACCGATTCGCGAGACTCTAATAAATCGGCTTGTGACTCGCGACTCCTATGAACCTAGTGCTCTGATACCAACTTGTTACAACCCCAAATTTAACCCTCCGTAAGGTGTCGTGATGGCACCTAGTCTTTACGACTAGGTAAGCCTAATATTACGAAAAATATAAAGAAAACACAACATATTAAAGATAAACAGCATATTGTGAATAGCCAAGAGTAGTACCACTCGGCATATACAAAATATTTTCCCAAGACCCAGAATATCACTAAGTCACAAGCTGTTATAATCTATGTAGCTCTATACAAAATTCTGAAGATAATAAAGAAAGTCTCTAGGCGAGGGAGTAGAAAGGGACTCCGAAGATCTGCGGACGCAAGCAGTAGTTCCTTGAAGTTTCCTAAAATCAGCAACGCGCGCTAATCCCGAGGCGGATAGCTCGCACCTAGATCTGCACACGAAAACATGTGCAGGAAAGGGCATGAGTATACCACAATGGTACCCAGTAAGTGCCAAGCCTAACCTCGGTCGAGTAGTGACGAGGTCAGGTCAAGGCCCTACCAGAGTAAATATAATAAATTAAACAGAAAAAGATATAAGTAAAATTTACGGGAACACAGTTAAAGAAATTCTCGAAAATTTAACAGTTAAGGGAGTCCTCGACTTAGAACAAGGTAAACACAGTGGGGAATCTCCCGGGATACCATCCCATAGTTCCAAATGAATATGCAGTACAGGGGGATCTCCCGAAATACGTCCGTAGTCCCAAAGTAAATATGCAGTGCTTGGGGATCTCCCGGAATATGTCCGTAGTCCCAATTTAAATATGCAATGCAAGATGAAATGGCAGGTATGGCATCGAGTTATACAGTCTATACTGAACACATATAAGGAAAGTAGGGACTTAACTAAGCATGGCACACAGAATGTCAAATAGGTAGTTAAAACACGTAAGCATGCTCCTCTAGTCTAAGTTTAACAATTAAACGTATTAGTGCAATTTAATAAGGAAAAACAGATTATGATTCAGAAGGGAAAACGGGATTTTTGCAATAATAGCATGTGTACGTACTCATCACCTCACGTACACGGCGCCCACACATAAATTAATATCAAACTTCTTAAAGGAAAGTCCCCAACACAAGGTTAGGCAAGCCACTTACCTCGAACCGCTCAAATCAACTCGATATGGACCAAATCTATTCAAATTATCCGACTCCACATGGCCCAAATCTATTCAAATTAATTGCATAATGTAAATATGGCTACAAGTAACTAATTTAGCTAATTAATTCAAAGCTAAAGCGTGAAATTAGGAAAAACGCCCAAAAGGTCTCCCTGGTCCCACATCTCGGAATCGGGTAAAAATTATAAATTATGAACACTCATTCACTCACGAGTTCATTGAACAAAAATCATCCAAATCCCACGTCAAATTCCCATTCAAATCTCAGATTATCAATTGGGGAACCTTTTCCCCCATTTCCAAACTTCTACCCTAAATTTCCTTAATTAGACGAGAAAAACAATAATAGATTAATGTATTATGATCAAAATAGAGTTAGAATTAGTTACCCAATAGTTCTCCTTCAAAATCCCTCAAGAAATCGTCTCCCACCGAGCTCTAAATCGAATTGGTAAAAAAATGAAGGATGAACCCTCGAAGTTGTCACTTCAACCCAGCGATTTCCGCACCTACGCTCATGGGGCCGCATCTGCGGTCACGCACCTACGGAAAAATCATCGCAGGTGCGAAGGTCACTTATCCGGGTTGGGTTCACACCTACGCGCTTGAGTCCGCACCTGCGGATGCGCTTCTGCGCTCAATCGTCCGCTTCTGCGGAACCTTGGGTTTTTCTCACCTCCGCATCTGCGACTGCCCTTCCGCAGATGCGGCTCCGCTCCTGCGGCTCACTCGTCGCATCTGTGACCATTGACTCCCCGGCCTAAAAGCGCACCTACGATCCAAGCCTCGCTTCTGCGAGGCCGCACCAGCGGAATCCCCACCGCAGGTGCGAAAACAACAGAAGCAACAAAAAATGAAAAGTTCCTCTAATTCCAAGCTTTCACCCGTTAAGCATTCGAAACACACCCAAGGCCCCTGGGACCTCAACCAACATACAAACCAATCCTAAAACACCATACAAACTTAGTCGAGCCTTTAAACCACGTCGCACAACACCAGAATCATGAATTAAGCATGGATTCAAGCCTAAGAATTTAAAATTTTCCAAATTCTATAAACGACGTCAAAACACATCAAATCTTGTCCGAATGACCTTAAATTTTACACACAGGTCAAAAATGACACTAAGAACCTATAACCACTTTCGGAATTCCATTCCGAGCTCGATATCAAAATTTCTACTCTCGGTCGAAATCGCCGAAAAACTAGCTTCCGCCAATTCAAGCCTAAATCTACTACAGACCTCCAAAACACATTCCGAACGTGCTTCTAACCCCAAAATCACTCAGCGGAGCTAACGGAGTCGACCAAATTTCATTCTGGACCCGTCTTCACACAGTTCCGACTACGGTCCAAACTCCAAGGCTTAAACTCACAACTAGGGACTAAGTGTCCCAAAACTCTCTGAATTCCATAACCAATCACTCTAGCAAGTCCCAAAAGCAGAAACAAATATGGGGAAAGCATATATTAGGGGATCGGGGCTCTAATTCTCAAAACTACCGGCCGGGTCGTTACACGTTCAAACCCTATGCGCCACGCATTACGAAGAGTCCGGGAAACAAACTCTTTCAAAAGCGTTTCTGAGAATTGAGCTAAGTGGGCGGTGTTGCATTGTCTAGTCTGTTCTCTTAATAGGCTTGCCACGAACACTGGTGGAGAATTATCTCTCCCAAGGCCAATTTCTTCTTTTGTTATGCTGACTCAACACTATTGAGTTGACCCATTTCTTAACATACTCGTCGATTCTTCTTTGGGGTAACCCTTACCCCTATTTATACACAACGATCACAAAAGTAGAGCTCCATACAGACAAATTTTGGCACAAATCACATAGTCCAGAATCTCGTCAATAACTTTACTTCATCCGAAGCACCCCAAAATCCGCAACCGTAATGTCCAAGCTGAGTAGACATTCTGTAATTTAGAGTTGTTTCTATACCGCAAGTCCCAACCTTATCCTCTACAAAATCCGAGGCCTTAAACATGTGTAAATATTAGGGAACATTACAGTATCACATATATATATATATATATATATATATATTTCAGGCCAAAACTGATATAACACATGACCCCGCAATCCACTTATTGATAGTGGACTCCCCCCACTCGGTGCGAAGTCATAGGTCACAATGTCCGATGATCCACAATAATAACCTTCACATCTCGTATAAATCAACCAGATGCCAACGTCCGTTGCACCCCCACATGATTCACTAGGTGATCTCTCAATACGCCTGCATCTTCAGTCGGAACCACACGTTGAGGCAATGTTTGAGCATCTCTGGCTCCCTCGTAGTCCATCTGCGGCATCACGAACCTTCGACGCACAACTGATACCGAGTATGCAATGTCATACACGAGTGGATACAAAAGAATATAATATATATATGTTTCAAGCTAAATCAATGTCGCACGATAAGGAATCAAAGAAGTGAATATTTCCTAACAGTTCAATAGCCTATCGGAGATAAGTACAGACGTCTCCGTACCGATCCGCAAGACTCTACTAAACCTGCTTGTGACTCATGACACCTATGAACCTAGTGCTCTGATACCAACTTGTCACGACCCCAAATTCCCTATGTAGGATGTCGTGATGGCACCTAGACTCTAAAACTAGGTAAGCCTATCAATGCGGAAAAATAATAAATATCTGAAATAAATAAACTACAATTCAAACAATTTCAACTTCTAAAACCCGGTAGAAATAAGTCACAAGCTTTTAAGAATTTATCCTCAATGTCTCTATATAACAGAGTCTAAAGAAAATAAGGAAGCAACATAACAAGAATAGAAGGGGACTCCGGAGTCTGTGGGCGCTGGCAGATATACCTCGAAGTCTCCTCGTACAGCTAGTTTACTGATGCCTGGTCTGATAAGATGTACCTGGATCTGCACAAAAAGATATGCAGAAGCGTAGTATGAGTACACTACAGCGGTACCCAATAAGTGCCAAGCTTAACCTCGGTAGAGTAGTGACGAGATCAGGTCAGGCGCTACTGGAGAATAAATAATGACATGCTAAAAATGTTTAAACAATATAATAAGATAAAATGACAATGGAAATGAATCAAGTAGAATGTCACATTTAATTACACCAAATAATGGTAAATAAATACCTCGTGGAAACAAAACAGAATTTCTTTTCAACTTTAAGAAAATCACAACAATAATCACAGACAACTGCGGCCATAAATCAATATCAACAAGGGCACTCCCGAGGTACCGCCTCGTAGTCCCAAATCATAAATAAATTCACAATATCTCATTTCCTTATCTCACCGCGGGAGCCTTCACAATTTATTTTATAGAAAATATTTTTCCCAAAATAGCATCCCGCGTTTAGCCATCCTTATCACACCGCATAACTTCTAGTAGTTTTTCCTACTAGCCACGCGTATCAAGCCACCCTTATCTCACCGCATGCATTTCAATACCCAGACCTTATACCACCGCATGCGTATCAATATCACAATATATCACAATTTGCACCTCAAGTGCTCAAATAATGTAACTTGCCAAAATAATTCAACAACAATATTTTTCAACAATAAAGAGCTTACGGCTCATGCCAAAATAAATCATCAATAATATTTTTCCACAAGAAATAGCTCACGGCTCCATCACAATGAGTACGAAAATCTTACAAAAATATTCAGGAATAAATAATTCAAGAAAATAATATTTCAAAATCTTTAATACGTTGCTTCAATATAAAATTTTAAAAAAAATGTCAAATACTTCATATTAATAATATTTAATTTAAAGAAAATCAACCGTCAAATAATGCACAGAATAAAAGAAACCAAGTTTCAACTGAACAGGTAAAACAATTAGCAGGAAAAGGTCAAACAAATTTTAAGTATATATCTCAGATCAATAATGAAAAATATAACAAGATAAAATAATTTAATAAATGCGCAACAATGATCTACACAGTTTAAAAATATAATCTTTCACATTTAGCCCATGTACACACTCGTCACCTCGTGTACACGACTTTCAACACATTTCAATAATCACATCAATACCAATCCTAGGAAAAATTTCTCCCACACAAGGTTAGACAAGTCATTTACCTCGACTTGCTCCAATTTAACCAAGTATTATGCTTTTTTCTCGATTTTCCCACTCCGATCGACTCATATCTAGTCATAATTAATTTGATACCGTCAACAAAAATTATAGAAATCAATTTCATAAGAAAATACTACATTTTAAATAAAATCTGAAATTAGCTCAAAAATCGCCTGTGGCCCATGTCTCGGAATCCGGCAAAACTCACAAAATCCGACAACACATTCAATTACGAGTCCACCCATACCAATTTTATCAAATTCCGATAACAACTCGACCTCCAAATCTTAAATTTTCGTTTTTGGAAGATTTTGCAAAAATCTTGATTTTTCTTCCATAAATTCACAGATTCATGACGTAAATGAGTATGGAATCATGAAATATAATCAATATAGGATAAGGAACACTTATCCCAATGTTTTCCCGTGAAAATCGCCCAAAAATCGCCCAAGAACCGTGCTCCAAAAATCCAAAACGAAATGAAGGAAATGATCACTTTTGGTCCTTAAGTTTTTGCCCATCCGTCACTAAAAGTCCATTTTCCGTCACTAAAATTCCACCAGAACTTGCTTGTACCAGCCTTCATTCAATCGATCATAACTTTATGTACAAATGTCTAAATGATGAATGGTTTAACTTTCTGGAAACTAGAATCAAACGACTACAATTTTTATGTTTTAAAACTTTTCTGATTCCTTATTAATTGTGAGATATAAGCTTCCAAATTCGGCTCTGGCGAAATTTCTGACGAAACTGCTCTACTATCCTTTATTCAATCCATCATAACTTTCTATACAAATTTCCAAATAATGAATAGTTTAACTTTCTGGAAACTAGAATCAGAGATCTACAACTTTGAAGTTTTAAACATTTTCATATTCTTTATAGATTACGATGTATAAGCTTCCAAAATTGGCTCCACGCACCAGAAATTTCTGGCGAACAGCTCTGCAACAGAAATTTCTAGCAACCCTCTTTGTCCGAAATCCATTCCGTTTGCCTTCCAAAATCCACCCGAGCCTAGGGACCCTAACCAATTATACCAACATGTCCCAAAATACAATACGAACTTAGTCGAGGCTTCAAACCACATCAAACAATATCAAAACGGCAAATCTCACCTCAAATAAAAATCTATTAACTTTGAACTTTCAAATTCTATATCTTGTGTTAAAACACATCAAATCAATTCGGAATGACTTCAAATTTTGCACACAAGTCATAAATGATATAACAGACCTATTCCAATTTCTAGAATCGGATTCCGACCTCGATATCAAAAAGTCAACCCCCCGGTCAAACTTTCCAAAAATTCAACTTTTGGCATTTCAAGCCTAATTCCACTACGGACTTTCAAATAAAATTTCGATCATGCTCCTAAGTCCAAAATCACCATATGGATGCATTGGAATCATCAAAATTCTATTCCGGGGTCGTTTGCACATAATTTGATATCCGGTCATTATTTGAACTTAAACTTTTAATTTTTTATCAAAATTCCATATCTCGAGCTAGGGACCTCGGAATTTGATTCTGGGCATACGTCCAAGTCCCAAATCACGATACGGACCTACTGGAACTGTCAAAATACTGATCCAAGTCCGTTTGCTCAAAATGTTGACCGAAGTCAACTCAGTTGAGTTTTAAAGCTCTAATTCATATTTTAATCCATATTTCACATAAAAACTTTCCGAAAAATTTTATGGACTGCGCACGCAAGTCGAGAAAATGATAAATAGTGTTTTTCGAGGTCTTAGAGCACAAAATTAGTTATAAGATTTAAAGATGACATTTTGGGTCATCATAGTAGCTTAACCAAGGTGGAACCTTTTCGCCTAGGGGGATCCAGCTCATATTTCCGAGTAGAAGTACTCTTCGCTCAGGTTATTTTACGTATCTTAACCCAGGTAGAACCTTTTCGTCTAAGGGGATCCAGCTTATATTTTCGAGTAGAAGTACTCTTCCCTCAGGCTTGTTTTACATAGCCTAACCGAGGTAGAACCTTTTCGCCTAGGGGGATCCAGCTTATATTTCCGGGTAGAAGTACTCTTCACTCGGGTTTGTTTTACGTAGCTTAACCCAGGTAGAAACTTTTTGCCTAGGGGGATCCAGCTCATATTTCCGAGTAGAAGTACTCTTCGCTCAGGCTATTTTACGTAGCTCAACTCAGGTAAAACCTTATTCACCTAGATGGATTCAGCACTTTTTCAGTAACACAGGGTACCAACCACTTGTTACATTCCTTTCGGTTATATAGGGTACCACCCCTTGGTTACATTCCATTCCGTAATACAGGGTACCAATCCCTGGTTATATTTCTTTCAATAATGCAGGGTACCAATCCCTGGTTACATTCTGTTCAGTAATACAGGGTACCAACCCCTGGTTACATTTCTCCTTAGTGATATAGGGTGCCAACCCCTGGTTACATTCCTTTTGGTTGTAGAGGTTACCAACCCCTGGTTACATTTCTCCTTAGTGATACAGGGCGCAAACCCCTTGTTAGATTCCTTCTCAGTAAAACAGGGTACCAACCCCTGGTTACATTCCATTCAGTAATGCAGGGTTCTAACCCCTAGTTACATTTCCTTTTGGTAACACATGGTACTAGCCCGTGGTTGCAAATCCTCACATAGCTAGGTTATACTGTTGTCTTTGTCTTCCTTTCAATAAGTTAGATAGTTTATAGCTTTCTCTAACAACTCACAAAATTTCCCTAGTCCAAACTGGGGAAGAGAAATTTTGTTCGTTTTGTTCGTTTTGATGGGTTTGCAGGCACTGCCTTAAGCACAAGTGACAATTGAAGCTTGCAGTTTCAATTTCTCATAAGAAGAGAGAAGTCGTTCGATCACAAGATACTTGGAGTTAGCTTTGATAATGTGACAGTAGCCAATCTTCTCAAGTTTCATTTTCTCAAATGCTGATCGGGAAATCAAGCAATTGATAATGAGCCATAACCGTTTCTTCAAAGGGCGTCAAGATCCAATCTAAGGTCAACGCAAGCGAGCAGGTAGCTTGCAGTTTCAATTTCTCATAAGAAGAGAGAAGTCGTTCGATCACAAGATACTTGAAGTTAGCTTTGATAATGTGTCAGTAGCCCATCTTCTCAAGTTTCATTTTCTCAAATGCTGATCGGGAAATCAAGAAATTGATAATGAGCCTCATAATCATTTCTTCAAAGGGCGCTAAGATCCAATCTTAGGTCAACACAAGTGAGCAAGTCAAGAATCAATATTTGACTTCAGAAGACACATAGATAGGAATTTTGTAAATCTTAGCTTGCAGACATATTTAGATATCTTCTCTCTTTCTTTTGATGTAAGCAGCAGGTGACAGTAACAGCAACAACAGCAACAACAATAGTCTTAACTCCAGTGTCCGGTAGTCCTAGCTACCAAAATCTTGCCAGAACTACACTAACCTGATTACTTTATAGCCAAGGATATGTAGGCAACCTCGGAACCAAAGTTCGGTCACGTTTTTCAAAAAAAATTATGCTTTCATTGGAGCTACGCACAAGCAAAATTTGCTATGGCATTCATTTTGCTTTGCACGAAAACTCTTCGTGTTCTCGAGAAAATAGGGGCAGCTGTAAATATATATTTTTTGCTCTTTATATTTCTCCTACATTATATTGTTTTTAGTTTATTGTGTGTATTTATAGACTTTAGCATTAGATTATTTATTAATTTATTAAGAGGTTTAAAGGTTTGGATTAATGCCATTTTTCAGTTGAGTTATGCACAAATCAGGCCCAATTTTTTAGCCCAATTCGGCCGACCCAGTACAATTGTTGGCTTGCCAAAACCCGGATCAAAACGACGTAGTTTCATAATAAAACTACGTCTTTTCACTAAATGAAGCAAGATCAAATCTTACCCATCCATTCCATCTTGATCAAATGGCTCTCATTCACTATTTGCCTAGGTATTTAAAGCCTCAAAAATCTGAAAGTTGCCCCCATTTCCACCCATATTTCTTTTCTCCTTTCTCTCTCTTCTCTCTCTCTCTCTTCACTTGTTTGATTTCTTATTTACTACTTCGGAGACCTTTTGAGTACAAAACTCAAAAGTCAATTATTTGGTAAGAAAATATATACTTTTGGACAGTTTTATGAACAAAAGTCTTTCTTTAAATAGTGAAGAGAAGATTTTGTTTGGAATACTCTCTTTTTGACAAGATTGAACTCGAAAGTCTTGCCTTTTGAATTTTAGAGCATATCTTATTGAAAAATCTGTCCAAAAATAAGGAGACAATTTTTTAATCATGAAATGCATGGTTTTTCTCCTATAAAAAACATACATCTTTCGCGTAGCATGGAGATCTCTACTGACTGGAAAAAAAAGAGAGAATTTTGAGAGAAACATTCCAGTAAAATTATTTTTAGTAGGTGAAAATTGTGAGCTTTGTGAGTGTCTCTTGGGATGCAAAACCTTTAAGAAAAAATAGAAAGACTCTTCAGGCAATTTGTGAACTTGTTTAGCCACTAGTTTCAAGCATCATTGTTGGTTTTCTGGGATGTCTTAACGCCATTTTTACTGCTGTTTTTTGCTGCTATTCTTGCTCGTTCTACGGTTGTAATTTTAAAATTCTACGATCTAGGCATTGTTTTTACTTTGTATTGCAGATACTTTTAGAACTAATAAAGATTTGAATTTAGTTTGGATTGTTGGAACATGAATATGTTTAATTTTGTCTAAGAATAAATATTATGATTGTGATTGAGCCTAGAAACGTGGTAGAAGTCAGTTAACATTAACTTTCTTTTATATGGGTAGTTGAAACCATTTTTTTGTATGTTTATGGAGGTTAGTTTTGAATGCTTTATGTTTAAAATATTGAAAATTGATTAGTGCTGGATTTTTGGCCTGCCACTCTAATTTAGATCTTAATTAAGATAAAAGTGGCATTTTAATAAAGTGGTTATTTATGCAATCATAACTAGGTAGAAATGGCTATAGTAAAATTGGTTCAGACAATAATCTGGCCTACAGGTGGTTGTCTATGCAAACCCCAATTTTAAAGTATTTTGGGCCAAAACCTATATTTCTGTAGGCCCAACTATAACAAGTTAAGGGCTAGCCCAATGTTAAAGTTGTCCAAAATGGGCCAGCAGTATAAATGCACCAAAATTGGCCCAGCAGCCCAATAACAAAGAAAGTGTCCTAATGCCATTTTAAACCCAATAAACAAAGCTGGTCCAAATTTCCAATTATCAGCTTTTCAAATAATTTTTAATTTATCATATTTCCTTCTAAACTATGTAGCTTAATTACCTATATAACTTAATAACCTTAGTAATTAATTTAAACGCTAGGCAATTAGTAGGCGCATTTTAACCTTTTCACTCACAGATTCGCTTGCGTATTGTGATATTTAATATTCAATAAATAAATTCAATAATCATATACAGTATCTAATAACTTTAATTAATTTATAATTTAATCAATCCTTGACTAACCGCATATTCGCTAGCATAGCATGATAGTAATTTTGTATTAATTTTAAAACTTAATTTTCTCAAAGCACAATTGTAATAATTTTTCTTTCAAAAAAATAATAATAATATTAACGATCTAATAATCTTTGCTATGACTGCGGATTCGCTTGCATAGCACTATTATGACAAAATTAATTACTTTTGTCTCGATCACGTATTTGCTTGCGTAGTGTGGTTATGACATGTTATCATTCAAAAATTCTTCAGTTTTTTCAATAATCAAGCAATAAAAGCAGATAAATAAAATATGAAAATCTTATAAAACACTGTTTGTCCAAAATTAATTTAGGCCAAGTTTAAGTCAATA